>NC_086320.1:28968906-29568906 GCF_036172605.1 Pelobates fuscus
GCCAATCGGTAGACCAGACATTACCAATTCAGAGCACTGTCTTTCGGTCTGTCATCAGCGCCCAGGTTATTCACAAGGCTTCTAGTAGTCGTCTCAGCTTTTCTAAGATGTATGGGCATCGCTGTCATTCCTTGTTTGGACGACTGGCTGTTGTTTGCAGTGTCCCAGGATCAGCTACAGTTAGTCCTGGGGACAGCTATATAATCGCTGGGAAACATGGCTGGCTAATAAATGTCAACAAATCGGAACTGGTGCCAGTTCAAAGGATCCAGTTCTTGGGTCTGGGTTTGGATTCTATCGCTATGAAGTTTTCCTGCCAGAAGAGAAGAAACTAAAGATCAAGCGTTTCATCTAGAATCTCTGAGAAAAAGGTGTTTTCGATCAGAGAAGCCATGTGCCTACTGTTAACAGCCTCAATCCCGGCTGTCGGTTGGGCAAGAGCCAGGATGAGACCTCTACAGAGTAGCATACTGCAAGTCTGAAATCGACAGGAACTCGGCCTAGAGAGGCTTAAGAGGTTCAACAATCTAAACTTTAAGAAGTCGGCAGTGGTGTACCTCTTCTCGATTCCTGCATGCAGGTCTTTCATTCCGGATGATGTCCTTCATGATAATAACAACAGACGCCTCTGCACTTTGCTGGGGGGCCCATCTGGGAGACATTATGAAGCATGGGCGTTGGCAAGAGAAGGATGTGAGAAATTCCTCGAACTTCAGGGAATTAAAGGCCGTATGGATGGCGCTCTTGGCAATTCAGATCAACATATTCAAATTCGTTCAGTCTATCGAACGACAGTGACATATTTGAACAAACTGGGAGGTACAAGATCAACTACATTTGAAGGCCTTTGTTCATTGATCATTCTGTGGTCAGAAGTTCACCTTATGTCGATCTCAGCAGTTCACGTTTTAGGAAATTCAATGTGGTGGCAGATGCCCTGAGCGGCATCATTTGAAACAAGCAGATTGGTCCTTGTCATGCAGTATTTTCAAGCTCATTACAGACCGCTTCGGTGTTCCGGAGATAGACCTGTTGGCCTCCGGAATAAATAGGAGGACGAGTCATTTTGCGTCCCTAAATCCAGCAGACCAGCCAGATATCATAGATGCCCTGTCAGTACCACGGAATTTCAACCTGGCATATATCTTCCCGCCAGTAGTTTTTATTCCCAGAATACTTCAAATAATAGGCTGGATAGTGTAAGGATTATCCTAATCCTTCCCTGGTGGCCAAGAAGAAGTTGGTTCTCGGTTCTTCTGAACTTTCCAGGGGCCACCTTTTGGAAGCTTCCTCTTTCAGGAGGAATTCTAGAGGACGCCATGGTGCCTCTTCCGACCCTTCGGAGATTCCGATTGACGGCCTGGTTTCTGAACTCCAGATTTTAGAGAGTAAAGGTCTGGATCCTGAAGTTATAAAATTTTTTTTTGGCAACTTACAAGGAATCTACTTCAAGGTTCTACGCTAGGATTTGGAAGTTTTTTTCAGCGGTGTTGTAGGTTTGAAGTCAACCCTGTTTCCGCGTCCATCCAGAAGATTCTATGCTTCCTTCAGATGGGATTTGCAAAAGGTCTTAAACCTGCTTCATTTAGATTACATGTTTCTGCTATCAGTTTCTTCTCCCTCAGATGCTTCACCTCGAATTTTCTGATTTCAAGGTTCTTCAGAGCTCTGACACGTTTGGTGCCCTTTGTTAGGGAAACCTGTCCTCCCTGGGATCTGAGTTTGGTCCTTTCCGCGCTTTGTGTACCGCCTTTTGAACCATTGGAAGAAGTTTCCCTGAAGATGTTTTCATTGAATACCGTTTTCTTTTGGTGGCTATTACGTCAGCTAAAAGAGTATGTGAGATCCGAGCGCTGCGGGAGTATTTTCCCTTTTTGGTTTTCATCAGGACAAGGAGGTTCTGAAGCTCGATCCTTCAGGTATCACTAAAGTTTTATCTGTTACCAATGTCAACCGAGAAGTGGTTTTGCCGACCTTTTGTCGGAATCCGTCTAATGCCTTGGTAAGTAATTTTCACTGCTTAGACGTAAAGATATGTCTTTTGCAATATCTAAAAGCTACGGAATCCTTCCGGAAGGATATCGGTATGTTTGTCTTGTTCAGAGGCAAAAAGAAAAGGTATGTTGGTTTCGAAGAGTTCTCTGGCTAGATGGCTGAAGGATTGTATTCTGTTATCTTATTCTAAGAGTGGCACGGAATTTGCAGGCCCTATAAAGGCTCATTCTACTAGAGCTGTTTCGCCGTCATGGGCTCTGCGAGCAGCTGTTTCTCCTTCTCGAATTTTTCAGCTGCTAATCGGTCCTCTCTCCAGACGTTCTCAAGACACTACAAGTGGGACATACTGGCCTCGGAGTATGCAGCTTTTGGGCGCAAGGTGCTTCAAGCAGTAGTGAACTGAAACCCGCCCTCAGGATCTGCTTTATTATATCCCTGTGGTATAAGCACTGCCTCTAATCTGAAAGGAAAAACATAAATTTTACTTACCGAAAATTTCTTTTTCCTGAAGATTAGAGGCAGTGCTACAATTCCCGCCCCTTTTTCTAATAAACTCAGTAATTTTGCAGCTATTTGGCTTATGTATTTTCTGGGGATGATCAGGAGGAGCTGCTACTTATTGGAAAGGAGGTAATTAGGGGAGGGGTTAAAATGTTTGGAGATTTGCCTGCCTGTTTTTTCCCTCCAGATTGGATATCCCTGTGGTATAAGCACTGCCTCTAATCTTCAGGAAAAAGAAATTTTCGGTAAGTAAAATTTATGTTTTTTATTATATATATATTTATATATAATAAAAATAAATAAATATATAAATACGTTAAAAAATAAAATTAAAAAAAATAATAAAAAATAAATAGATAAAACCTATATAAGCATGCGTAATTTCGTTCTAACTGTATTTTAAAGTGTGTGTGTGTGTGTGTGTGTGTGTGTGTATATATATATATATTGATATCAAAATACATGTTGAACGAAATAATATATATATCTATATACATAAGTATATACGTATATATCACTATATATACCTATATATAAATAAAAATAATAAAAAAAAATTATATATATATATATATATATATATATATATATATATATATATATATATATACACATATAAACAGAACAAATTGAGAGCACTCGATGGATTTAGTAAATCAAAAAAGATGTGTATTAAATAACACGCATATATATGCGTGTTATTTAATACACATCTTTTTTGATTTACTAAATCCATTGATTGCTCTCAATTTGTTCTGTTTATATTATTGCACAGAGAAGCACCTGGTAGTTGCTATTTTATTAATTACAATTTGCAGGACCTGCCTGACAACCCAGGCCGGAAGTTCAGGGAATTAAATTTTCTAGCACTATATTTAACCCTGTAACTTTCCAAGACACCATAAAACCTGTACATGGGGGGTACTATTTTACTCAGACTTCGCTGAACACAAATATTAGTGTTTCAAAACAGTAAAATATATTACAACGACGATATCGTCAGTGACAGTGAAATTTTTTGCATTTTTCACACACAAATGGCACTTACACTGACGACATAATTGTTGTGATACGTTTTACTATTTTGAAACACTAATATTTGTGTTCAGCGAAGTCTCCTGAGTATAACAGTACCCCTCATGTACAGGTTTTATGGTGTTTTCAAAAGTTACACAGTCAAATATAAGGTTTGCGTTTCAGTTTTTTCACATTAAAATTCAATTCACCAGGTTGCCTTTGAGACCGTATGGTAGCCCAGGAATGCAATAGTAGGCAACCCAGGGTATTGCAAATAGGGTATGTTCAGTTTTTTTTAGTAGCCACTTAGTCACAAACACTGGCCAAAATTTGCGTTCAAATTTGTTTTTTGCATTTTCAAATATTCACTCTAACTTTGGCCAGTGTTTGTGACCAAGTGGCTACTAAAAAAGACTGGACATACTCCATTTGCAATACCTTGGGTTGTCTACTTTTGCAAATGGTATGCCATCATGGGGGTAATTCTTATTCCTGGGCTACCATATGGTCTCAAAGGCAACGTAACCAATCTGGCGAATTTCAATGTGAAAAAACTGAAATATGTAATACGCTATATTTGACCCTGTAACTTCCAAAAACAACATAAAACCTGTACATAGGGGGTACTGTTTTACACGTGAGACATCGCTGAATACAAATATGTGTATTGTATTGCAGTAAAAGCAAACAGTATTTTGACATTCACAGTTAAAATGTCACGCAGAACTAAAACAATTAAAAAAATTCTTATTTTCTCCCATTTTTTTATATTTGTTTCATATTAAATTATGTTTCATAGCTAAATATTTGATATTAAATGAAAGCCCTGTTTCCCCTGAATAAAATGATATATAATAAGTGTGTGTGCATTTAATATGAAAGAGGTGAATTACGGTTGGACAGACATTTAGCACAAATGCCAGGTTTTGTTTACGTTTTTTTTTTGGATCACAACGTGTACATTTGGCTGTGGTCTTAAGGGGTTAAAGTACCAAGCTGAAAAAAAATGTGAAGAGAGTTAGTGCAAGAACACAGCCTTGTTTTACATCATTGTAACCAGAACAATGGAGTAAGTGTGTTTTATCAAAAAGTGCTTTATGTATAAGAAATAGCATCTGTACACTTTAATGTGGGTTACCCTCTTCCCCAAATGACATAAAAATACATATACACCTTTTAATGGTACAAGATAGACTTGTACCTGTAGTGGAGTGCTAAAGTGCAAGAATAAGGGGAATGACTTACCCCCCGTTTATGACAGGTATATAAAGTATAAAATTCAATGCATGAAAAACAAAAGAAAGAATACAAATGTAGTGCAGATAGTAACAATATCCCAATAATTAAATTGTATAAAATCAGACCACTCACATGTAGCGGAGCCTATATGTATCGGGCTTGTCATTATGCTCCCTGGTTGAAGAATATACCTAAGGCACAGTTTCTTCATATTAGAAGAGTTTAAGAAACAAGCAGATACGTAGATTGAAGAAAGACTTCCTGGAGAATGGGTATATGGAAGGAATACACAAGTATTGAACACCCAGCAGGATGCCCTTTCAGAAGTACAAAATAAAAAAGTAGTAACAAAAATACAGGACAAGATATACCCGTGATCTGTAATTATGGGTATAGACATAAGGAATTAAAGAAAATCTTAATCAAATATTGGCCCATTTTAAAACAGGATCCTTCAATAACTAATATTTTACCAGACAGTCCAAGACAAATTTTTAGAGGTGCACCAAAAATGAGACAGTTATTGGTAAAAAAAATCACATTAAAAAGGCACAATCTATAACGGTTTTAGATAAGGGAAGTGGTTTCTATGGGCATGGAATATGTCTAGCCTGTAGAAACACAGGTAACAAAAAAGACACATAAAGAAAGTTAATAATTCCCAATAAAATAAGAAATTTCTGATAAAAGACCTGATCATGTGTCATACTGTTAATGTAATATATTTGATGGAGTGCCCATGTGGTCTGAAATATGTAGGACGTACAAAAATAAATCTCCATATACGGATAGGCCATAAGCTTTACTAAAGAGATGGGTTTTAAGGCCCTTCTTAAATGATTGAAGACTAGGGGAGAGTCTGATGGCGGTAGGCAGGCTATTCCATAGGAAGGGAGTCACCTGCAAGAAGTCCTGCAAGCGTGAGTTGGCCATACGGATGTGAGCAACAGACAGGAGGTGGTCACGAGCAGAGCTGAGAGACCGAGAAGGGGCATACCTATGGATCTGTGAAGAGATATAAGAGGGGCTAGAATTGTTCAGTGATGTATAGGTATGGGTTAGCACTTTGAATTGACTCCTATAGGATACAGGAAGCCAATGTAAGGACTAACAGACAGGTGAGGTGTGAGAGGACCGAATAGAGAGGAAAATCAGTCTGTCAACAGCATTCATTACAGACTGGAGAGGGGCAATACAGCTTTTTTTAAAGATGGAACTACAGGATTTGGCAACATACTGGATGTGAGGTTTAAAGATGAGGCCAGAATCAAGTATGACGCCAAGCCAGCGCGCTTGCAAGGATGGACTTATGTGGATACGACTAACTTGAAGAGAGAGCGAAAGAGGAGGATCATCATTAGGAGGAGGAAAGACAAGGAATAGAAAGAAATAGAAAAGGCCAGTCAATAACGAGGACAGAGCAGGGGGTAACCCTAATAGTGGATTCGAACAAAAGAGAGAAGTCTGTCCTATGGAATGTATAAATCGCAACGTATACAATAGGTGAAGAACAGTTAAAATACCCTTTAATAAAATGGGGTAAAAATCGTGAGCTAATTTAACGAAAAAGGTAAAGAGGAGAGTGTAGAGACACACACGAAAAGGAAAAATTGGTGTGTCAAACAGTAACTAAATATTAACTGTAACTACTGTTGGTGCCCTAATGTCATAAAGCTAGCCCAGTGCTGTTAGTGCCGCACTTAGTCAATATGCTTGTAATTCGTACCACAGAGGTAGCTGTTGCTCGGTGTGCTGACATGTGATAGTGACCAACAGTTGGTATGGCAGATGACAGTAAGGGATACCAAATATCTCGTGGTTATGATAGTAGTTTACGTGTGTTTATTTAGATACAGCAATACCGATATCTTGCACAAAGAGTCAGTATGTCCCCAACACAGTCTCAGTTGGAGAGTAGGAAAGCCATGTATTGGCATAGAAAGTGCCACCGACCAATCTTTTCACTTGACCCACTGGTAACTGAAATAGCGTTTATTTACTAGGACATACAATCCTAATGGGCAGTATAAGTGAGGAAAGATTAGCCGGGTATCGGTTTTGTGGAGTGAGTGAGCCGTATGCCGACTGGAGGGATGTCTAATCCCAGTGTACCTCCCTCCGAGTGTGAACATACATACCCATAAAAATTATTGTAAATATAGTTTAGGGTCGAGAATATTACCTATGGTTTGCTGATGTTAGGCAAACCGTACGGGTAATTGGGTTCTAGTATCAAAAGTTAGTCTCGTTTCTTAGGCTAACTTGTTGTGACCTATGGTTGCTGATGTCAGGAAAACCAAGGTAGTAACAAAGTAGTAAGATCGAGACAAAAAGAATATCCTTGCCCAGCTACCTTCCTATAGTTGGCTATGGTTGCCGGTGTTTGGTAATAAATAGAAAATACCTAGTAGCCCCCTATTACATGTATATATTGCTAAAACAGCAAATAACAAAACAACACGGACACCCGTGGAAAAGTGATAAAAAACACAAAAACTTTAACTTAACTGATAGGTACACGGCCTCCCAGGGTTATCTCCCAGCTGATAACCAAATTGCAAGACTGTATAGTTGATGGGATATTTTGGGATATTGGTAGTGTACCTATAATAGAGGACAAAACATAGTGCAAATATTGCTACTAAAATATAATGAATATTGCCGGTGATCAGAATGCACTCACATATTCCAGAATAATAATGCGTGTTATAGGTGCCTCCCCTATCGGCTATCAAGTGATAGCCGATAGGGTATCCAGGTCAGCATAGAATCTCACAAACAGCAACCAAAGGAATACTTAAAGGTGATTTATTCACTTGAAAAAAGGTTAAATTGAATAAAATAATAAAAACAAATAAGAAAGAGATGCTGGTCCTACGCGTTTCGTCCTTCTACAGCAAGGACTTCCTCAGGGACCTCTTTCAGTAAATCAAATTTTACAGGTACAAATAACAGCATCCTAAAAACACTAACAATAAAAAGCTATTATATAGGGCTAAGCCCTCCAAGTCATTGGTGGAATAGTGGGTGTCTTCTCCATGCCTGCTTCCGATTCGCCGAAAAACTTCTTTTCAGGTGTAGCTGTTTAGCCGCAATGAGAAAAGCCGGGTCCGTTCGGAACTCCAAACACTTCCGCATTCGTCATGCGCCACGTCGTACGTCTTACGTCACGTGTATAATTGCCGGTCACGTGATCTTTATGCGTTCCGTGCTCGGGAAGCAAAGATGGCTGTGCGTTCCACAGCATTTATAACGGCTTAAAGAGACATCTAATGTATAACTTAGGCACTAGAAATAAAAAACTATTAGAATGTTTTCTTTGATCACATTGGAAAAAACCTTGATCTAAATATTGCATCCTCTAAATGAGATAACAAAACTGCTATATGAAGTAACTTTATCCGTGTTAACTTGTGAAGCAAAAGCTGTACGACGTACGACGTGGCGCATGACGAATGCGGAAGTGTTTGGAGTTCCGAACGGACCCGGCTTTTCTCATTGCGGCTAAACAGCTACACCTGAAAAGAAGTTTTTCGGCGAATCGGAAGCAGGCATGGAGAAGACACCCACTATTCCACCAATGACTTGGAGGGCTTAGCCCTATATAATAGCTTTTTATTGTTAGTGTTTTTAGGATGCTGTTATTTGTACCTGTAAAATTTGATTTACTGAAAGAGGTCCCTGAGGAAGTCCTTGCTGTAGAAGGACGAAACGCGTAGGACCAGCATCTCTTTCTTATTTGTTTTTATTATTTTATTCAATTTAACCTTTTTTCAAGTGAATAAATCGCCTTTAAGTATTCCTTTGGTTGCTGTTTGTGAGATTCTATGCTGACCTGGATACCCTATCGGCTATCACTTGAGGAGGGAATTTTAAAGGAACACACCCCCCCATTTCTACCAAGGGGAGGCACCTATAACACGCATTATTATTCTGGAATATGTGAGTGCATTCTGATCACTGGCAATATTCATTATATTTTAGTAGCAATATTTGCACTATGTTTTGTCCTCTATTATAGGTACACTACCAATATCCCAAAATATCCCATCAACTATACATGTATATATTGCTGTAAGATAAGCAGAAAGTTTTAGTACATGGAGGGTAGAATGGTGCCTTCATGGGTACCAGGTATAGTAAAGCAGTAGAAGACAGGGAAGAAGGAAGGGTATGTAATCACTGCCTAATAGTTCCTTTTCAAGATTTAAAAATAATAATAATATTGTTATTATTAAGTAGTACCCTAATGGATACTTCAGGTTACTGTTCGTCCGAAGCCCAATTGGGCATCCCGTACATGTCGGGTAGTAAGCCGGGATGCTGGACAATAATAAGGATATCGCTAGAGAGCAAGGTTCAGGTCAGCCAAGAGATTTTCGTAACAATGTCCGAGGAGTCAGGGTAACCTTAAGGTGACCGGGTTAGTGTCAGACCCGAGACCGATAATAGGTGCCACACTTCAGCCCGACGCGCGTTTCGCCTGTTGTGTAAGGAGGCTCATCAGGGGGAGAGGAAAGACAAGGAACTCAGTTTTAGAGACCTAGGTCTGAGAGCATCTTCTCTGAATCCTGGTTCACCACTGCTGAGGTCATCATGCTTGCTGACTCTTGTGTCCAATCCAATCAAAGGCTTCTCATAAAGAAGCATTGTGGATCTAATGAGCTTACTGGGCTATGCATACTTGCCAGTTGCTGTGATATGCCAAATAAATGCTTCTCATAGAGAAACCTTGAATTTATGCTTCAGAGATCTTTTGATTTCATTTGCAATGGATGACAAAAAACAGTTAAATTTTTTTAAAGGAAAACGATAGTGCCAGGAAAACCAACTCGTTTTCCTGGCACTGTAGCTTCCCCTTCTGTCAAATCCCCCTCCCATGGCTGGGGTTAATAACCCCTTCAGTCACATACTTACTTCAGCCCTGCCCACACTCCTCTTCAGCCCCCTGCAGCCAGCGGGGAAGACCTAATGAGCATGCGCAGCAATGACCACGCTCACGTTAGGATCTCCCCGTAGGAAAGCATTATTCAATACAGATTAGGGGGCATTATTCAATGCTTTCCTATGGGGATTCCGGTGACGCTGGAGGTCCTCATGCATAGCGTGAGGATGTCCAGCGTCGTTTAAACGACCGAAAGTCATCTAAGAACCCAGAAGTCCCTCTAGTGGTTGTCTAGTAGAGGAGGACTTAACCCTAGCAGGTAATTATTGCAGTTTATAAAGGGTAAGGGTAATCGGAGTTGGCACCCAGTCAACTTCAATTGGTTGAAGTGGTCTGGGTGCCTACAGTGTCCCTTTAAAATCACCTATCTTTGCAAACAAATATGATAATTTAGTCACATCATATGGCCATATTGTGTTAAGCCCACCACTATATCACAGTACCTCAATATCGGTGGGTCCTACACTAATTTTAACATGGGAGATTAGCATGCCAACTGCAATGCTTACTACTTAAACTGCTTTAGGAGTTTGCTATCCCTTGGTCATCTCCAAAGAGCACCTATAGTGAATTGGGGGGGATTGCTCAGCTCAATAGGAATCTGGTCTGGATCCAAACCTATACAGACAAATGAAATTGGGGGCACACCCAGAACATGCATTTCTAAAATAGTGGTGCTGTCATAAATGCCAAAATATATACAAAATACAGTTTAGGGAACAGTGCATGCACAAACAAAATACAGAAATAGGATTTATTTCTTTGAGTGAATTAATTGCTGTTATACATTGTAAAATTGTACATTTTCAAATGTAAAATTGTAAAGCACTGAGAGATATGTTGATGCTATAATAAATATAATAATAACGAGTAAGTAGATTTTAATGGCTATTTTATTTTTTGCTACCACTTCCTGTGAAGAGAACTTCAGAAACCCGGGTTAATTGTTTGACTTACATTATATTGTCATCGTTGCAAACTCTGAACAAGTCTATCAATGTTACCAATTCCAAGAAAGGAGTTACGTTGAAGAATATAGCAAACGTGGTGCATTGTATGACCCCGAAACGACATCCGTTTGGCATCTTTACAGCTCATATACTAATCTCTTTATAAAAGAACAAGAAACTCCAATTAGGAAACCTCATTGAAACAAGCTTTCCATTTACAGGAGTACTAAACAAAGACCATTAAGAAGGAGAACCATTTATCAAGAATAAAGCTTTAAAAAAAATAAAAAATAGATATCCCCTATGCGGGAAATATAAAACAACTGTTAAAGATGCAACTCAGTTCTTCTTTTGCAAATTAACACTTTACTAGAATTATGGAGGGATATTTTTAAAGCTTATCATTGCTACCTATCATAGAATATCCTTTATTTGCCAGTTCATTAACATATGACATCACAAACACATATCTTTGCAACATAGGATACATAGGATAACATAAGACTGTTAAATAATATTTTCGATGTTTGGCCATTACATGTTTATTTAACTTTTACTTATTTATTCATTCATCCTTTACAGAAATATTGATGGGACGTAAAGTCGTATAGGTTTTTTTAATCACATTTGTGGCATCTACACTACTTATGACAAACATAGATTAATTTAAATTGTATTTGTTAGGATCCTAATAATGTGCCTGGAAATGCAAGATAACCTACAAATACTGCAAGAATAGAAAAACATATTATTTTGTGGGGGCATGATTCCCACATACAATAAAGGGACACTCTAGTCATCATAACCTCTAGAGCTTAATGTAGTGGTTATGGTGTCCACTCTCCATAGCCTGTCCCTGAAGGCTCAGCAATGTAAACACTGCCTTTTCAGAGTAGACAAATTTATAGACAATGTATGAAAAGTGCTCCCCTGTGGTATGTAGAAGCCAAATAAATGTTACATAGGCTAAAAAGTAGACATGGATCCATCAAGCTCAGCCTTTCTCACATCTGTTTTTGCGTTGATCCAAAAGAAGGCAACCCCCCCCCCCCCCTCCCACACCCCTCCAAAAAAAAAAAAAAGTTTGAGGCACTTTCCAATTTTCCTTCTTGACACCTTAATAGCAGTCTGATCTCTCCTTGGATCAAGAATCTTGTGTGGTTAATCAACATGATGAAATTCCGTTGTCTGGTAAGACACGCTGGATATTGCATCCTTATATTTGAGACTTGAGGGAACTGAGTAACTAAAATGGAAAAGCTTGTCATTGTACATGATAGGTAGAGCTATTATGTCTTAGAACAATTTAACACAGAATTGCTTTAGTCCATTAGTTGGATGTCCCAGATGACTCATTATTATTATTATTAGTATTTTATATTGTATTTCACAGCACTTTACAATTATAGAAAGGGATATGTGGGGATATAGGAGGCCATGCTGAAAGGAGTTTACGATATAAGGCAGGCGGATACATATCGTTAGGTGTCCTGCCCAGGGAAACTACTGGTAAAATGGTCTCATGGTAACAGGGTTATTAACTAAACTGAGAATTCAGAGTGAATTTAAAATGTATGGCCAGAGTACCATGAACTGAAAGCATAGCTTATTAACAGAATGTCTCAGAATTTCCAATTTAGATTTTTCATCTTAAATGCGAAATTCTCTTTGAATTCACTTGAAATATACACTTCAGTGAATAACTCTGTAAGTGTCCCAGTTCTAAGGCAGTGATATTATCACAACTCTAACCAGCCAATATATGTCAAAGCTGAAGCCAACTGGAGTTCAGCTTGTCCCTTTATCAATAATACAGAATCAGGTTCTTCTCCCTAATTCTCATTCAAAAATGCTGCAGAAACTGATAAATAAAGATAATAGAATAAAGGAGTGTTTTCTTTAAACCTTACTGACTGTTTTAAATGTGTAACTACGACCTATATATTTATTCTCATTATGTCCTAAACATAATACAATGTATTCATGCTTGATTCTAAAAGCTAATTCTTGTTTTGGTGACTGGATAGCTCTGAATGCACATTAAATGGTCTAGAATTGTAAGAAAGCTATTGTATCACAATTAAGAACATTTGATTTCAAATGCTCGATTTAATTAAGCACCTGTTACTTATAAAATACTATCTAAGTCAGGGTTTTCACAAACTCATTGACTAATTAAATCCATTTGACAATGTCAGCAATTATCTACATTAACCTATAAGCAAACAATTAAAGGGGCATTCCAGACACATACCACTATTAGGTTACCCCCACGCAAGTTAGGAGCACTGCGTAGGTTAGTTTACAGTTAGTTGTACTGGGTGGGTTTATATTATTAATTATATAAAGCCACTCAGTATAACTAACAGTATTGTAAAGGGACCCTTCTGGCCCCGTAACACCTTAATCAAAATGGTGCCATAAGGTCCTTGGTGCTAGCTTACCTTCAGGTGTATAACAGTTCATGAACGGTAAACCCCAAGTACTTCTCTCCTTTTGATGAAAAGCTGAAAAGCAGAAGTTTAGGATGCTGAGGGCAGGGGCGCAGCTGATTGCCTTAGAGCAGTCAGCTGATGTTCTCAGCCAATCAGTAGTTCCCCATTCAGAAAATGGGCTTTTTAGCAAGAGAATGTTTGATTGGGCAAAGAAGTCCGGTGCTGGAGAGGAGACTTTGGGATTAAACTGTTTGTGAATGGTTTAAGCCCCAAAGGTAAGCCAGTGCCAGGGTCCTCCTTGCACCATAACAATTTAATTTCAATAAAGTTGTTATGGTGCCCATGGTGTTCATGTAATCCACACAGTAAACCTACCTTGTGGGAGTCTGACATGCTGATTTAAGGTGATTAAATGACCTGACTAATTGTGGACAGTAGCGACTTGTATAAAAATAACTAGTGTCTTCGTCATGCATTCATGATAAATGTCCAGGTTAACAGAATATCTGTTCAGCCTACTTCATGTTACATTTATAAATGTTATGTTTATTTGTGTCTGATCAAGTCATTTCACTCATACATATTCAGTGGGAAATGTAATCAATCAATTGAATAATGCCCCAAATCATTCATTATTGAGATTGCTTGTTTTGACCACACACCGCGTGGATGCAGCAGGGCATTGTAAATAATTTAACAGACAGATGCTTTAGTGACACCGAATGCAAACATAACAAGTTAATCAAGTTGATATTTAACTTTCAATGTCCTTCTCGGAGCATATGGCAAATTAAATTGCTTCATTTTAAAATTCCTTCTAAGCCACTAACTCCTGGGTGATAGTTTTCTCCTTCACTCCAGAAACTTTACTCATTACAGATACAATACTAACATTAGCAATGTTGTTCCCATCACTTTAGAATATGGAATCATTTTTGAGAACTTTAATTATACTGTGATTTGCATTGAGATAGCGTAAGGTCTACAATTAGAAACTGCCATGGCCAGAATATAAATGTCTACTATTTGGAAGGTCATTTGGCAATAGTCACAGATATCAATGTAAAAGTTTTGTTTTCTCTCAAGAAAGTTCAATATCTCAACAGGGAAAATTAATTTCATTTGCACCTGTCTTGAAGAGCACTTAAAAAAATTCAAAATAAAAATGAAAGGATTGAGAATTTAAAGCCGTCATAAACTGCTGGTTCCAAATTAAGGATTAAGAATTAAGGAGCAAGTTAGGTCTCCCAAACGTAGTAGAGACACCTATTTCAAGACATCAAAAAGAATGCCATGGGGGTGATCCTAAGGTTCTCAAATTCTGCAGCCTGGAGTTGGTCAAACGACCAGAGACGTGGTGATTTTGACAGACTATTGAGACAGAGGGAATGCATGTGGATATTTAAAGTAAAAACACTTCATCCATTAGGGTTAAATGAGGGCTTATCATTTCCCCCTTTCATATAAACGTTTCTGACTTTACCTGCTATAGTTTAGTTAATTCATTTTACAGTATACAAGAACACTGATATTTATCATTTTTTTTATTGAAATTCAGGTCTGTACCTTGACCCATCCTTACCCTTTTGAAAACTTCTATTCAAAAGTATGATGCTGTCCTACCGAATGCTGTCCTACAGAATTATCCCTTTTTTGATACTTGTGAGGGTTAACAATGTTATCTGGTCGATAGACCTTTATACACAATGTTATACAATGTTATGCATGCTAATATGTGACTAGATCCTTGACCCTCACTATACAAGTTGATTCATGTACTTTAAATTATAAGGACAGTAAAACCTGATAAAACTGCCACCTTTAATCTTTTAATAAAGATCTGACGGGATTGAGTCCTCTTTCTATCCTATATAGACCATTTGGTAAGTCTATTGGGTCCTTTTTCTGACGCACAAACCTTTGTGCTTTAACCTAGTGTTAACTTCTTTTTTGATAAATGATACTTAAGATGACCAATGGGGTATCCATATCTATGCAATAAAGGTAACTACAGTGGCTATGTGTTTAGAATATCGTCCACCTTGGACGATCCAAGGATAGTGTAACAAATCTGATTTAAAGTTTACTTTAAACTTTGTAACATGGTCTGGGGTGACAGGATTACTCTAATATGTTAATTGTCCCCTCATCCCTAGACTTAAATAATTTAGGGTCATTTTTTGTTTGATGTCCCCTCTATTGCATTCAAAAATTGACTGAGACTGTTGGGATTGAAGATCTCGATTGACAACTACCCGTGTACAGAATAGACATGGCGATAGCAACACATATTCATTTCCACCTCTAATCGGAGTGAGGGATGAATCTGCTTGGACATTCCAATGATCTATGCTGTCTCCCTGACATCACTAGATATCTGTGATAATGTTTACCTGTGGACATCCTAGAGACAGCGCAAGAAACCTTTTTTAAGGTCCCCTTGAAGTTTACAACACTGTTCGGGACGATGTGATTATACCTTAATTAAGCTTCTCAGTCTTATTGGCAGGTGAGTGGTACGATTTGGCTGATGTCCCCCTGCAATGACTGAGACAACTGTGACTGATGACTTCTGTTGAGGTGTATTTGTGTATATAAATATATATATATATATATATACACATTTGCAGTAATACTCACACCCTCCTCCAATGAGATGGAGTCACTAATTCATCAGCAAACACCTACGATGAGACCCCCACCTCTGACGAAACACGGTTGTGATTCACAAAAATCTAACAAGAAGGAGGGTATAGTCCCTATAGGCATACCTTTAACGTCAGAGTTTAATTATTGGTCAATTTCCTGAAGGAGAAGGGTCCAACCTCCCTATATAACAGAGCTTGTTCTGGACACACCTTTGCTCTTGACAAAGGCGTGTATTATAGCCGAAACGTGCATCGAGCCAATGCACATACTTTGTTTTCAATTTCACATTTTTCATGAGGGGGAATTTATTTTTGTTTTTATTTTTCTACCTGCATTTTATTGAGGGTGTTATATCTAGGCTATTTATTTAGAATCTTAGTCTGCCTCAAAGCAGCAGATAATTTGAGGAGATTACGTGAGCTGTGCTAGTCCGTTTTCTAGATTTCTATCTTGTAACATTGTGGGACTTGCACTCACATATGGAGAGTGGGGTATGTTTTAGTCAATAACAGCTACTGTGGGGTGACGACTCCACCATACTGCCAGCACACCAACCCTCACTACTCTATTTGGGGATTTTACTATTGAACCCCATAAGCTTTAACCTTTTTTCTAATATCTACTAACCCTCCACTTGATGTAGTGCATTGGCTGTTAGATTCCCTTTTGACTGTTTTTTATGTGGCACCCTAGGTTCCATTCCCTACCTAGACTATATATACCCCTATAGGAAAAATCTTTACATGGGACTTAAATTAATTGGTATCTTTAGAGATGGTTGCAGGTTTTTTTTAAGCCATCGATACCATCTGCTAACGAAAGAAATATCTTCCCCGCTCTTCTCAACACACTTTCTCTACTTACGACATTTTAGACTCAGGTTCTTATATACTTCTAATAAAGTTTTGCATTTATCTAATTTATATTTGTTGGAATGATTACATTACCTTGGAATGATTTATTATGAGGGGATTTCTGTATAAGGCTGCCCCCTACCCTTTATAGGTAGGTTACTTACCTTATTTGTCTTTTTTTTAATTAAACTTTATCTAGGGTTATGTCCATATTGCCTCATTGACCCAATTTAAGACTACAAATCAGGTGTTACCCGATTTCATTGTCTTTCTATCCTTCAAATCTAACCAATTTTGATTCAAGAATCAAGAAAGTTATGGTGGGGAAAATTGTGATGGAAAACACCTTCCACCTGAAGTCAGTGGATAGTCAATACATTGTTAAACATAGATCAGCACACCAGTCAAGTCATAAGACTTGTTTTTCCCACAGAAACCTCCAATTTACAGTGATGTTACTACTACAAAGGATTATGGGTGGGCATATGCAAATTAGTTCAACAAAGAATCACATTGTTGCCTAATTATCCATTTCAAACATGGATGCCTTAGAGTTTGTGTTTGCTGTATACAACAGCTTTACAACACAACTCAGGAAGAGATGTTCGAAAGGAGCTGGGCTACCTAGCGGAAACCCCTGTGATGCTGATATTTTCTACTGAGGAGAAGATTGACCAGATATCAAAAGCTCAATTTCAGTCTTTCTATTCTTACAGGGTGATTCACTAAAATGTGAAATGGAGGCAATCCAAAGTGAAGTCAAAGGGAATTTTATTTACAGTATCTTCTGCAATAGATGTAATAAGAAAACATTTCTAAACCAGTCATGCTTTCAGATGGAATGTTTTGGCATCATTGAAATTCACTTGGAATTCTCCCCAATAGTCCACACTTTTGTTAATAACGCTATCATGCTGGAAATATTGGGTGATCCATATCACACTAATAGAATGTTTACCTAACATAGACATTTCAGGGATAGGTCTTTGTCGATTTTTGCAAAGTAAGGAACCTCGATTCATATTCCGGCCTTGGTAAATAAAAGAAGAAATATCTGTTTGGACCAACATCTCGATTGCATGTGTCAACCGACCATCAAGCAGACTCCACTGAGGTTTGGTTGGAACAGCAGATATGTTATTTATTTATTTGTTTTATAAAAACATGGCCAGCCATAAAAAGCAAGGTGAGATTAGAGAATTACCAACAAATGTCATCTGAAATCGAAGGTACAGCAAATATAAGCACTGATCTGTTTTGATATGGCCATCTTTCTCTAGGTGTACATGTGAATGCTCGTTTTCAACATAAGCATCAGCCAAATCTGTCATCATGGTTTGCAAGCTTAAGAAACTAACTCTCAACAATATGTCAATCGATTAATGAAGCATCGATGTCTAAATGTGACACAAAGTTACCTAGAATACCTGTTACATTTTGTTACATGACTGTGAGATTTGCTGAAGTTATTGGTAGTGTAAAATCTATTGAAGATTTTTACCAGGATCTTATATGACTACTGAAATTATTTTAAATCTATAAATGGTAATATACAACACGAGTACGATGAAGACATTATTAAATGTGCTTAAACACGCAATAATCTACTATCATTACTTCTGCTAATTATCATTAATCTTCTAATAATGTACTCAGCTATTCTGTAGGAACCATAAAGCAGTCACTTCATTTATGATTCCAAATGAATTGAAACATGCCAATTCTGGAATTTTTTTTCAATAAAAAAAAAAAAAAATGTAAAAAAAATCTACAAAACAGCATTCTTCTTACTTTTTCTTTGTGAGTTTGTGAATTTTTCTGTTTGTGTAAAAAAAAAAAAAAAAATCTTTGAATTTCTGGGTTTAAAGAAATGGAAAAATATCAAATTCTCTATTTTACTTTTACTACAATTATTTCACTACATATTATTATTTTTAGGACTTACACGGCACCAACATATTCTGCAGTGCTTTATAATTATAGAAACAAGATATTTAGAGACGAAGAAGGCCCTGCTCAAAGAGCTTACAATCTATGAGGATTTGAGTTAGACGAATATATCGTTATACACTAATATACTGGTGACTCGGACTTGAACCTGGTTTTCCTACGAATTATTAATATTATTAACTAAATCATCTTTTCTAAAATGAAAGAAGACATTATAACGTTAACATATTACTCCCATCACTACCGGCCAAGTAGCAAAAGGACTAAAACCCATCACTAACTACATGGCATCGATAACTGCATTCCCTATGCTAACCTTTCGGAAGACATACTTGAAGTGGAAATAGTACAGTCTGAATCAGCATTAGTATTCTGAAGCTAACACAAGATGTTTTCCAATTCTTTGCAATATCTTTTTTATATGTATTCAATTGACTATACACAGCTTTTTATGACTTATTTTCTTTATCTTTCTCTTAAGGCTTTCACTTGTTGACAAGCTTCAATGTGCATCTTTCTGTAGAGACGCAAATGTGCTTTACAGATGGTGAAGACACCTCCACTTAAACTCAATTTATATGCAATTTCCATTCGTTTTTTTTCTGAAACAAGATTAAAACTCTCCTGTCCTATTTTACAGCTTTTTGTAATTGCTTAAATCACCTACCATCAGGTAGAGATAGACCTGCTTCCCATCTGCTTCATTATCTTTAAAGGGAAAAAAATAAAATCTTCCCCGGGAATAGCTATGCTTTGATATTTAAAGCATTTTTTGAACCAGTGAACTGAAACAAAATATATACAGGCCTTAAACCACAATCCTTGCAAACTATATTTCTCCGCTATCTCCATCCAATGTGTAATACCTTGCAAAGACAAGGGTATAATAGTAAAAGATTTAATGTAATTCCGAAATCGCTTCTTTCCAAGTGCTACCCACAAGATGTTATAATGCTTTTTATTTATTAAATCTGCATTTTCCGCTGGGAAAGGTTGCTTGCTACTTGAAAGAAAATGGGCCAAGTTTAAAAAAAAATGATTTTTTGGGTTCTTGCAGAAAAAAGGCCGTTATTGAAAACAGAGTTTTGAAGCAATTACATTGTACCTGTAATGTACGGTAGCTTGAAGTTTGTTTTGACAGTAATTCTGTTCATTATTGATCTGTTTTTAACGTTAAAGTGATGTACATATATTAATTAAATTGAATCCTGCACTCTTTCAAGAAATGACTCCAATCTATTCTTTCTTTCATTAAAGCGCTTATTTCGATGCAGCATTCTGCTGAATTTAGCAGATTAACCTCTTTCTGAGTGATCTAGCATCAATGTTATAAAATTATATGATTGCTGATAGGGAAGTCACTGAATAAAGTACACTTTGCAAATCCATTTCTGTTTACATTTTGCAAATCCATTTCTGTTTCAACCACACAAACATAGTTTTCACGAAAATTCTTCAAACACTATCATTATACTATATTGTATTTATTAGTGCTACATTGTTTTTACGTGGACATTAAGGGTATATCCAAATCCTTTGTTTTGTTTAAGATAGAGGAACAATTTAGTTTTAGGAATCAAAAGATGTATACCGAACACTAATGTGTTTTTCAGCAACCGCGGCCACCCAAGCAATGTAAAGAGTTAAATAACCCTGTATGTACTTACCCGATTCCAGAGCTGAGGTTTCTGATCGCTGGGTCCCGGTCCAGCTCCTCCTACGCCATCCGATGGGAGGACAGAATGCGAATACCATGCGTGCATTAGGCCTTCCCCATAGGAAAGCATAGCCTCTGAAGCTGAATGTCCTCAGGCAGAGTGTGAGAACGTCCAGCATCATTTCATGGAGTCAAACTCTGTGAAATTCCAGGAAGCGCATCTAGTGGCTGTTTGGTAAACAGTCACTAGAGGCAGTCTTGGTACCGCAATGTAAATATTGCAGTTTCTATAAAACTGCAGTGTTTCATGTTGTAGGACTAAGGGGACAGGGGCACTGCGCCCAGACCACTTTGATGAGATTACATAGTTACATAGTTCAGCCTTCCTCACATTTGTTTTTTGCTGTTGATCCAAAAGAAGGATATAAAAAAAAAAAAAAAAAAACCCAGTTTGAATCACTTCCAATTTTGCAACAAGCTAGGAAAAAAATTCCTTCTTGACCCCAGAATGGCAGTCAGATGAACGGGATGAACGTCAGATGAACGGGTCTGGGTGCCCATAGTGTCCCTTTAATTCAGATCCTC
Organism: Pelobates fuscus; assembly: GCF_036172605.1. Taxonomy (NCBI): domain Eukaryota; kingdom Metazoa; phylum Chordata; class Amphibia; order Anura; family Pelobatidae; genus Pelobates; species Pelobates fuscus. The sequence continues at coordinate 28,989,684 of NC_086320.1, forward strand.
AGTGTGGCTTCGTAGTATTTTCCCCTTCTAACCAGATCCTAAGATAATAGATTTTTTTCAGAGTAGATATATAACAGTTTCCAATTACACTTCACCAGGTGTACACTTCACCACTTCACTCTCCATTTCTCAGAAAAAAACATTGAATTGCAATAATTTTATAGGTCTCTTTCTGGTCAAAATGTTCTTTTGAGATAGAAGCATTAGCCATTAGCTGTCACTATTGTGCTAATATTTTATGCTATAATTCTGTTTGCCCATTTACATTACATTCCGGTATTATGCTCTTTAAAGGACTCCACACCTCCTTCAACGCCTATAGCCCAGTGCTGATATTCAATATAGATTAGTAATCTAGAAATATTACTGACTATCTGAAAGAAAATAGAACAGGCAAATTACAATGTGTAAAATGAAAGATATATAGAAGTAATATAGTCTATGAACTACGTGGCACACAGCTCGAAAATGGTTTAGCAGCATTTTCTTTTGTAAAATATACAATTCCCTTGTCATTTCACCAATATTCCTAGTTTAGGGAATTTGTCTCTTTTTGAAGTAATAATTAAGGATTATCAGGTGGTCTGCTGGAGCATGCTATTACCTTTAAGGAGTGATGTAGAATAGTGATGAGCTTGAGCGCAGGAGATGCAACTGGAAACAAAATGATTTATCGCAAAGTGCCAAGTCGGCAATTAATCCAATGAAAACAAGAGTCAGGCATCATGTGATATATATAGACAAAGATTTGGGATTCAGCTATGCATTTAAAAAAGGGATAAACAAATAGCACATAGTTAAGTATGTCAAAATATAAATGAACTTTGATGTGAAGTTTTGTGCCTTGGGGTGCCTCCCATGATCCGTGCTGGGGGGCTAAAACCTTCCTTGCCTCCTTCACACCCACGGTACGTCTATGAGTCAGCAGTAACGTAAGAAGCCACTTCTTGCAATAATATGTGTATTTTATTGCACACAAATATATATATATAAAAACAAACATGAATAGTAAAAGGAGTAAAATAAGTCCAATTCGTTTCTTCCATCTGAGTGGACTTCTTCAGGGACCCAATGAAATAAGTAAAATCGAAGTGCACTTGTGCCAAAGAAAAAAGCAGCATAACAAACCCTCCCCTCCCCTGTCCTTATATAGGGCTAACCCCCAGAGTCCATTGGTGGCCCAGTGGGCGTTTTACATAAACTTCTCTTCATTGGTTGAGCATTATGGTTGGAGCATTACCATGGTAACCCATTGCAATGCTCTGATGGCCGCAAAGCTCGCGAGAGTTAGAGACCAAGGATTAAAATAGATATAAGTAAGCGCTCGCTACAAGAAGACAAGACTGGTGGGTAGCAGTAAATCTGTGAGAATTCCCAAATCTCACTAACAGTACAAATAGTGGCAAACAGGAATTAGTGTATACCAAAAAAGGTGATATATTTACATCAATATATATTCAGCCTATATACACAGAAATAGGTTGTTTCTGTAACTGTAAAAGCAAGCTGGAATAGACAAAAAATAGTGCAACATGTAGCAGTAATTTGGGCTAATTTTGGGCGGTCGCTAGATCTCCGAACTCTGTAACTCCAAGATGTCATATGACTGAATCACAACAAATGAAACAAGAAATGAACAAGACTTTTTTTTTGTTTTTTGAGCTGAGCCAAAAAAAAAAAAGACAATTGATATATATATATATATATATATAAAAAAAAAAAGGGTATTGATGGTCGAGGGATAAATTGTTTATTTTATTCACAGATCAAGTGAAAAAGGTGACCAAAAGAGGGGGAAAATGAGGATTAGTAAAAGAAAAAAATATATATTTCTATTATTTTTTTTGCTGCTTCTTCTTTTTTTTCTGTCTATTGATTAATTATTCTAAAATGATCAGTGAACCAAATGGGTTGAAAATGCGTCTTTCAGCATACAGCAAATTATATACATAATATTTATATTTTGTATTACACTGTTTGTTCCATTTTTACTCAATTTTCTTTTGTCTGAATAGTTTTTATCTGACAGGGTTGATGTTCCAGGAGGGATAAGCCAAATGGCAAATGATTTAGGTAAACTAGAAAAATGGTCAGAGTTGTGGCAACTGACATCTAATGTGGATAAGTGCAAGATATTGCATCTTGGACGTAAAAACCCAAGGGCATGACAACACTATGCAGTAACGTCAAACCCACATTCTTGGACAAGTTCCAGTACCATCAGCTTACTAAATTAATAACATCACTAAAACCGATAGATACAACCCTTCAACCCACTAAATTGGAAACATGGTGTATCCAGCACCACCCACTACACAAAGCATTGTCGCGGGTGTACTCAATCATACAAGAGGCTGCAGGACAAACACTACTCAAATACAAGACTGACTGGGCTGCCAACCTAAAAACCACATTCACAACATGGAACTGGGACAAAATATTTTTATTCACTCACAGAAACTCACAAGATGGTACAAAACGCCACAAGGATTACACAAAATTTACCTGATGGTTCCAGACAAGTGTTGGAGGTGTAATGCAGCGATAGGTACCTATAGACACATATGGTGGGAATGTGCAACTCTACAGGCATATTGGACACAAATCCTCTCAATAATAACGCAAGTGGCCAGTGTCCCAAGAACTCAGCTCTATGCTGAAATTTTTCTCAACATGACTCCTAAGCCTATCAAACAATACCATAACTCGGTAGAATATTACTTACTATCAGCTGCTAAAGCCCTGATCCCCAAATATTGGAGGCAACAAACTCCCCCCCAATGGCAGAGTGGTATTCAAGAGTAGAGATCATCAGAAGTATGGAAGAAATTAAATACTCGATGTCTGGGCACACTACCCACTATTCAAAGACATGGGCAAAGTGAATGGAACATATGGGTAAACGCACTAGCTAACTACCATGTACCACACGTAGACCGCAACCCCCAATGTGGCGAAACCAACTTCGCCACTGTGAACTGGAGAAGCCTGGTTGCCCGCCTGCTGCCTTTGGACTATGGACCAGACTTTATGGGAATGTGATACCCCAGATAGCTATACCATGGAGCCTATTCATATAATGAAAGACTATGGGAAAGACTTTAGCTCCATGGCAATTGTACTGTGTGAATAGGATCTGCGCGCTATTCGGTAGTTTTGTGCGCTCAGATCCCAGCTATCTGGGGATATGTGAAATGTCTGTGTGTTATGGATAAAAAGTAACTCTCTGTATTTTAAAGTGTTTTATGTCTTTCTGTAACCATGTGGTTAATGGAGTCTGTCTCTGTGCTGGAGATAATTGGATTACTTCTCCAGCACAGAGAAGGCTCTGTAAAAAAACAGTCTGAGCTGGAAAGCTAGGGGTTTTAAATGATACTTTACTAAGTTTTGAACCTCTGGTCTGATCCATGCCATTTTTTAATATGTTGTTCCCCTGAATGGATTGATTGTGGATATGTATTTTTATGTGAATGTGATGTATGGTTTTAGAGTTAGGAAAGTTGTGTAAAAGTATATTTTAAACGGTATGCATAATGGGATTATGTGTCACACTAAGGGGAGGGGATGTGTGGGAGGTAACATCTATGTCATTGGTTCTTTTATGCCTCCCCCTGGGTGTGGCCTGTATGTGTGAGTTGGAAATAAAAGCCAGGCTGGATGAGCCAGTCCTCAGTTCCTGTTTAACCCTCAAAAGGAAGTGTCGTCTCGTTCTTGGGGGGAATTGGATTGTAAGCTGACTGCCAGGAGTGTAAGCGGATTGTATGCTTTTCTTGTTCAGCTGTTCCAGTTCGGAGTGTTATCTTGTATCCAGTTCGGGAGTTTGGTGTTCTGCAGTAGCTGTGCCTGTCTCTCAAAAAGGGGATTATCGCCTAAACGGATTTTATTCCCTTTTATGCTGAAACGGTCCGTTACACCCAACGACAGACATTCAAGCGTAAATACCAAACAGATAATTAAGTGAGCAAATGCCAACAATATACGACCCTCAGAGCAGACTCGCAGGGCCCAGGTGAACAGGAACCTGTGAATCACACATATACTAGCAGTACCCATAGACACAGCAATGTACTAGTAATGAACACACTACAATATTTTGCACCAGCACCGAACTACACAAAAAAAACCTAAACCATTAATCCTTATGTTACTAATGTTACCTATCTTTACACACTTTGTATTAGCTGTTTTTATTAATGCTTATGTATAACCAACAGAAATGTGTTAATCTCACACCCAAGTGACAAAACAGGGAAGTAAACACTGAATGTCTACTAACCAACCTGGTTCTCAATATGCACAATACCGTTGATTATGCAAGGGATTGGACAAATCTACCACACCTCGTACTGTTCTCTGTAACACCATGTACAATGTTTCTGCATTTTTGTATTTTATGTACACTTGTACTTTTGTAATCTTGCATTTCTTATGCTGAAAACAAAAAACTAATAAAAAACGGAAAAAAAAAACACCCCAAGGGCAGAGTACAGAATATTTGATAGAGTCCTAACCTCAACATCTGAGGAAAGGGATTTCAGGGTAATAATTTCTGATGACTTAAAGGTAGGCAGACAATGTAATAGAGCAGCAGGAAATGATAGCAGAATGCTTGGTTGTATAGGGAGAGGTATTAGCAGTAGAAAGAGGGAAGTGATCATGCCATTGTACAGAACACTGGTGAGACCTCACTTGGAGTATTGTACGCAGTACTGGAGACCGTATCTCCAGAAGGATATTGATACTCATCTGCTCACACTAAAATAACTAGAAACCATGCAAACCTCCTCCAAATACCCTGCAGTTTATCCTCCTCGACCAAAATTCAGTGTGCACTCTGGAACGCTCGCTCCATTTGTAGTAATATCAAATCTACAGCTATAAATGACCTCATCATCTCTAACTCACTCACAATACTGGCACTCACTGAGACCTGGCTGTCCCCATCCGATACCGCTACTTCTTTCTGTTTCTTTCTGTTTCGGTGGTCTACAGTTCTCCCATACTCCTAGACTCGACTGTAAAGGAGGTGGTGTAGGCATCCTTCTCTCCCCTCAATGTACCTTTCAACCTATCCTCCCTGCTCCTGCCCCTGCCCCTGCCCTATCCTTTACTTCCTTTGAAGTTCACACTGTACGCCTTTTTAAGCCCACTCCTTTAAGAATTGCCATCATCTATCGCCCCCCCCCTCCCCCCCGGTCACCCTAAACTTTTTATTGAACACTTTTCCTCCTGGTTACCCCACTTTCTTTCCTCTAGCACTCCCTCTCTCATACTTGGGGGCTTCAATATCCCTATCAACAAGCTTAACTGCCCTGATGCCTCTTGTCTGCTCTCTGTAACCTCCTCCTTTGGACTCACACAGATTTCTTCCTCAGCAACTCACACTGCAGGAAACACTCTGGACCTCATCTTCACCAATCTCTGTACCACCTCTGATCTCTCCACTGTTCCATTTCCTTTGTCTGACCACCATCTGCTAACATTTAACATCTGCATACCCCATACCAAAATTTCACCACCATCAACTCTCCAACCTTGCAGAAACCTCAACTCCCTCGATCTCCAGCACTTCTCTACCACACTCCAAACACTCCTTTTACCCATCTCAAATCTCAACTGCCCTAACTCTGCAACCTCACTCTACAACTCCACTCTCTCCTTTCAACTTGACATCATGGCACCTCCTACAGTTAAACGCAGCAAGCGCCCCTAACTTCAACCATGGCACACTAAGCTGACCCGTTACCTCCAAAAATGTTCCAGAACTGCTGAACGCTGCTGGAGAAAGTCTCACTTTGTATCTCACTTTGTCCACTATAAATTAATGCTCTGCTCCTACAGCATGGCTCTTTCCTCTGCAAAAGTAAACTACTTCAAAACCCTCATAAGCACACTGTCCCTTCAACCCAAACACCTGTTTCACACTTTTGATGCTCTTCTTTGCCCTGTGACTCCCCCTCCTTCCACCACCTTGTCCGCCACAAACTTTGCATCTCTTTTCACTGAGAAGATCTCTACAATCAGGAAAGAGATCTCTAATCTCTCTCCTACCCCTATCATTACATCACCCAACCCCACTCCCCCTACCATCATATGCACATGTGCACCTGCTACAGCACAAGAGGTTTCTGCTCTGCTCTGCTCCTGTCCTCCCGCCCCACCACCTGCTCCCTCGATCCTATTCCCTCGCATCTCATCCGTACTTTGTCTCCCTCTCTTGCTCTTCCTCTCGCTAGCATTTTCAATCTCTCCCTTTCCTCTGGCACATTTCCCTCACCCTTCAAACATGCAACCGTAACCCCAATTCTGAAAAAGCCCAACCTTGATCCCAACTCCCCATCCAACTACCGCCCTATCTCGCTACTGCCATTTGCCTCCAAGATCCTCGAGAGAGTTGTGTATGCCAGATTGACAGACTTTCTCGAATCCAACTCTCTGCTTGACCCCCTTCAGTCTGGATTCCGCGCTGGTCACTCTGTCGAAACTGCTGTGACCAAAGTATCCAACGATTTAATTGCTGCTAAATCTCACGACCAATACTCTATACAAATCCTCCTTGATCTTTCTGCCACCTTTGACACTGTTGATCATAACAGCTTCTTCACATTCTTCGTAACTTTGGTCTACGGGATACTGCTCTCTCCTGGTGCTCCTCCTACCTCTCCCAGCACTCTTTCAGTGTTTCTTTCTCTGGTTCTGCTTCTTCTCCCCAACCCCTCTCTGTCAGCATCCCCCAAGGTTCTGTCCTCGGCCCCCTATTGTTCTCTATCTGCCTCCCTTGGTAAACTCATCAGACCCTTTGGCTTCCAATATCATTTATATGCAGATGACACGCAAATCTACCTGTCCTCCCCTGACCTCCCTCCGCCCACCTTGACTCGTGTTTCTGACTGCCTCTCTGCTATTTCCAACTGGATGGCTGCTCACTTCCTTAAACTCAACCTGTCCAAAACAGAACTTCTAGTTTTTGCTCCCTCAAGGGCTGCTACTCCTGTGTCTGTCTCCATCCAAGTCAACGGCGCTACTATCACCTCTACCTCACAGGCTCGCTGCCTGGGGGTTCTTTTCGATTCTGACCTCTCTTTTACTCCCCATATCCAATCGATCGTGAAATCCTGTCGCTTCCAACTCAAGAACATAGCGCGCATCGGCCCATATCTAACGCCGGACGCGGCTAAGATACTGGTTCATGCTGTTGTTCTCTCTCGCCTCAACTACTGCAATCCATTTCTCACAGGTCTTACATGTTCCCAGCTTGCACCACTGCAATCTATAATGAATGCGGCTGCGAGGCTTATTTTCCTGTCCGGTTGCACCTCCCATGCCTCCACGCTCTGTCAGTCCCTGCATTGGCTTCCAGTTAGATATAGGGCCCAATTCAAAATTCTGGTGCTTGCTTACAAATCCCTACATAATGCTGCTCCAACATACCTATCCTCCCTCATACACAAGTATGTCCCGTCGAGACCCCTGCGCACAGCCCAAGACCTACGCCTATCCTCTGCCCGGATCCCCACCTCTGACGCTCGCCTTCAAGACTTCTTTAGGGCTGCACCTATTCTGTGGAACTCCTTTCACTCCTCAATCAGACTTTCACCCAGCCTCCACTCCTTCAAAAAATCTTTGAAAACTCACTTCTTCATTAAAGCATATCAATTAAATTTTCAGCAGGCTTCTCATCCCCCACCCCATGACTCCTTTCCTGCAACTGTCAAAAATGACCTACCAAGCACTCAATAAACCCTTCTCTAAAAAACTATTTAATTCCCCTAATTTAACCCTTTGTGTCACTATACCCCACTCCCTCTAGCATGTAAGCTCATTGAGCAGGGCCCTCAACCCCCTCTGTTCCTGTACTTCCAGTGGTCTGATCTCAATTATGTGTAGGCCAGGGACTAATGAAATTAGTTAGAACATTGGGCAGACTAGATCAGGGCCGTCTTTAATATAGATTGGTCCCTGGACATTCAGTTGTTTGGGCCCCCTGGCATTCGCCCTCCCACCCCCTAGCATGCAATTATGCCCTCCACCCCAAAATACCAAAAAAAAAACAACTAACATCAAATATCAGTGCTCCTCAACCTTTTCTCACTCAAGACACACCAAAGCTCTTCCCAGAAGTCCGGGGCACACCACATGCAAAAATCTATGGCCACAGGTTCACTATGCACCAGCACACCTGCCCAAAGGTCACACTGCCTTTAACATTTTTAACAACACACACAATTTGCCTGTTTCCAGTGTCACTTTGCCCCAGAGAACATGTCACAGTCAGTTAAAAATATACACAGTAAGTTTGCACCATAAAACATATGCCAAGCCAGATGCACATTAAAAAAATACCACGGCCAGTGTACCCATTAATAAATACCACAATAAGTTTGGCCATTATTAAATACCACAGTCAGTGTGCCCATTAACAAATACTTTAGTAAGTTTACCCATTAATATCAGTGAGAGTGAGTCTGACAGTGAGTATCCTTGTGTCTGAATGCACGTCTCTGTGACCATGTGTATGTTTGTTTACGGGGCCATATGTGTGTGGGGAAACTGTTTGCAATGTGTTGTGTGCATAGGGGGCTGTCTGTGGCCCTCGTGCATTGTTTTTTATGACTCAGCTAGGTTTCATGACTGTGTTTGTATAATGACTGTCTTCAGGGGGTGATTGTGATAGGGTGGGTAAAGGATTAACTGTGGACATGCTGAGTGTGACAGGGCTAGAGGGGTGAATGAGACAGGGTTGGGTAGTATGTGTGACAAAGTAGAGTGAAAGGGTTAAGGGGTGGTGACATGGTTGGAGGAGGGAGTCTGACAGGACAAGAGAAGGTAAATGTGTCAGGATTAGGGGGGTTAATGTGCAGGGCGGTGTGGCATGGTTGGAGTGTGAGTGTTACAGAGTTGGGGTAAACGTGGCATGGTTGGATGAGGGAGTGTGACAGGGTGAGGGGAGGTCAGCGTGACACGATTAGGGGAGCTTTATGTGACAGGGTGAGTGTTGCATGCTTGGGGTGATGATTATGACAGAATTGGAGCTTAATGTGATAGGATGAGTGTGCATCGCGATGGGAGGTGAGTGTGGCATAGGTGAGTGTGACAGGATTGGGGCAGTTAATGTGAGTGTGGCAGAGTGAAGGAGGTGACAGTGTATGAGGGAGGGTAACAGTATGTGTGTTGGGGGTGACAGTGTGCAGGGGTTGACAGTGTGTGTGGGAGGAGTGACTGTGTGTATTTGTGGGGGGGTGACAGAGGTGTATTTGTGTGCAGTGTTAGCGTTGTAATGCAATCGCAATGGGTGTATGTACTGCCACACACACAGTTCATAGTTATGCACACACTCAGAAACATACAGACAAACAGATACACATACACACAGGTACACATACACACTAACACAAGTTCACAGACACACAGGTACACAAACACTCTGACACACAGGTACATATACACACAGGTAACCATACACAAACAGGTACACATTCACAAACACACAAGTGCACAAACACAGGCACACATATAAACATACACAAACAGGTACTCATACACACAGGTACATATACACAGACACACATGTACACATACACTCTGACACACATATACACATACACACAGGTACACATTAGCACACAAGTACACATACACAGACACACAAGTAAACATTGACACACACGTGCACATACAGAAACAGGTACATATACACATAGATACATATACACTCTGACACACAGGTACACATTGATACAAAAGTACACATACACAGACACACAGGTGCACATACACTCTGAAACACAAGTATACATACACAGACACACAGGTACCTATTGACACACATGTACACATACACATACATACAGGTACACAAACATAGACACACATGTACCTGACATACACACTGAGATACACACACACAGATATGCACAAACTCATATAAACAGGTACATACATATACAAATAACAATTTACATATTTTAGCCACCCTCCTGTTTACTTACTTTTGATGCTGAAGGGTGACTTCCATGGGGTCCAGTGGGAGCTGGCTTGCCTAGGCTGATGGGACTCTGAGGCCCCAGGCTTTCTCTGTTCCTCTCCTCCTCTGCATGTGGTGCCTTCTCGTCCTGCCCACACGGCACTCTTTTAGCTGGGAGGATCTGACCTGTCTGGAACTAACTTCCTCCCAGCAGTCCGGGAGAACAAAGTTAAAGGGCCACCAAGGGCCCCTGATTAAATTGTTGCAGTCTCAATGGGCATCTGCTTTGGGCCCCCCAGGATAACTGGCCAGGGGCAGCTGCCCCATTTACCCCTTGTTAAAGACGGCTCTGGAAATGATGGGTCTGCCGTCACATTATATGTATCTATATTTCTATGTTTCTATCTAATAGATGAAATTCATCTGAACTAAAATGCTGCTTTGGTGAAACCCAATTTGTCCAAATCGATCCAGATGAACCAAATATTTTTGCTGTACATGTCTAGACATTGTCTATCTGACTGTTAATAATCAGCATTAAAAACAAGTCACACTTAACACTCTTTATGGTTTATAATTATGGTTTCATTACATGGGGTGTGAAATGTGGGAGAGTTCACACAAGCGCCTGAGAAGTTGGGATATTATCACCTTTGGTGGTGCAATCTAATATTGTGCCCAAGTTTGAGCAGCTTTATATGGACAATGTGGAAGATAAACTCCTTTTTGCAGCAACAAAGAGGGGCATATATCGCTATTCAAGGAGGTGACGTCCAAAGATTCCTTACACAACATATACCACAATTAGCTTTAATGTTTATCATGCTATGCATGATGTCCTTTCATTGCCATTTACTATTAGTTATTTAAAAGATTGTACTTTGATACATAAGTAATGTACTAAATAAGTTGTTAAAGAATGTGTATTATAAGGTTATCTAACCAAACGTGGACCATATATGCTAATAATTATTACTTGCATACACCGCAAACAAACATGTTCAATATTGACAGTCTACCTGTTTTGAACTACATTTCCCATAGGCCTCTGGATTATACTGACAGAGAGATAATGGCAAGGAATACATTCCAACCAGTTGGAAGTGCCAAACTTTTAAACCCCTGAAACAGAGTACGTGGTTTTTATCTGTAACTGATTCATGGAGTCGTGGCCCTTGATGTAAGTTCTGATAAGCAGCTAAAAGCCTTTACAATCTGTATCTTTTGCAACTGTCTGCAATTTTCTCCAGTCATTCGTTATTGTAAAGAGAAGCTACACAGACCCTGCTATTACGCGTCAACAAATGATCGTGGATAAACAATTGACCAATTTAGACAGCCCAATGTCTTTTACCGCATAACTATCTTCACACGGAGAAGAGAGTTTGACAATCAGAATGTTTTGCATATCGATGTTTATCAGTCTGGGCACTATACTGTTACAATGATTGATTAATATCCTGTTATTCAGCAGAGTCCTAATCAGGAGGTGCATTCGAAGCGATCGATGACCTTTCTGCTATCTTCATATTATAACCAGCACATCTAAATAATTCTTGAGGAAACCTTTCACTACCCAGGGCTGTTTGTTTCAAAAACATTAACATGACATTTATTGAAAACAGTGTATGCCGTGGTAGCACGTAGGATAAAACATATTGGGAGAGATTTATCAAAGTGCCACAGACACTTTCTATCTACGGATCAGTCAACCTTTGGCCCAATTTATTATATCTGTCATGTTTTTTGCTTATGAGGCTTTTTTTTGTGTCTTAACCAACACTTTTTAATATGCATTTTTTCCAGAATTCATTTTGTGGTGGAATTTCTTGTAAGCACTGTATTTTCTGAGAAAATGCAGTGTTTACATTGGAAGCTTGGAACACCTCTTGTTGCAGTCAATCAGACGGCCACCAGAGGGACTTCCGAGTTCAGAGGCCCTAAAAAGGCCTCTCGTCCGATGCATTCTGGGTGAATGCATCAGACGGGCTATCAGCACACAAAGCACTGTGAACGCGCTTTGTGTGCTGACAGCCTGTCAGCACTGCTGTGGGCGTGGCTTCAGCTGACAGCTGAAGCCCGAACCCACAGGGATGCTGTCTGGCCACAATAGTGGTTGAAGGGGGGGGGGGACCTACTCTCCTCCTCCCCCCGGCCCCCACCCCTGAGCGGTGGGTGGGGGCCCTAAAAATAAGGGGGGCACATACTGCCCCCCCGGCCCCCACCCCTGTGCGGCGGGTGGGGGCCCTAAAATTATCAATAAGGGGGACCTATTGTCCCCCCCCGGCCCCCACCCCTGTGCGGTGGGTGGGGGCCTTAAAATAAAAAATAAGGGGGGGACATACTGCCCCCCCCGGCCCCCACCCCTGTGCGGCGGGTGGGGGCCCTAAAATTATCAATAAGGGGGGACCTATTGTCCCCCCCCCCGGCCCCCACCCCTGTGCGGCCAGTGGGGGCCTTAAAATAAAAAATAAGGGGGGGACATACTGCCCCCCCCGGCCCCCACCCCTGTGCGGCGGGTGGGGGCCCTAAAATTCACAATAAGGGGGGGGGGCCCACTGCCCCCCCCCCGGCCCCCACCCCTGAGCGGTGGGTGGGGGCCCTAAAATTCACAATAGGGGGGGGACCTACTGTCCCCCCCCCGGCCCCCACCCCTGTGCGGCGGGTGGGGGCCCTAAAATTCACAATAAGGGGGGGGCCTACTGCCCCCCCCCGGCCCCCACCCCTGAGCGGTGGGTGGGGGCCCTAAAATTATCAATAGGGGGGGACCTATTGTCCCCCCCCGGCCCCCACCCCTGAGCGGTGGGTGGGGGCCCTAAAATTCACAATAGGGGGGGACCTACTGTCCCCCCCCCGGCCCCCACCCCTGAGCGGTGGGTGGGGGCCCTAAATACAAAGGGGGTGGGGACCTTAGTTAACCCTCTCCCCCCCCCCCCAAAAAAAAACTTATCTCCCTACCTACCCCCCTCACCCTACAAATAATAAGGGGGGACCCTTTAACTAAAAACCTGTAAAGAAAAAAAAAAAAGATAAAAACAACTTACCATTCGATGTTTTCTTTCTTCTAAAATCTTCTTTCTTCAGCCCCAAAAAAGGTCAAATAAAAATCCATAATAACCGACGCAATAAAAAAAAAAAAAAAAAAACCCGAGCGCAAAAAAAAATAATCCATCTTCACCCATGGAGGGCTCCGCGCAGACTGAGCTCCGCAGGGCGGGGGAAGGCTTATAAAGCCTTGCCCCGCCCTGCAATTAGGCTAAGAACACTCTGATTGGTGGGTTTAAGCCAATCAGAGTGCTCTTTGTCATTTTACAAGCGTGGGAAAGTTCTTTGGAATTTTCCCACGCTTGTAAAATGACACAGAGCAATGTGATTGGATGGCTTGAAATCCATCCAATCACAGTGCTCTGTGTCATTTTACAAGCGTGGGAAAATTCCAAAGAACTTTCCCACGCTTGTAAAATGACAAAGAGCACTGTGATTGGATGGCTTGAAATCCATCCAATCACAGTGCTCTGTGTCATTTTACAAGCGTGGGAAAATTCCAAAGAACTTTCCCACGCTTGTAAAATGACAAAGAGCACTGTGATTGGATGGCTTGAAATCCATCCAATCACAGTGCTCTGTGTCATTTTACAAGCGTGGGAAAATTCCAAAGAACTTTCCCACGCTTGTAAAATGACAAAGAGCACTGTGATTGGATGGCTTGAAATCCATCCAATCACAGTGCTCTGTGTCATTTTACAAGCGTGGGAAAATTCCAAAGAACTTTCCCACGCTTGTAAAATGACAAAGAGCACTGTGATTGGATGGCTTGAAATCCATCCAATCACAGTGCTCTGTGTCATTTTACAAGCGTGGGAAAATTCCAAAGAACTTTCCCACGCTTGTAAAATGACAAAGAGCACTGTGATTGGATGGCTTGAAATCCATCCAATCACAGTGCTCTGTGTCATTTTACAAGCGTGGGAAAATTCCAAAGAACTTTCCCACGCTTGTAAAATGACAAAGAGCACTGTGATTGGATGGCTTGAAATCCATCCAATCACAGTGCTCTGTGTCATTTTACAAGCGTGGGAAAATTCCAAAGAACTTTCCCACGCTTGTAAAATGACAAAGAGTACTGTGATTGGATGGCTTGAAATCCATCCAATCACAGTGCTCTGTGTCATTTTACAAGCGTGGGAAAGTTCTTTGGAATTTTCCCATGCTTGTAAAATGACACAGAGCACTGTGATTGGATGGATTTCAAGCCATCCAATCACATTGCTCTGTGTCATTTTACAAGCGTGGGAAAATTCCAAAGAACTTTCCCACGCTTGTAAAATGACAAAGAGCACTCTGATTGGCTTAAACCCACCAATCAGAGTGTTCTTAGCCTAATTGCAGGGCGGGGCAAGGCTTTATAAGCCTTCCCCCGCCCTGCGGAGCTCAGTCTGCGCGGAGCCCTCCATGGGTGAAGATGGATTATTTTTTTGCGCTCGGGTTTTTTTTTTTTTTTATTGCGTCGGTTATTATGGATTTTTATTTGGCCTTTTTTGGGGCTGAAGAAAGAAGATTTTAGAAGAAAGAAAACATCGAACATCTTTACAGGTTTTTAGTTAAAGGGTCCCCCCTCATTATTTTTAGGGTGAGGGGGGTAGGTAGGGAGATAAGTTTTTTTTGGGGGGGGGGGGGGGGAGGTTAACTAGGGTCCCCACCCCCTTTGTATTTAGGGCCCCCACCCACCGCTCAGGGGTGGGGGCCGGGGGGGACAATAGGTCCCCCCCTATTGATAATTTTAGGGCCCCCACCCACCGCTCAGGGGTGGGGGCCGGGGGGGGGCAGTAGGTCCCCCCCCCTTATTGTGAATTTTAGGGCCCCCACCCGCCGCACAGGGGTGGGGGCCGGGGGGGACAGTAGGTCCCCCCCCATTGTGAATTTTAGGGCCCCCACCCACCGCTCAGGGGTGGGGGCCGGGGGGGGGGCAGTAGGTCCCCCCCCTTATTGTGAATTTTAGGGCCCCCACCCGCCGCACAGGGGTGGGGGCCGGGGGGGGACAGTAGGTCCCCCCCCTATTGTGAATTTTAGGGCCCCCACCTACCGCTCAGGGGTAGGTCCCCCCCCTTATTGTGAATTTTAGGGCCCCCACCCGCCGCACAGGGGTGGGGGCCGGGGGGGGGACAGTAGGTCCCCCCCCTATTGTGAATTTTAGGGCCCCCACCCACCGCTCAGGGGTGGGGGCCGGGGGGGGACAGTAGGTCCCCCCCCCTATTGATAATTTTAGGGCCCCCACCCACCGCTCAGGGGTGGGGGCCGGGGGGGGACAGTAGGTCCCCCCCTATTGTGAATTTTATGGCCCCCACCCACCGCTCAGGGGTGGGGGCCGGGGGGGGACAGTAGGTCCCCCCCATTGTGAATTTTAGGGCCCCCACCCGCCGCTCAGGGGTGGGGGCCGGGGGGGGACAGTAGGTCCCCCCTTATTGATAATTTTAGAAAGCGAGCTGAGCTGTCAGTCAGACAGCTCAGCTCGCGAACGCGCATTCCGCGCACATGCGCGGTAAAGCGCTCAGGTTCTTCATAGGGCGGCTGTCAATGCCGCTCTATGAAGAACGCGATTGGTGCAGCGCGAAGCCGCGCATGCGCACCACATCGCCCTGACGCTTCTCTCAGAGAAGCGTCCTATTGGGCCCCGCGATTTCGTCATTTTGACGAAAAAGGGGGCGCGGCCTGGCTGGGAGCTCGGCGCTGGAACGGAGGTAAGTTTTTAATATAAAAACACCTCGAATTTTTTTTTAATTAAATGTAAGTTCATATAAAAGCAAGAAGGAAGGCTGGGGGACCTGTCTTTCTTGCTTTTATATGTAGACTATAGAGTCCCTTTAAAAAAGAGTTCAAAACCTTTAACTGGAAATTATAGACCTGTGAGCTTAACCTCTGTGGCAGGAAAGTATTAGAAAATTTATTAAGGGATAATATCCAGGAATTCATTGAGAAGAACATTATTAGCAATAATCAGCCTGATTTTATGAAACAACAAGTTATGACAAACTATCTTTTCTTATATATATATTCTTTATTTTTGTTGTGCACAGAATTACAAGCCGGTGTTACTGTGCCACAACATTAATTTAAAGCTTTGTAGAATACATATTATAACATCAACATGGGTGTGTGATAATTCTGCACATTTTATAGTACAACTTAGTAAGAGCTAGGTCTCCAAGGGACTAAAACACTGTGTGCAAGTCTCTCCTCAGAGCCAGTACTCCCTTGTGCATGGAACCCCAGCTTCCAGTCGCCGGGTAGATGAGAGATCAGCTTTAATGGGCTTAAAACTCAAAAGATTGCTGGAGTTGCTCTTTCATGTGACCGTTCAGCATGGCGGTCAGGCCCCACCCCATGACAATCGATCCTAATTGCATTTTGTAAAGAAGTAAATAGAAGAATAGATAGATAGATGTTGCAATGGATGTGAACTATTTGGATTTTGCCAAGGCGTTCAATATGTTTCCACACTATAGGGCAGTCTTCACACTAAAAGAAGTTGGTCTAGATGAAAAATGTTTGTTCTTGGGTAGAACATTGGCTTAGAGATAGAGCTCAGCAAAAGTGGTAACACTTTAATTACAGAACATTGACTTAAAAAAAGAACACAGAGAGTTTTCATGCGCTAGCTAGGTACCTGCCTTTAATTAACCTGCCCCCAGTGGCCTTGTCACCTTATATACACATACATTTACTCCTCCTACTCTTTTCCCCCCTTGATTTTGGAGCCAAATGGGGGGAAAGTACACCTATTGGTGAACTGCAAAATATAAACATAATATTTATATGTTTTGCTGTTCCGTCAGCAATTCCTGAAACTCAATTTCAGAAGCTGGATGACATCCAGAGGAACTGCAGGTCCGGTGCTGGAGGCAGCCTTTTGGGGATACAGCATGTGAAAACGGTTTAACCCCTTAAGGTAAGATTTGGATGAAGTTGTTATGGTGTTCTTCTTCTAAGTTCCATGAGCTTTACGATTACAGTTCTTATTTTTTATGTTTAATTTGTGTTAAAACAACTGATAACTAATAGATATTTTTGTAAAAGTAGTAATACTGGGTTTCTTACCAACATTTAAAACGTAAGTTGCGACAGACAATTTGGCAAAAAGAAAGAAAAAAATCGTACTCTTTAGACAACAAAGCTTCTGCGTTTCTGGAGACAAGCATGTCAGTGGTAACAGATCCAGATTTAGTAGCAAATACAAAGAAACATGGATTCTTCATTGCAATATACAATTCTAAGTGTTATTGGAAGTATATTTTGTTCTGCTATGGTCTATACGCTTCTCAACATTGAGTGGATGTTACAAACGGTTCTTTCGTGTAGAACTTGTATTTTCTCTGTTGTTTCTGTTTGAAATTAACATCAGTACATGACACTGTGAAATCATTTCCAAATGACTGCAACTTTCTTGGCAGGAGAGGATCTGATAATGGAATGCAAATAAGAACTCAGATAGCACACATCAGAGCCCAAACGTATGAGAGTTCCATTATTTCTTTTTTTATGCCCATCAGAGCGCAAACAATATTTTTTATGGAGATATGCACATCTAAAAATGCCTAAACTTGTACAATGACACTTTTATTTTTAGAAAAATGCAGTCAATCACTTCATACAAATCGGTCCAAAGATGGAGATAGATAGAAATTCGATGTCTGCAAAAAAAAATAAAAAAAAAATAAAAAATTGTAAAATAGGAAAACTTTAAAATGTTGCAGCAATGCTATTTAAAAAGGCTGTAACAACGCAGTGTTTCAAATAGTTGTACTAAATAAGTATTTACCTTAAGCCAGGGCTTAATATTTGAATTCCTATGCTACTAGCCAGACCTTAAAAGTTACTCACTACTGCAAGCCATAGCATACACACCAGGAGTAAAATAGCTAATGGCAAGTTGACATTTTTAGCTCTGTCTTAACCCCTTAAGGATGGAGGACGTTCTATGCCGTCCTTAAGGGACTGGCTCTAAACGCCGCAGGGCGGCATAGAACGTCCTAGCCGTTCTTGCCGCCCACGTGGCCGTCGCCATGAGCCCGCTGCAGATCGCAGTCGGGAGGCATGCCTGACCCTCCTGGCAGCCCCCCTGTGCCCAGTGACCGTGGTCTGCAGCCTCCGACAGGCTGTCACTGCGATCGGTATTTACCATGAGTCAGTCAATTTTAAAATAGAGTAGAGGCTAAGAGAATCAATGCACAGCTACAGGGTAACCACCACATCTCCTCGCAATACCCACCCAGAGCTGAGACTGAACACTACTGGAAGAATATCTGTGAGAAAGAAGCATCTCATAACACCAAGGCCCACTGGCTACTAGACCTGAAAACAGACCACTACATGCTGCCAGAACAGGAACCAGTCACCATCACAGTTGAAGATATCTAACAGAGAACAGCACACATGAAGAGTTGGTCAGGCCCAGGACCTGACATGATCCACAACTACTAGATAAAGAAGTTAGCAGTGCTGCATGAATGCCTAGCAGCACAAATTAACCAGTTACTAGCAACAGGCTCTACCCTGATTGGCTAACACAAGGCAAAAAAATACTGGTCATGAAGGACCCTCACAAGTAAACAACACCATCTAACTACCAACCAATAACCTGCCTCCCCACAACATGGAAAGTCCTGTCAGGCCTTGAAGCCTCCAAGATCCAAGGGCATATGAGTCAATATATGAGCAATACTTAGAAGGTAAACTACACCAGAGGATCAAAACACCAACTACTGGTAAACCAGCCAGTTACAAGGGATTCTAAGACCAGACAGACCAATGTGTGCACGGCTTGGATTGACTACAAGAAAGCCTATGACACAATGCCACACACATGGATACTGGAATGCTTGTCTCTCTGCAAGGTCAGCAAGACAAGTGCCTTCATTAAGAACTTGATGAGCAAGTGAAAAACAACTCTAGAAGCAAATTCCAGGACAATAACTCAAGTTAACATCAAATGTGGCATATACTAAGGTGATGTGCTTTCGGTAGACTGAATTGGCGGCATGAAAATTATGTCAGAGGTCATAGTAGGAAGGTCAAGTACCTTCCACGAATAGTGGTCAATTCCAAGTGGAAATTAACCAATTAGATGTAAGTGATTCCTATTTATACTTATCTCTCCCATTCCTTGTTGCCCTGTTGTGGAATTTTGGTATCCCAATAGCGCGTTCCTTCTGTTTAGTTGTTTGGTACCTTGACTGGCAATTTTTCTCTTGTTTGTCCTGCTCTCTCTAATCTTTGACCTTGGCTTGTTTAATCGTTATTGCTTACCTCTGTAATCCTCTGACCTTGGCTTCTATTCTGACTCTGCTTATTTGTATACCCTGGTCATTCACATGTATGTGATTCTGTCTGTGTGTTCTGGTTCCCAGATTCCTAACAATTATAGGGAGAGGTAAGAGTTTTTAACATAAGGTACATGGCTTTGGTGAAGTCTCAGAACACTGGCATTGTGATCATGCCTAACACCACTATTTTGTGGTTTATCCACCTGTTGAAGCCATTTTTTATTCTTTCCCTCCAATTCTGACAGGGAGTGTGTATTTCTATTCATAATAACATTACAGTTCTATTTCTAACTCTTTCACCATGTGTACGCGGCACAATTATCAATCAGTCAATGCTGCCATGATTTTATTGGAAATTATATTTTTCATCATGCTCATTAAAAAAAATCTAAATAACTGTTAATATTTTTTAAAGACCTCCTTGATTTTTGAAGGGTGTATTCTTTTTTAGACACACGAATGGATAGCAGATGGCAATTAGTCTAGTGCATTTGGTTTCCTCTGAATGCCAGTTCTTCCAAATTTAGGACGTTTGGTTTTTCAGCCTCAAAAAGGATCTCTGAAGTGCCAAACAGATTTAAAACCGAACAAATGACCAACGCAATGGTCGAACATGTTCATTTGATTTGTTATTCGAAGTACCACCCATGGCGAAGTCTATTGGCAACCATTTGCCTACATTCTGTTGTCAGAGGTCAAACGTTTATCTCATTCTGAATTATTTCGTAATTAGGTCATCTCAAATAATGTGTGTGAACAGATATTAAAATCGTATTAATCATTGCCTCTCTAATTCACTATCTTTGATATTCTGTTAAAAATAAACCATTAAATTGTTAACATTTGTGTCACTTTTTTTGCACAGCAAGAAACAAATCAATGTG
The DNA here is from genome assembly GCF_036172605.1 of Pelobates fuscus. NCBI lineage: Eukaryota > Metazoa > Chordata > Amphibia > Anura > Pelobatidae > Pelobates > Pelobates fuscus. The sequence goes on from NC_086320.1 coordinate 29,009,852, forward strand.
TGACATTAAGTAAAGTATTAGATGTACAGACATCAAATTAATGAGCTTCCACTCCCCAAAAAAGATAAAAAAAAATACCTAATTTTCACAACATGTGCTGAATCTTTCCAGGGAGCTATTATATAATACAAGAATCACTCATGATTGAAAGATCAATTTGAAGAACCTCATTTAAGTCTTCAGAGGGCGTATTAAATATCCCAACACTTCAAGAGGAATGAGGTATTCTGCCAAAAAAAACCTCCTATAACACAAAATTGCAACGCACTGCACAATACGTAAAAACAGGCTATGTTCAATAAATTAAACTTTTTTATTACAAATGTAATGCATTGTGAATGTTCCATATAAGTTTGACTTTTAACAATACAGTTGGTTGTATTATAGTTTGAACTGCTTATTAAAACTAACTGCTCAGTGAAGAAGTCATATATTAAGAATATTAAATTAACCACAAAAAGACTAAAAAATTTAACACACCACATCACTAGAAAACAAGTAAACAAGTAAACAAAAATTGAAATGCAAAAACCACAAATTTAGATAATTTCATTATTTTCTAGAACCAAATAGTATTTAAACACAATATATGGAAACAGGTATAAGTAATAAAATGAGAGCACACAGAAACATAAGGTCAAATTAAGGTAGGTGTTTAAAGCTGTCTCATACTTCCTGACCTCCTATGAGCGTTTGTACGATACTGGTGAGCGTGTCTCAAGGGGGATTTTGCTTTGGTATTCAATGTTACAAGCCACCTTGAGTCTTTCCCAATCAGGGATGGACTGACAGCCTTCTGGGCCCCCGGACAAAATTAGATCCAGGGCCCTTCGAAGACAAAATATTAAAGGAGCACTATAGTGCCAGGAAAACAAACTCGTTTTTCTGGCACTATAGGGTCATTTTGTCCCCCCCCACCCTCAGGGCCCCCCTGCCGCTGGGCTGAAGGGGTTAAAACCCCTTCAGCCACTTACCTTTCTCCTGCGCCGGGCTCCCTCGGCTCTGGGGAATTCTCCTTCCTCTGCCGACGTCAGATTCGAATGCGCATTCGCGGCAAGAGCCGCGCACGCATTCAAACCGCCCATAGGAAAGCATTACTAAATGCTTTCCTATGTGTGTCCAGCTTGTCTTCTCGCTGTGAGAATCGCGGAAGCGCCTCTAGCGGCTGTCAGTGAGACCGCCACTAGAAGCTGGATTAACCCTTAGTGAAACATAGCAGTTTCTCTGAAACTGCTATGTTTTCAGCTGCAGGGTTAAAACTAGAGGGACCTGGCACCCAGACCACTTCATTGAGCTGAAGTGGTCTGGGTGCCTATAGTGGTCCTTTAAGGACTAAGTAAATGTTAAAAAGAATTTTAAAGTAAGTAGTCAAACCGTTTGAGAACAGTTTGACAACTTACCTGGGGTCTGCTGGGACATGAGGCTGTAGTAGGGCATAGGAGCAGTGGTGTGTGTGAAAGGTTCAGTGTGTGTGTGGGGGGGGGGGGGGGGGTGTAGTGAGTGAATGTGTAGGGTGTGTGGGGCAATGTGTGTGTGTGTGTGTTGGCAGTGTATGTGTGTGTGGGGGGCAATGTGTGTATGGGGGGCAGTGTGTATGTGTGTGTGGGGCAATGAGTGTATGGGGGCAATGTATGTATGTGTATGGTGTGTGTGTGTATGGGGGGCAGTGTGTGTAAATATGGGTGGGCAGTGTATGCAGTGTGTGTATATATGGGTGGGCAGTGTGTGTGTATCTATGGGTGGGCAGTGTCTGCGTGTGTATATTTATGGGTTGAGCAGTGTATGCTGTGTGTGTACATGGGTGGGCAGTGTGTGTGTGTGTTAGTGTGTGTATATATATATGGGTGGGCAGTGTATGCAGTGTGTGTGAGTGTGTGTATATATATATATATATATATATATATGGGTGGGCAGTGTATGCAGTGTGTGTGTATATATATATATATATATATATATATGGTTAGGCAGTATATGGTTATATATATGTGTTTTAGTGTGTATATATATATATATGGGTGGGCAGTGTATGCAGTGTGTGTGAGTGTGTATATATATATATATATATATATATATATATATATGGTTAGGCAGTGTATGCAGTGTGTGTATATATGGTTAGGCAGTGTATGCAGTGTGTGTATATATGGTTGGGCAGTGTATGCATTGTGTGTATATATGGTTGGGCAGTGTGTGTGTATATATATGGGTGGGCAGTGTATGTGTATATATGGGTGGGCAGTGTATGTGTATATATGGGTGGGCAGTGTATGTGTATATATGGGTGGGCAGTGTATGTGTATGTATGTATATGTATATGTATGTGTATATATATATATATATATATAGAGGTGGGCAGTGTGTGTATATGGGTGGGCAGTGTGTGTTTGGGGGGGCAGTGTGTGTTTGGGGGGGCAGTGTGTGTATGGGGGGGCAGTGTGTGTATGGGGGGCAGTGTGTGTATGGGGGGGCAGTGTATGTATTGAGGAGGGGTTGGGGGGGCAGCGTGTGTATGGGCCTGCTTACCTGTACAATGTGATGGTTTTCTCCCTCCATCTCCTGAAGCAGCACTTGTCAGGCCAGGCTCCTCTTCTCACCCTCCATCCATGCTGTGAGTGCTCCGTGTGAGAGGGAAGCAGGGGGTGATGTCACTTCCTGCCCCCCTCCCATCCTCACACGGAGCTCTGAGTGCTGCAGGGAGAGAGGAGACCTGGCAGTGAGAGGTATGCTGCCAGGTCTCTCACTGAATGATGGGGGGGGGGGAGGTATTTGCAGATTGATGGGTTGCAGGGGCCCTTTGACTCATTATGGGCCCCTGCAACCTTCTTACAGCACTTTCTTTAACTTTCTTCTGCTGTGGAGATCTTTGATCTCCACAGCAGAAGCATGGCTGTGCTGCCGGGCCCCTGACAGACTCGGGCCCTCGGTCAGTGACCGATCTGCCCGACCTGTCAGTCCGCCCCTGTTCCCAATTCAAGATTAAATGGGAGGATGATCTTGGAATTCAGTTTCCTAACTTGTTATGGTATAGAAGGTTATCATTTTTTATCAGCATACAATTAGTTCTTGGTAACAGGCAATTCATTTTAAACTGTTCACCCAGCAGGTGTAGATCACCATAATCCCTTTACAGAATTCTAGGTGATCATGTCTCCACATGCTGCCTATGATGGGATGATGTCTGATAGGACTGTCCATTGATATCACAGGGGTCTTATCCAAACACGCAGGAAAGTGGAAACCCACAAAAGTGGATCCGAAAGACGTATTACCGATCCTAAGAATGGTTGGACTTACCGTATTAGTACAACAAGAAACAGGGTCAAGATAAGGAGGAGGACTGCACGGCTCGAGGGAGGTAAATACAAGTACATGCCACACTTGATCCCCCCATTTTGTCATGAGATTAATTCTGATATGGGTTGCTTTCGGGGGAGACATATCCCTCCAGACCTGAGGTCATGTTACTACATGTTACCTCTCTGTCTGTTTCTATAAACTAGAATGGTCTTACCAGAAATGTACGTAATGTGGCCAAGTTATCCCTATTCTCTACCTGTTTACCAAGGTTCCTAGTGACAAGCAGTGTCTAGATAGAGTTGAGGATATTAGTACTATGGAAGCTGTGACAGCCTCTTTATATGACACATGTGATAAGTTTGCCTGTACTTGGGCTCTCTGGTCTGAGTATATAGAGGGGCATTGTAGTGACAACTGTGGTGCCAAGTGAGGACTTTGGTACTTGATCTGCAAGTTATTGTGTAGAAGAATTGGGTGTTTTTTTCATTTTCTTATTTTCTTCCTTTTTCTTTCCTTCCTTTTTCTTATCTTTCTCTGCTATTTCCAGTCAGAGGATGCGGTTGATGGTCACATCAGGATTACCATTTATATGCACAGTTGTCTTTTCTATTTTTGGAACCTGATTTTACCCTGAAGCCTTTTTATGATGTTGAAGATCTTCCTAGGCTTGTTGGAATGTTGTCTTATATACGTTTTGCATCTCTTGTATTTTAAAAAAATCTTAAATAAAGGATGTCAAAAAAGCAGTTTTATAGCTTCATAGCTGGAACAGGGAAAAAAGCTCAGTGCTTCAGCCCCAGTCGCCATGGCTTGACTGGGGTTCTCCTGGAGCCCCTCAGTCCTGGAATAGGATAGGGATTAGCACTATTCCCTCCCAGGGACTGGATGACACTTGGGAGCTCTAGTCCTTACAAGGACTTTCCCCGTTGAATCCTCCAAGAGCTGGAACAAGGTGCTAAGCAGTGATTATAGCCCTTCCCCTCCCAGTAACTAGACAACACATAGTTCTGGGAGTACAACTGGTTTTATGCATCCAAACACAGTCTTTTTTTTTTTTTTTATTCTTTTTTTTTGCTGTGCAAAAGAGTAATACAAGCATGCCTGAGGTGCCCCAAAGGCAATCCCCATGCGATCATGACGTTTTACATAATGAGGCAAATGATTAACGTGCACAATTTTTTAGTTGAATAGGTATAAGTAGTTGTATCTTAAAAGCTTCGGCGTTAGAAGTAGGTAAACATACAGCAAACAGAAACAAGTTATGTCAGATATCAAGAAGATAGATATAGATAGATATAGTAGGTTATGTGAGAAAGGCAATTATGCTAAACAAAATGGCATGGTGTTTGCATGAAAAAAAAAACAAAAAAAGGAAAGCATGCCACTATGATTAGAGAACCCTGGGCCCCCGAACAGAGACTCTCATCCCAGTGATAAGGTGACCCTGATAATTACTACTCTGAAGTCAGAGAGGAGGCGACCCCAGTCCCTATGCAGGTAGCAGTCTACTCCCATCATTGGCAGGATACAGTCCTTCACCTCACAGATTCCTCTGATGCTGTGGTAGGGTTTATCAGGTGGTGTTAGCCGTTCGCTTTTGGGAGCTGGACATATGCAGGGACTTCGTAGTGATCCGCCGCTGTCGGGTGTGTGTCTTGGCATCGTGGGTCCGTCCCTGCTTGTAGCTTGAGTGCCTCGGCAGCTGCTCCGCCCTTCAGTTGATCTCTGCACAAGGTCCACAGTGTCGATTGAAAGCACCCCAGGCCAGGTCTCGGGATAGATGAGTCGCTCGGGTGATATCTCCCAAAGTTGCCCGCTGTGAGTGCCAAGAGCCCTGGGGGGGGCACCTTCTCCACAGTGCCGGTCAGGTTCAGCCGCCATCTTGAAGATTAGGCAAGGTCTCCGCTCTGAGTAGGGCCACAGGGTAGGCCAGGATGACCCCCACCGGCCCAAAGGGGGGGGGGAAACGGGGCCATCACCCCATTGTATTAGGGGACCCCCATGTTGCAGTCGGGTAGGATAGCAGGGTGGTGGCCGTCCACCCTACTCAGCACCTAGGTAGGCTTGGCTAGGCCTCTGTCATGGAGCTCAGTTTTCTCCCCCAAAGGGGCCAAGAGTCGAGTTGCTGGCTGATCTCCAGAGCCTGCACCCCGTAGTGTTGTTGCCTGCCGTGTTTCAGCGCCAGAAATTGCATTTTTAGGGCTAAATTGCCTCTAATCAGCAGGAGCTAGAGTACCATGCTTCTACTCTGCTTGACGGTCCGGCCCCGCCCCCCCAAACACAGTATTTTTATACATAGACCCCAGCAGGGGGTCTCGATTATCTTTACCACAAGCCCCTGCCAAGAATCACTGGGCCTGGGAGATAATTGGGATAAAGACCGGTAAGCTAATTATCTCCCAGGAACAGAGAGGCAAACATAAAAATATAAAACATGAAATTACCCAAAACATAATAAAAACATGAAATAAAACCACAAATAATACATCATTAAATAGCCCTGATCTGAGCTCCCAAGTTCTCCAGATAGCGCTCAGATCCATGCAGTGTAGGGGAAACGCCACTGTGTTAAAGTTCTGACCGGCCGCACACGTGGTCCTATGCCCAAAATAGTTCCAGGGCATTTGATGCAATTGCCAGTCAAATTTCGTGAGCTACTGCGGCCGCAATATGGGGTGCTCCATCTGGCTCTTCAGTAATGTTTGTTCCCCTTGGTGTCAGACACCTTCCCTCCAAAAAGCTCTCTCCTGGCGGATTTCATAGTGGTTCAAAACCGCAAACCAAGTTGTCCGGGAACCGCGCGGTCAGCTCATGCCGAAAACAGTTCCATAACATTCGCGGCTAAGTCCAGGTGAGGTGACTGAGAACCCAGGAAGTCAAAATTAGTTCCATAGTGGTCGCGGCTAAGTACCACTGGGACTATTCGTGGGTCTGGTTCATGCGAATGGCCACCAGAGAGCCAACAGTCGGTTCCATTCACATGATGGGAAAGTGCCGAACCATGGGCACCCAGGAAAAGCTATTAATGGCGGCTGGACAGAGTAACTCCTGAACGGTGTCCTAGACCTGGACCATAGTTGGTGGGCAGGAGGCTGGCTTCTACGCTCCTCTAGGAGTCCGTGGCATACGTATGTAGGAAGGAGTATTTTGCACAGGAGGGTTAAACATTAGATCCCTCTTTACAGGAAGTGTTTAGGAATGCCATGTAAGTCACATGCAGGGAGGTGTTACTAGGGCTGCGTAAACAAAGTGATTCAACTTCTAAATGGCAGAGAATTGAGTTCCATAGTGGTCGCGGCTAAGTACCACTGGGACTATTCGTGGGTCTGGTTCATGCGAATGGCCGCCAGAGAGCCAACAGTCGGTTCCATTCACATGATGGGAAAGTGCCGGACCATGGGCACCCAGGAAAAGCTATTAATGGCGGCTGGACAGAGTAACTCCTGAACGGTGTCCTAGACCTGGACCATAGTTGGTGGGCAGGAGGCTGGCTTCTACGCTCCTCTAGGAGTCCGTGGCATACGTATGTAGGAAGGAGTATTTTGCACAGGAGGGTTAAACATTAGATCCCTCTTTACAGGAAGTGTTTAGGAATGCCATGTAAGTCACATGCAGGGAGGTGTTACTAGGGCTGCGTAAACAAAGTGATTCAACTTCTAAATGGCAGAGAATTGAGCAGTGAGACTGCAGGGGCATGATCTATACACCAAAACTGCTTCATTTAAATTAAAGATGTGTTGGTGATACAGTGTCCCTTTAAGCAAAATTGGTCGAGGGAACTTGATTAGGGTTCACTCTGTTGATTTCTTGTAAATTCCAGAATATCACTGTTGCAATCAATGAGTGACTATCGGTAACGAAAGCAGTCTGCATGCTTCACAGCAAGAAAACCTCAGGCTTACAAGAAGTCTAGTGTAACTACCAGTCATAGCATTATTTCAAAAATAAAAGAAAAAAAGGAAAGTGTATTATCTATCTTACTTATTAAATTCACCGTTATTATTTTAGAAGGAGATCATGTTAGCTGAGTAGATGAAATGAATATGACTTAATGTTTAACTGTGGATAGCGAGAAGGTAATAAGAAAAATACTGTACAAAATGTTATTAAAAACAGCAAAGTGTATGTATTCAGCACAGATATTAGATTCTTTTAAAGGTTACTGTTATAACACTCATTATAAATTAAAAAGTTTTCATTACAGCAGCACCCATACGACGATTTTTTAGTACATTTTTGTAGAGGATGTTCGATCACGGAACATAACAAACCTCTATTTAATAGATGAACACACATCTAAGGGAAAGGCTTTAACTTGCCCGATAAATAACTAGGCTAAGATGTCAACATTTTAATCAAGGTTCTGGAAGTAAATAGACATTGATTTTTAAACCCATCCAGACAATCAGAAAAGATAGTGTCCACCTAAATGGATGTGGATTTTTGGAGCAGAGAGAAAACAAATACAGAGCTTGCAGCAAAAACCACTATCCTCGTATTAACTGCATTTTCTCAGCCAGGGCAGTCAGCATATTTAGTTACGAGATAATTATACAATGAAAACATTGCATTGCCGTATAGCCCAGGGTGCTATATAAAGCATATGTATTTGTTTTAAAGAGATTGCATAGATTACTTTGAAAAACACACAGAATGATTCACCTCTTTATTTATTTTTTTTGTTTACTGCTTTTTTTTTGCTTTTTATCATTTTGTTCTTCTACGTAAAGCTGCAAGAACACTGCAGTCTCAGCACCGTGCCCCGGAACTGCAGCAGGGTTGTCAATAAGATTAGATTTTTACTGTCTCAAACAAGTGATAAAGATGGTAAAAAAATATTTTGTATGGATTTCTAGTTTTTTTTATTAGCTGTGTGTCCTTGCCCTCCTGCCATGACATTTTGCATTTAAATTACAAACGTGTCTTTGATGCCTCCTACGTCTTTTCGGTCTTCTCCTGTCTCTGCAAGCTCTGCTATTTGTCTATATGTCAACTATATGTCTTATCTATATCTATATTTTACTATTTCCTGCCACACACTCTTATTCTACTCCTCCTCCAGAGCCATGCTGTTTTCTCTAATCTATGTGTCTGCAATGGTCCTATAATAGATAGCTTAGAATCCTAATTGTAATTTCTCAGGAAATTTCAGTTCTTGCCATCATTGAATTCAGCTTTTCATCTTTCTCAGGCCGATATAATAACCCAAAATTAATGACTTGTTTTGATGCATGTTAAAAAATGGCTACCACTGCCATCAGCTTCCATACTATAACTTCCATACTCCAAATTATAACATCGATTGACAGCTGCATTGAGGTTGCGCAAAGTTTATTTGTCTACTGTTGAAATTAATTGATCTGCCAAGTACTGTTTATCACCTGGTTTTCATGGAAACCAGATAACATTACCACCTTGCTCCATGCTGTCACTACACTTTATCAGGGTTATTTACTAAAGAAAGAATTGAATTTCAAATTGGTGTCCAGGGTAGCCGAACTGAAAGCATAGCTGAATGGAAGATGTTGTTTATGTTCAGCTATTCTAGACCTTAAATTAGAAATTCTGTTTAATTCTCTGCAATTCTCAGAGTTTAGAATTTAGTGTATAACCCTGTATATCGAGAATATATAGATGTATAGAAACATAGAAACATTTGCAACTGCAACCTATTTATAAATCTTTTTTGGTAAAGATGAATGTAATGTATATTTAAATGAAATTATGCTCTAAAGCATGATCCGGAAACATGTAGTTTTCAAAATATATCTGTGAGTTTGGCAAGACAATGCAAACACTACAGGCAGCATCTCTGCATGGAGGCTCTTAGCACACGTATACAAACCGTCAACAGCATATGTTCATGAGAAAGCTGGCGTCTCATCACAAAATTAAGGAATCTGATTTAATTTTAATGCAAATGCTCTTTGTCCCCCCCCCCCCCAAATGTTGCACGCACTTGTTTCATTAAAAAAAAAAAAAAAAAGTTTTTTATTATAGGTAAAACATTTTTAAAATGTTGTCTATTTTTGTCTGTTCAAGAAGCTTTCAATTGCCACCTCAAAGGTATGGAGGTTAAACAGGTTATAGCTTAGACCTACAAAAAAGTATCTTATCAATGTATTTATTGATAGCATATTTTACCAGGAAGGATACATTGAGATTCCCCTCATTTTCATGGATGTCCTGGGTCCACAAACATTGTATCGTTACAATAAGGTAGAATAAATGTGAGTTTTATTTCACTCACTCACTCACACTGTGATTCCAAAATTAGCATATCATATTTGCACTATTGTTGGTTTTCTTCTGTTTTTCTTTGTCTACAGTATGCTCTTTACTTATTTTAAGCACTGCACTCATACTTGTTGTTTTATGGTTGAGGTTTATCGACTAAACATCACAGTTTTTTTGTATGTTAAAAATTTTGCTTTAATTGTTTACAGCTGTAGATTTTTTTGTTTTTTTGCATTTTTATGTCACAGATGAACACACATCACAAGTTAAGTAGTAGTACTATATCTGCATTTAGGACATACTTGCAATGTGCGTGCATTACTCCTGGTTAAATACTTTGACTGGGCTGTTGATGCATACTCCTCAGAATTGCTGCAGAGGTTAGTAAAGGATAGAACTAAGGCACTACACCTATCACCGACAATGTTGCAACCCACAATAGGTTGACAAATTTACAAAGAACCCTTTGTGGACAAAAACACAAATGCTCACACCTCAGCATTCCCTTTACACCTGTCTGGCATTTTGAACACAGCTTTCAATTTGTTGAGATATTCTCGATATCGCAGCCAATCTGCAGCCTTGAATCATAGTCACAGTTGAGTTAGCTGACAATAGCAATTTGTTTTTTACGTGTAACTTTAAAATCAATGTCTGTAATGATGTGCACTATTGAAAAATGTTGCACATCAGCAATATAGCAATCAATTTGTTCATTTACCGAGTTTTTCTGAGTTGCAAGTATTCCTTATGTATTTTTTTCCTTTGGTAATACCATCTTTAATCCATCATCACTCCAATTAAAAATGTAGAACTCATTGACTTTCATGGGTTTTATAATATTACACAAATATAATGTTTAATCTGTGGTTGGAAATCTCTTCGCTCTTGTGCACATTCTTGTAACCACTGAAGACAAAAGAAATATTTAGTTCAGTGAATTAGACAGAAATTCTGTTAGTAAGCCAATCTTCATTTTTAAAATGCTGCCGTTGGGTTATTTGTGGTTAGAAATAGCATTGCCGGAATTTAAATGTAAGTTTTGTAAATGGGATGTTTTAGGAAGAATTGTTTAAAATCTCAAACTGCTAATCAGAGTACATCTTCCGCAAGTGAGTCAGATGCTAATTTCTGGAGAGGCACAGTGGCAGATAATTTTTTTGCTGCTTGGCAGATACAAAACAAATGGTAAATGTAAGTTGATGCATGTACAATTTTATGACATGAATAGAAATTTATGCACACTAAACATAACCGTAACTATGCATAACTCCATAATTTGCAAGGCAGATATGTTTTCCTCTATTGCTTGGAGCAAGGGACAGGTCTAAGAGAAGAAAACAATAATTCACTCTATGACCATTGGTCATGTACGTTGGTCAAGGCGGTGGAGAGGTATGTTGCCATGCGCTAGCAAACAAACACTGCTGTAGGAGGGAAGCATGCACAATTAGTCTATATGACTATTTTACTTTAACATGAAATTGGGGAATTCCAGTATGAGCAATTGTCTTAGTGACCCAACTCACATGGATCCGACACAGTAATGAATACACACCAAGATCTGCTGTTTTGTGTAGTCATCTAAAAGAGGAAAATGTTACATTATTTTTAGTTTATTTTTTTTATATCAGAATGAGAAAAAAGCTTTTTTGGTTTTTACCCTTTCCAGTTTTCATGTGAAAAGTTAATCTGTCTCCAGTTTCCCAGCAGCTCATCTGATGATGTAGTCTTGCTTTGTGTCCCATTTGGTCTAATGTCTCTATTTGTTTAGTTCTGTGGACAAAGCATTGTTTCAGTTCTATAAAGTATTGAAGAATAAAATGCGGTCCAAACGTGACCTGTTCCTGCTTTGTAATTTTCGGTAAAATGATTGCTTTGTACCGGGTTTCCATTCTTCAGGTTATTTCTCCAGCCTTTTGAAATAAAATAAAAGTATCAGGTTTTTCGCAGTCCTAACCTGTACAGATAAGAACTGACATAAACTATGTCTCTGAAGCCAGTCCATTGGCAGCATGATTAGGAGCCTGTCTAAAGGGTTTTCATAAAACACAAGAAAACAAGTTAAAAGAAACCTTGATTACTCTTTAAAAGAGTTAAAATAAGGGGCTTTTCTAATAAAATAAAAGATGAAAATAATTGTGAGACATTGATATTTGCTAAAAACTTTAAAATGTGGATTCCTTTTTTATTTTAGATTTTGTTGCAGATTTTTTGTAAAACTGGAGTAATCAACAATTGATTGCCAAACCTCTATAACTAGTGTAATGTGTATGTAGGCATACAGAGTAGACATGTGCATTAGTTTTCGTACGAATACGATTTTGTCAGAAAATTCAGTTTTTTTTTCGTATTTGTTTACTAAAACGTAAATGACAGCCCTACAAACGAAATATAAATGAAAAGAAAGGGCAAATGCTGAATGCATTACCTTTTCGTTTTGTTCATTTAATACACTCCGTGCTGCAGGGTAATTAACCCCAACAGCATGGAGAAATAACAGTGCGCATGCGCGAAAAAAACACAAAAACAAGGAGGGAGCTGGCAGCGCTACCAGCTCCCTCCTTGTAATAAATCATTATTTTTTCCCCCATCCCCCACTAAAAACCTATGGGGCGCTCTATTATTTTAACAGTTGCGTGTATTATGGATTTTTATTTGGCCTTTTTTGGGGGTGAAGAAAGAAAAGAAAAGAAGACATCAAATGGTACGTATAAAATCTTGTTTTACAGGGTTAGTTTATTGCCCCCCCCCCCCACTATTATTAGGGTGAGGGGGGGAGGTAGGGTATTTTTATTGAGGGGAAGTGATTAGTGGCTTGGGGTCACTTAGGTCCCCCGCATTATTTATTTATTTAGGCCCCACACATACACACACTACCAAATACACAATGTGACATATCCATCCACACACACAGTTCCACAAGCAGCCCCCATACACAGCCCGCATTCATAGGTTTTAAACACGATACCACAAACTACTCATGAACATTTACAAAATAATAGCTCATATACGCACAAATACAACGATACAAAGCAGATGCAGTATAAATAACACAAGCAGAATACGGCAACATACACACCTCAGTTTTAAAAAATAGGACCGGCACACTATGGGAAATCACAATCTTATTTCGGCACAGTGCTGCTAAAAGGTTGTTTACCCCTGCCCTAGGGAATAAAAAGAAACATGTTATGGAATAGGGAATTGTAAAAAGAATTACAAATATACATATACATTTATGTAATTGCCTCTTACTCAACATCTGCAGGTGGTAAACATGTCTACTTCTACCAAAGCCACCATTAAGGCTTGGGATGTGTTATATAAAAAGATTAACCCTTCTGCTACCTGGTCCAGAATTATCCCCTTGTTGGTGTTGCAACCCACATTACCCAATCTGGAATTAAAAGATTGGCTTTCCCATTCTGTCATATGTCTTAATGATTTGTTCTTGTCTAATTATTTTTTATCTTTTGACAAGCTACAGACAAAATTTAGTCAAGACGCCTCGGTTGCCACTGCACATAATAAGACGATTAATTTATTTAGTGACCATTTTAATGTTTCTGATCGGGTCCTGGAAGAGCACAAAATTGACATGTCTACTTTAAAAAAGATGTATCTCTCTGGGGGGCGTGGCCTGGCTGCTCGCGGTGATGGACGCGTGAGAAGCCAGCTCCGACGGGGGTAAACAATATAACAGCGAGTACACCAGCATACCCGAAATGGAGAATCACGGAAAGCGTCCTGGGTGAGTCCTACCGCAACCATGTCCCAGCGCACAGCCAAGAAGGCGAAAATACGCCCGGCAGAGCTGCAAATAACGGCATTAACTCCGCCGCGAGGGAGACCTCAAAATGGCACCGATGGCCCAAACTCACCTACAGCCTGCTCCGACCGGAGTGACAGCACCTCCATATCTCTAGATCCCACAATACCAGCCTCAGAAACGGCAATGCAAAGGATGGTGCATGAACTGCAGCATCATTTACAAGCAGAATTTTCCAAACTTGCCAGGGATGTGCGCACAGATATAAAAGCCATATGTGAACGCACCACCCAACTGGAAGAAAAAACAGAGGAAATAATATCAGCACACAACAACCTTGCTGCAGGTTATGAAACATTTGAATCACGACTAAATGCCCTTACAGCCAAAGTGGCAGATCATGAGGACCGCGACAGGCGAAACAACATCTGCCTGCATGGAAACCCAGAAGAAATCAAGACTGCTGACCTACAGGAATATGCCACAAAGCTGTTCAGAGCTCTCTGCCTGGACCTTAAGGATTAAGAAATACACCTGGACAGAATACATTGGCTACCACGCCCTAAATTCCTTGCACCTACCACCCCAAGGGATGTGCTGACGTGGGTTCACTATTTCACAACAAAAGAAAAGATAATGAGAACATCAAGAAACCCTAATGCAATACCAGGAGAATTCACCGGTATACAACTATTCACGGATCTATCAGCAACGACGCTGGCACTTATCACTAAAACTCTGCGGGATGCAGGACTTCCATACAAATGGGGCTACCCCACCTGCCTCATAATCAGGAGAAATGGAGTGGAACACCAAGTCCGCACAGAACAAGAAGGAGTCCATCTTCTCAACGATTGGAATCTTCACATCCCCACCCAAGACAAAGACACCGGAGCTGAGACCCGCCGTAAATCATCAACAATGGTGTCTAAGGACAGGATTACAGTTTCTGGCTATAGGTGAAGGACAGTTCAACATATACAATGTGAAAATCTCAGAACATTACAAACTCAACTAAGAGAAATAGAGACAGAAAAAAACAATTACATTTTACACAAGTATAAACATAGATTTTTTGCACATGGTAACAAGTCAGGTGCAGTACTTGCAGCAAAACTTAAAGCATGCATGCCCAACTCCAAAATAGCCTACCTCCTCTACGCTGACAAACAAAAAATACTACACCCGCAACACATCGTGGACGAATTTTCCCGTTATTACAGTACATTATATAACCTCAAAGAAGCCAGAAATACACATGTACCAACCCCTACCCAGATCCAAGATTTCCTAGTGAACGTCAATCTACCTAAACTCAAAGAGACGGAAATAGAACAGATCACTAGCAAAATAACAGAGACAGAAGTGGCCACAGTAATAACTAAACTGCCTTTAAATAAATCCCCGGGGCCTGATGGCTTCACAAACTTATACTACCAGACATTCTCAGAGGCAGTAACACCGCACCTGACACATCTTATAAATCACTGTTTCTCCACAGGCAATATGCCGAAAGATATGCTACAAGCGCATATATCTACGCTACCAAAACCAGGCAAATCTGCTGACATGTTCCAAAACTTTAGACCCATATCCCTACTGAACTGTGATACAAAGATATATGCCAAAATACTAGCGGAGAGGTTAAAGGAGATACTGATGCGCATAGTACATAATGACCAATCAGGTTTTATTAAACAGAGACAAGGGTCAGACAATACCAGAAAAATACTTAATATCCTGGCTCACATGGAGTCCCACCAAATGGAAGGTCTTCTCCTGGCGCTGGACGCGGAGAAGGCCTTCGACAGATTAAATTGGCAATATATGGAACAGGTACTGCTTAAATTTGGATTCCCAACGGCTTTTATTAAAGGTACACAAAACCCTCAGCCAGGGTTACAAATGCAGGCTTCGTATCGAGCCCATTCTCCATCACAAACGGGACGTGGCAAGGCTGCCCACTTTCACCCTTGTTATTTGTACTCTCCCTCGAACCCCTAGTACATATAATCAGATACCAAGCAGACATCAAGGGAATACAGATAGGAGTCACTAACCTCAAGTTAGCAGATGACATTTTCATAACCTTATCATACCCAGACAAATCCCTACCATATTTCCTAGAGGACCTCAACAAATATAGCAAGATATCATATTACAAACTTAATCAACTAAAAACCCAAGCGCTGCCAATCAGACTAAAGATGACGGTAGTGCATTCAGTTAAAAATAAACATGCCTTTGACTGGAGAAATACCCATATAACATACTTAGGGGTGAAAATCGCAACTACAATCAGAGGAATTAGCACGCTCAACTTTTCCCCACTCCCACAAATCTGTAAACAGCTACTGCATAAGTGGAAAGATATATTGTTGACATGGCTTGGGAGAATTAATGCTGTGAAAATGGTGATCCTTCCCAAGCTCCTATACATGTTTAGAATGCTCCCTCTCCCCTTGTCCATTTCATTGGGCAAGCAAATCCAAAATCTTATATCTACCTATGTTTGGGAAAACAAGAAACCACGCCTCCCGAGTATACTTCTCCAGACACCAGTGAGTAGAGGTGGAACAGGCCTCCCCAGTATAATACATTATCATAAAGCTGCAATATTAGAAACAGCAATCAAACTTCACGCTCCCAAACTGACATTCCAATGGGTAGACATGGAAAACGAATACTATCCAAACAACTCAGTGGTGGACCGCATGTGGACGCCCAAACACCTCAGGGAAAAAAACATCCTGCTGCTTCCCACGTCCAAGCTCACAGTCCAAATATGGGACTACCTTCATAAACAACACACAAATACTACAAGTTCTCTCCATGGGCACCCATAACTACACTGAACTCCATATCCCCGTGGTTATCCCTACACAAATGGAGGGAACAGGGCATCACCCACATTACTGACATATGTACACAGGGGACCATAATGCCTTTCCCTGAACTACAACTCAAATACACCCTACCATCCAACTTCATATTCCCATATCTCCAGCTCAAGAGTATTATCACAGAAATGGTTCAAACTCCGATTCAGCACACACCTGTACCAAACCTTGACCTTATCGCATTATACAATAGATGCCAGAAAGCACCGGTTAAAGCTAAGGCTTTATCCCTAGGATACGCCACTATAAGGCATTACCCACTATCGCTAGAATTTGCTTTTACATCTCAATGGAACAAAGAAGGTCACTCAACCATTACTGATAACCAATGGCTAAAATCACTTGGGGCACTAAAAGGCATAACCTCATGCTATACACACGTAGAGGAGCACAAGAAGCTTGTGTACCGATGGTACCTCACCCCAGATAAATTGAGTAAAATCTACCCGACAACCCCAAACACTTGTTGGAGGTGTAACAAAGCTAAAGGCACCATGAGTCATATTTGGTGGGACTGCCCAATTATCACACCACTATGGACGGAAGTCCAGCAACTAGGCAACTCAATGGGAATTGTAAGAGGAGCACTCACACCTGCAATTATTCTTTTCCTACTGATACCGACCCAAACTCCTCTACAAGATAAACAACTGCTAATACTGGTAGTACTAGCGACACGTAATCTTATAGCGTGTCATTGGAAACAAAAGGTCTGTCCAACACAGACACTGTTATATCACAAAATACAACAATACCTCCAATACAAGATGCTAACCACATCAACCCCCAAACATAGAGACATCACTCATAATAATTGGCAACATTGGTACGATTACACGGCAAAAATCACACACCCACCATAGCCAACTCTGCACGAATTGACGACTTTGCACAAGCAGAGGACTACACAGCTGTACACAATATACAGGCTAGAGACGGGAAATTAGCAAACATTTTAAAAAACTGTGAAGATGAAACATAATATGTTTGTAAATAATGAAATGTTGCTGACTAGAGAACCAAATGATATCTGCATACCTTTTTTTGTACCCCACCCCTTCTTTCCTTCTGTACCCCCTCATAAGGTTCATTTAAACTCAATAAAACACGAATTTGAAAAAAAGGTGTATCTCTCAGATCCTGATCAGAAACTTATTATTTTTATGTGCAATATAGATTTTGTTGGGGAACTTGGTCCAAAAATATACTTCATGACAAAGTGGGAAAGAGAACTGAACAAGGAGGCTAGTGTGGTGCACTTCTATTGGTGCTACGGGGAATAACACAGTCTGTGGCACTTTTAGAATCTCATTAGAAGCTTCTCTACAGATGGTACCTGACTCCCTTCAGGCTCTTTAAACAACATTTATCTAGCACTAAAACATGTTGGAGGCAGTGTGGGCAAATAGGCACACTTTTTCACATATTTTTGTCCTGTCCTGAGCTAAAAACTACATTCATAACATTCATACACTAATACAAACCATTACAGACCAGGTTCATACTATCACACCAGAATTGTGTGTCCTGAAGAAACTCTCGGAAAATGTATCCAGATCTACAGAAATTGTTTTGGGTCATTTATAAGTTTCAGTGACTTCAGTTATCTGATACTATTCCATCTATGTCTTAAGTATTACATAACATCTTTGAAACTAAGCAATGTCAGTTGGCCTTTAGAACAAATTATCCTGCTGTTAAAGGACCACTCTAGGCACCCAGACCACTTCAGCTTAATGAAGTGGTCTGGGTGACAGGTCCTTCTAGGTTTAACCCATTTTTTCATAAACATAGCAGTTTCAGAGAAACTCATTGACAGCCGCTAGAGGCGCTTGCGTGATTCTCACTGTGAAAATCACAGTGAGAGCATGCAAGCGTCCATAGGAAAGCATTGATAATGCTTTCCTATGTGACCGGCTGAATGCGCGCGCAGCTCGTGCCGCGCGTGTGCATTCAGCCGACGGGGAGGAGAAGAGGAGGATCGGAGGAGGAGGGCTATCCGCCCACCGCTGGAAAAAGGTAAGTTTTAAACACTTTCCCCTTTCCAGAGCCGGGCTGGAGGGGGTCCCTGAGGGTAGGGTCACCCTCAGGGCACTCTAGTGCCAGGAAAACGAGTATGTTTTCCTGGCACTAGAGTGGTCCTTTAACCTCATGAATGGACACTCTGGGAGGAGGACATCAAGAGCCGTTATGGCTTGTGGTGAGCAGACTTCTTAGGTTACACATACCGCAGGTTGAGAAACCAGGTTATAATGGATTAATGAAACATTGGTCAATTTAGGATTTTAGCATATATAGTAGATTCATTGGTAGATTCAGTGGGTTTTGGTACACTTTCAAGGATACCAAATTGTATTATCGGTTAGGAGGCTGCCCAGAAAATCAGCCATTATTTCCTCCATACTATAGACAAAACTAATTTTTCACAGCTGTATCCCAGCTGTATCTTATGAGTAATGCAGAGTCTGGCAGCCGTACATATTTTTAGCATAGTCTCAGTACCACTGCCTTTTGATGTGCACTCTCTGAAACATAATGGTGATTGAACCAGGGAGATATGACACACAGTTGTATCTGTTCTCCTTTATAGATATACAGATTGACAATTTGTAACAATTATCAAGCATTTCTTTCCATGTGATGTTGTCATATACCTTGCCAATACCCTTTTCCCACAGCTTTATCAGTTAGACAGGCATCACACAGTGAAACATAGATGTTTGAGATGGCATCTTTTCCCATTTTCTCAAACTTGTAAATCCTTTTGAATTTGGTCAATGGTGATACTGCATGAGTAGTATTCCTTACTCTGAAGAAGTCTGCAAGCGCATTCAAGTTGGTTCCATGCCTGACAATAGCACATCATCTGGAAACATACTAATTTTGTAGTCTACACAGCCACAAATAATTCCATGAATGTTTTGATTTGCCTGATTGTGCATACCAATGGTCTTTGTACAAAGTGAATAATGGTGAAGAGAGTGGACAGCCTTACCTAGAACCATTCTATATAAAAAATCAGGAAAGGACACCCAACATGGATACTCTTGCTGATGGTTCATCATAAGGGCTTTTAATTGTTGAAATAAATTGTGAATGATTACCAAATCAAAATGAAAAGAACCTCCAGCAAAAATGCTTAATGTACCCAGTTGAAGGTCTTCTATTCATCAAGGCACAGCAGCATACTGGAGACACCCTTTTGTGAGAAAGATTAACCAGATCCAAAACTCTACTTATTGCGTCAGGTGTTTCTCGATTTGAAATAATTCCCAGCTGGTCTGGGTGTTTGGTCGATAGTAGAATTAAGCTCAGATGATTTGCCAGTATTCATGCAAATATTCTGACATTCAATTAAATATGCCTATAGTTATTACATAACATGCAGTCCCTCCCTCCTTCTGAGATAACTACCATAGTCAGTTTCCCGAAGTCTTTTCACAATGTCTGAGAAGAGCTTATGCAAAATATCTTTGTCCTGTGTATGTTGATGTATGGCTGTCAGCTGCTAAATTTCAACAATTAGACAATCTCTGTTAGTGTTGCACTTATTCCTCTGGTGTACTGAATCTTAAATCAATGCATGCCTTAAAAACAATCAAAACAGACAATCGTTTGTCATGTCCCCTGAGACAGTCATCCAATTTCCATCTACACTCCCTGTCCAGAGATTGAGAATGATTCAAACATGTGACTGTGCCTAACCAAAATTTGGCAACATATTTAAAGGACCACTATAGTGCCAGGAAAACATACTAGCCTCTGGGTCCCACTCCCGTGGCACTAAAGTAGGAGGAAGGGGTTAATCCCTTACCTTTTTTCCTGCGCCGGGCTCCCTCGGTGCTGGGACTCTCCTCCCTCTTCTTCCGTCATCATCTGAATGTGCATGGGCGGCAAGAGCCATGCACACATTCAGCCAGTCTCATAGGAAAGCATTATCAATGCTTTCCTATGGACGCTGGCATCTTCTCACTGTGAAAATCACAGTGAGAAGCGCGGAAGCGCCTCTATTGGCTGTCAATGAGACAGCCACTAGAGGCTGCATTAACCCTAATGTAAACATAGCATTTTCTCTGAAATTGCTATGTTTACTGCAAGAAGGGTTAAACCTAGCTGGACCTGGCACCCAGACCACTTCATTAAGCTGAAGTGGTCTGGGTGCCTATAGTGGTCCTTTAAAATTATTATTTGACAGCACTATATAGTCAATCCTAGGACACATGTTTCGTGAGCAAGAGTAAAAGGTAGAGGCCTTCTCGCTAGTATGCAATAATCTCCAAGGGTCACTGAGGTTGTCATGTTAATTAGGTGTTTTCATTAATCAGCATTAAGATGAGATGATTTACTCTTAAGATGAGATGATTTTAATAGTGTTAAAATCACCCCCTACCAAAACCAGACAGATACTGTTGTCCTCAAACAAGGATATTAATATATTAAAAAAAGTGATGACCCCATATACATCAGATCTGCTTTGCAACTAGTGTGGTATCAACCTCTCATTTAAAATGTTATGGGAAACCATAACCACACAATGTTTTTGCTGGCCAATGCATGGTGCAGTAATGCTTGACTGAGACGACTTCGTACTGGAAGCAAGAAAGGGAAATGGAAATATAAATAAATAAACATGACATTTTTATTAAATAGCTAGTACAATAAATTGACATCAGACAACACACACCGCAGACACATACAAACAATCAAGACAATGAGTCACTCTCTCATGTGCCAAAATACAGATCGCTTACAAAAAAGGGAGGTAATGTCAAAGTACAAACATTAACAAATGCAACCACCATTCACAGTGTACTCGGCAAAAATTCTAATTTGATTTTCTACCAACCAAAAACAAGATATTGTAGAAGAGAGTGAAAGGAGAAATCCACCAGACAATATCTATATACAGCCATGTATAGTGAGCAGATACACATACTTCTCCATTATTATGTATGTATACAAGCCCTGATCTGATTTTCAAGAACAACCCGCTCTCCACACAGGTGTTGAATGGAACATGTCATGAAAAGTGAAAAACAAATGCTTGAGAGTTACTTAGATAAAATGAGTTAACATTTACAAATGAAGGTTAGGAATCAGTGATATTTTGGTAAAATGTGGTGGGCTTAAACACTGTATGGCCATATGGTGTAACTAAATCCCCATACTTCGAATATGAAAAAGTAAAAATTAAAATAGCCTTAAAAGATTATTTGAGTGTGCACAGATCCACATTGTTGTATATTGTATCAACTTTGGTAATTTCAGATTCTAGCAGTATCACTAAACTAGTTCAGTAACTCCTTCCCATTCCCTGATTGTAGGAATGCTGTAACCCATTAAGCCTTCCAGTACAGTTTGAAAGCAGTTTATAATTTCAGCAAACATATAGGCGTTATATCAGTGACTAGTGGCTTCTGCCAGAGAAAATGAATTCCTCTCGATTCTGGTTATCATAGATAGTTCATAAATGAGGGAGAGTGAGGCTTTATCGACTAGATTTCATACTGCAAACTACATGAAAATAAAAACATTTATGCTCGATTTGGGTATTAAAGGGTTTAATGACACAGAACCATTTGGAAAAAAAAATCAGCCCTCTTCCCCGCTAATCAAGATGGGTTAAATGTATGTCCTCTGCTCTAGGTTGTAGCACTCATACGAAAATGTTAGTGAATGGAACACATGTAGTTTACCTTGTGCTTTTTTCCTGTCTTGTTTCTGGTAAGAGTTTTTTGTGACTGTCTGTTCCTCTTATTTAGTTGCTAAAAAAAATGGAAAGAAAATGACCTCTTGTTTTGGAAACAAAGGAGTCGGCATGTTGAGAGATGGATTCTCTAGAGATCAGATATCCCCAGGTTACTAGTTCTACATTTTGGCAGTCTCTGCTTATTTTATTTTATCTGCTGGCTGAATTTTCTTTTTTTATTTCTTGATCAGTAGAGTGAGGTATCTTGAGATACAATACAACACAAATAAGGATGCAGGTGAAAAAAGCAAACTGTTCAAACAGTCAAATAAAACAATAAATCATATCATTAAAAATACATATACAGAGGCACGATTGTCTCATACTAACTCACCTTGTAAATTATTGTATTTTAAGTAGTAATATACTTGTAGGGCAATGATGTTAAAGCATTCTTTTTAAAAACGTAACAAGATTCAATTTAATAAGAAAAAAGTCTGCTACAAGTCTCTTAGTGTAGACTATAAATGAGACGGACGAGATCGATGGTTGGCATTCCCTGAGGACTACAAGCAAGCAAGTTAGACAGAAAACATGTTTAATGAGCTATTGATATAAAAAAGTATGCACTTTTTTTTAAATGGAAAGTATTTCATGATTTTTTTTTCTTAATACAAAATACCTGTCTGTTTGACAGATTTAAATTATGTATGGATACTAAACTCCATGAATAAAATATCCGCTGTCAAAATGCACAAAATATATTTTTAGCACCTTTATGTGTATAGGTATCACAAACCATCTACTTAAATTGTATAATAGACCGGAGTTATTGTGTATATAGAAGTAGTGTTTGTCCCACTTATTCACGATTTAAATTCATATCTACAAAAATATTCAAACTGACTCCAGAACTAATCATAGGGTCTTAACTTTCTGTTAGTACAAGAAATATATTGGGGAGAGCAGGAACTTAAGCAGGTAAGGAGACTCCCATGAAAACAAAAACAAAAAATACCTTTGAAGGTTACTACAGCCCTATCCCAGTACCTTGATTTGCTTTGAGTTGTATAGGATGGTGAGAACTTGCTGGTCTATTATAATGCCCACTATTGAAAAAAATATATATATAATTTTCATATCTTAAAATTCAAAGGATATTTTAAAATATATATAAATGCGATAATTAATATTTATAGTATTTAATATGATACAAATAGGTACCTACATACCAGCATAAAAAATATTTGCTATAAATATTACTGAAATAAATCTAAAATTGGAAAGCAAAATTAAAGAAATGAAAGAACCTAAATTAAGCATCTGTGAAGAAACAAAACAAAAAAATTAAATGTGATAAAAAAATTAAGAATAAAAGAGTAGGGCACGGAACCACAAAAGAGGATACCAAATGCATGTTAAGCTTTAAGTAGTCTTTAATCACAAGCCACCATTTTTCCATTTGTCTGCAATTTCGATTTAAAAAAAAATTAAACATTAAAGCACTGTTCTGGTTAAATGAATCACTGATAATTTTGTCTCCCCCGTAAGCGTTTGTCTTCTCCAGGTGAATGTATATCTACAATACAAAAAAAGACGAGTACATTCAAGAATATAGAATTCTCAAAATAAAACATAATCTGGTGGTTTCAAATATCTTGTTTATTTAAAAACTGTTTTCAAACCTAGCACTGAATTCGGTTTCACTATTTTTTTATACTTTTATCTTTTCTCAAAAACAAATCATCGTTTCTTCCATTTATAATAATTTTCTTTTTCGTGTTACAAATTTAAGACTATAAGAATATCAACTATTTCTCTGGGAAGTTTTTTTATAATTGACATTTTAATTTTAGAGTACAAATCCCTAAAGAGTTAACTGTATTAATGTGATGCTTTGATTAATATTCTTTTTCATTTTAGCTCCCAGGAGCGTATCCTTTTGTATTCTGATATAAATAAAATGTTAAGTTACTGAGCATGAAATTACTATCTGTACACCACCTACAACGATGCTGTTATTGAAAAATACTCTAAATTATGTGCTTTGTAATATATACATTTAATTATTGTTATTATTGTGCTGTAGACATGAAAGATTATTTGTTTCAAACATAAAATTATATTTTCGATTGTTTGTATGTGTGATCCATGGTTCATCTAATTCCATAGTTCCATCAGTTTAAAAGAATATTGTAGGCAGCCAAAAACCTTTGGGAGAATGCTAATTTTTGCTTTTTTTTTTTATAAACATAAAAGGCATTTCAAACACCAACTTAGGAGCAAGGGTAAATAATCGAATACTTTTTTTTTTCTCAGTATTTAAATAGTTTACAGACTTTTTGTTAAAAATTAAATAAAAATATAATAAGTGCACATGTGTCACAGCTATTCATATTTTAGGTTTACGAATTAATTATTTTCATGTTTTAGATTTCTCTACTTTCGCCAGTATTGGTCTTTGGTCTGATAACTGATGCTGGATATCCTCACGCACTGCATGAGGAAACTCAGCGTTTGATTTTTCCCTATAGGAAAGCATTGATTTAATGCTTTTCTATGGGAAGGTCTAAGGCAAGCGTGGCATTTGCTGCGCATGCGCATTAGCTCCTGCTCTTTGCGGGACATCGGAGGAGGAGGAGCCGCGATTTGGGGTCAAGGGACATTGGCACTCAGATAAGTTAAGTAAATAAATGTTTTTTAACCCTTTATTTACCCGGGCAGGGGGCGCAAGGAATACAGCTAGTGCCAGGAATACAGCTTTGTATTTTTTTGCACTTATTGTATCCCTTTAAGATTTCACCACTTAATTTGTCATTTATAAGACTAGTATTTCTTTGGGCACATTAATAAACTGACTCAATTGGAGTATCCTGTGGCCTCAGACCTTATCATTGTTTGTTACTGTACGTTCTTTTTTTCTGTATGTGTATAGATGTATGCATCTGATAAACGTTTTCCGCTGAAGATGCAAAATGCAACTTACAAGCTGACAAAACAAAATGTCATTTCACATGATGTATTACATTCTAGTTCAAAGCTATAACATTTACCAATTTTACCAGCTCTCGTTTTAATGTTTTTGTTTATTACTCTCTGTTATTACCTTTGCTAATTTTTGTTATAATTTGGTTTTATAATTTGCTCTTATATCGATCCTCATATAGAAAGCACATTGTGCAATGTGTGTAAATTACTTTCTCACATTAAGAATGCTAATCTATATTTGACATACATGTAGTATGTTTTTTAACGTCCCCAGTAATAACATAATGATATTCTTCAATCAAACCTGTCAAATAAAAAAAAATAAAAACGTTTTCCTAGTTTTCAGAGAGTAATATGTACAAATACGTTTTGATTGCCGACACCATATTTTGTCCTTCACATTGCTTATTATGTTACAATGCTTGGTATTTTCCCCCTGCCTTCCCTGTCACTCCTGTTATGTCTGTAGTGTCTTCTTTTTTAACAATGTTTGACCTTTACAGGGTAACTAAATTCAGAACTCAACATGAATTCTCAGTAAATTTCAAATTTCAGGCCAGAGTAGGAAACCTGGAAGCATAGCTGACTTAACGGGATTTTCTTGTTTTGCTATTTTGATCTTAAATGTAAAATTCACTTAGAAGTCCCCTTGAATTCTTACTTCAGTGGATAACCCTGTTAGTTACTCAATGAAAACGGCTATGAGCGTCAGTAAATATTTCATTTGATTCACTCACCTTGTACTTTTATAAAGTACAAAAAAAAGATTAACATGTTTCTGCTTTTGCTAGACGTAGTAATTTACTAATAGCAATATATTACCAATAATTTACTTACCAAAATGGAAGTCATTAGCAAATTTAAATAACCGCACAGGCATGTTGAGTTATCACAAAACAAACTATATAATTTGTTATTTTAACAGTTTATTTTGTAATATTTACATCATTATATTGAACTAAAGCAGACTGAACATTTATTATTTGACGCATGTTATACCATACATTTAAATTAACCCCTTAAGGACCAAACTTCTGGAATAAAAGGGAATCATGACATGTCAGACATGTCATGTGTCCTTAAGGGGTTAATGTCACTTAAATTTTAGTGGTGTGACTGGGGGTGTGGCCAGGAGCAGGCTGTTCTGGAAAATGTTATGTCTCTTGCTAATAAATTTTTTTTAAATTAAAATCTAGTTGAGAACAAGAACAATGTGTTTTATTTAAGACTAATTTATAAACACATGTATTGTAGTTTAAATACATATTACTGGGAGTGTTATTGATGTGGAGCTCTGTTATACACTCAGACACATTACTGGGAGTACTATTGTTGTGGAGCTCTGTTATACACTCAGGCACATTACTGGGAGTATTATTGCTGTGGAGCTCAGTTATACACTCAGACACATTACTGGGAGTATTATTGCTGTGGAGCTCTGTTATACACTCAGACATATTACTGGGAGCATTATTGCTGTGGAGCTCTGTTATACACTCAGACACATTACTGGGAATATTATTACTGTGGAGCTCTGTTATACACTCAGACACATTACTGGGAGTATTATTACTGTGGAGCTCTGTTATACACTCAGACACATTACTGGGAGTATTATTGCTGTGGAGCTCTGTTATACACTCAGAAACATTACTGGGAGTATTATTGCTGTGGAGCTCTGTTATACATTCAGACACATTACTGGGAGTATTATTGCTGTGGAGCTCTGTTATACACTCAGACACATTACTGGGAGTATTATTGCTGTAGGGCTCTGTTATACACTCAGACACATTACTGGGAGTATTATTGCTGTGGAGCTCTGTTATACACTCAGGCACATTACTGGGAGTATTATTACTGTGGAGCTCTGTTATACACTCAGACACATTACTGGGAGTATTATTGCTGTGGAGCTCTGTTATACACTCAGAAACATTACTGGGAGTATTATTGCTGTGGAGCTCTGTTATACATTCAGACACATTACTGGGAGTATTATTGCTGTGGAGCTCTGTTATACACTCAGACACATTACTGGGAGTATTATTGCTGTGGGGCTCTGTTATACACTCAGACACATTACTGGGAGTATTATTGCTGTGGAGCTCTGTTATACACTCAGACACATTACTGGGAGTATTATTGCTGTGGAGCTCTGTTATACACTCAGACACATTACTGGGAGTATTATTACTGTGGAGCTCTGTTATACACTCAGACACATTACTGTGAGTATTATTGCTGTGGAGCTCTGTTATACACTCAGACACATTACTGGGAGTATTATTGCTGTGGAGCTCTGTTATACACTCAGACACATTACTGGGAGTATTATTGCTTAGGAGCTCTGTTATACACTCAGACACATTACTCAGGGCTGTCTTTAATATTGATTGGACCCGGGGCAAGCATTTGCTTGGGCCCCCTGGACCCCGCTATCTTAAAGGGGTTACTGTGCTAGGGTGGTGTGAATGAGACAAAGTTGGGCAGCGAGTGTGACAGGCTTGGGGGCATTAAATTGACACAGTGGTGTGGTATGGTTGATGGGTGAGTGTTACAGGGCTGGGGTGAATGTGGCATGGTTAGAGGAGGAAGTGTGACACGATTAGGGATTGATTCATGTGACAGGGTGTGTACAGCATGATTGGGGGGATGAGTGTGACAGAGTTGGAGGGGTTAATGTGTTTGGGTGAGTGTGGCAGGGTGAAAGGAGGTGAGTGTGACAGAGTGATGGAGGATGAGTGTGAAAGCATAGAAGGGTATTTGTGACAGTGCGAGAGAAGGTGAGTGTGACAGCATTGGGGGAGTTAAAGGATCACCATAGTGTCTGGAAAACAAAGTGGTTCTCCTGACACTATAGTGCCCTGAGGGTGCCCCCACACTCAGGGTCCCCTTCCCGTGGCGCTGAAGGGGTTAAAACCCCTTCAGTTACTTACCTTAATCCAGCGCCGGGCTCCCTCTGCGCTGGTGACCTCTCCTCCCCCGCCGACGTCAGCTCCCATGTCCGACATCAGCGGAGCCAAATGCGCATACACGGCAAGTGCCGCGCGCGCATTCAAAGTGTCCATAGGAAAGCATTTCTCAATGCTTTCCTATGGACGCTCTGCATAATGGAGGCATAATATGCCTCCAGTGTTGCAGATGCGCCGCTAGTGGCTGTCCGGAAGACACCACTAGAGGCTGGATTAACCCCAAATGTAAACATAGCAGTTTCTCTGAAGGGTTAAAACCTGAGCTGAAGTGGACATTGAGCTGAAGTGGTCTGGGTGACTATAGTGTCCCTTTAATGTGAGTTTTGTTGAGTGAAAGGGGTGGCATTGTGTGGAGGGTGACATGAGTGTATGTGTGCAGTGTTGAACATGCAGGGGTGTAATTGTGTGCAGTGTTGGCATTAAAATACTGGGATGTATGCACTGCCACATGCACAGGTATGCACACACACTCAGAAACACACAGATACACAGGAGCAAAAAAACACTGACACATAAATACAGATGCAAAAGCAAATATACTGACGCACAGGTACACATGCATACACAGTTGTGTGTTTATATACAGGTATATAAACACACATGTACACATACATACACAGATACAAAGATTTACATATACACACTGACACACAAGTACATACAAACATGGACACATAGGTACATACAAACATAGGTACACATATACTCTGACACACAGGTAAACATACACTATGACACACGTACACAGACACTCTGACACACAGATACACATACACCGACATAGAGATACACATACACTGACACACAGATACACATACACTGACATACAGATAAACAGACACAGACACACAGATACACAAACACAGACACACAGATCCACAAACACAGACACACAGATACCCAGACACACAGATACACAGATCCACAGACACACGGGTACACAAACAGACACACGGGTATACAAACACAGACACACAGATACAGACACACGAGTACACAAACACAGACACACAGGTACACATGTACACATGTACTCTGACACACAATTACATACAAATACACTCTGACACACAAGTACACATGCACTATGACACACAGATACACATACATTCTGACACACAGGTACACATATACTCTGACACACAAATACATACAAACACAGACACATAGGTACACATACACTGTGACACACAGACACACAAACACACATACACTATAACAGACAGATACACATACACTCTGACACACAAACACACATACACACTGGCACATGGGTACACAAACACACAGGTACACATACACACACAGATATGCACAATCTCACATACACATGTACATATATAAATAGTAATTTATGTTTTCTTACTTTTGCTGCAGTGCACTGGGGTCCAGGGGGAGCTGGCTGACCTAAGGTGATGGGTGTCAGCCTTCTTTAGAATACCTCGTGTCTGCCACCTCCTCCTCTTCCTCCTCCTTCCCACCAGGCTCTCTATTAGCTGGCCAGGAGGAAGTGACCTGTACTCACTCCTCCCAGCAGGCAATGCGATCCCAGCCATGATCCGCAAGGGAGAGGGGCCCGGCCGCGGGGAAACACATTGTTAGGGGCCCGGCCGCGGCCCTCATGATTAAAGGGCCCGGGGGAAATATAATTATAGGAGTCTGGCCGCGGTTTGTCTGGGAAGGGGTCCGGTGAAAAATTAAAGGGCCCGCGGGGCTCAAGGGGCAGATGCTTTGGGCCCCCCAGGAATAAATGGGCCCGGGGCAGCTGCCCCTTTTGCCCCGCGTTAAAGACGGCCCTGACATTACTGGGAGTATTATTGCTGTGGAGCTCTGTTATACACTCAGACACATTACTGGGAGTATTATTGCTGTGGAGCTCTGTTATACACTCAGACATATTACTGTTAGCATTATTGCTGTGGAGCTCTGTTATAAACTCAGACACATTACTGGGAGTATTATTGCTGTGGAGCTCTGTTATACACTCAGACACATTACTGGGAGTATTATTGCTGTGGAGCTCTGTTATACACTCAGACACATTACTGGGAGTATTATTGCTGTGGAGCTCAGTTATACACTCAGACACATTACTGGGAGTATTATTGCTGTGGAGCTCTGTTATACACTCAGACATATTACTGGGAGCATTATTGCTGTGGAGCTCTGTTATAAACTCAGACACATTACTGGGAGTATTATTGCTGTGGAGCTCTGTTATACACTCAGACACATTACTGGGAGTATTATTGCTGTGGAGCTCTGTTATACACTCAGACACATTACTGGGAGTATTATTGCTGTGGAGCTCTGTTATACACTCAGACATATTACTGGGAGTATTATTGCTGTGGAGCTCTGTTATAAACTCAGACACATTACTGGGAGTATTATTGCTGTGGAGCTCTGTTATACACTCAGTCACATTACTGGGAGTATTATTGCTGTGGAGCTCTGTTATACACTCAGACACATTACTGGGAGTATTATTGCTGTGGAGCTCTGTTATACACTCAGACACATTACTGGGAGTATTATTACTGTGGAGCTCTGTTATACACTCAGACACATTACTGGGAGTATTATTGCTGTGGAGCTCAGTTACACACTCAGACACATTACTGGGAGTATTATTGCTGTGGAGCTCTGTTATATACTCAGACACATTACTGGGAGTGTTATTGCTGTGGAGCTCTGTTATACACTCAGACACATTACTGGGAGTATTATTGCTGTGGAGCTCTGTTATACACTCAGACACATTACTGGGAGTATTATTGCTGTGGAGCTCTGTTATACACTCAGACACATTACTGGGAGTGTTATTGCTGTGGAGCTCTGTTATACACTCAGACACATTACTGGGAGTATTATTGCTGTGGAGCTCTGTTATATACTCAGACACATTACTGGGAGTGTTATTGCTGTGGAGCTCTGTTATACACTCAGACACATTACTGGGAGTATTATTGCTGTGGAGCTCTGTTATACACCCAGACACATTACTGGGAGTATTATTGCTGTGGAGCTCTGTTATACACCCAGACACATTACTGGGAGTATTATTGCTGTGGAGCTCTGTTATACACCCAGACACACCAACAATATTGAGCTCATAGAAAAGAGAGAAATTAGCAGAGAAAATAGGTATTTGGGCTCAATACTTTAAACCCAGGACATACTTAAAGAAGTGCAAATTTATTGAAGCCCAAAGCAATGTTTTTGTCAAAGACCGCAAGGTCAAAACGTTGCTTTGGGCTTCAATACATTTGACATTCTGAACCTTGGAGTGCCTGAACCATTTTTGGATGTTATACTATTGCCAGTAGAACCTGGTGCTTGGTCCTGGTTTAGTTGCACCCTGGCTCAGATTGATGGGATTGAGTGCAGTTCCTTATGTTTGTTGGAAAAAAATACTTGAAACTAAGGACATACTTGAAAGCGAGAGAAATCTCAATGTATACCTCCTGGTAAAATATTTTTATAAATAAATAATATTTTAAATGTTCCTACTAAATAAGGACACTTGCAAGGCCTGCTTGTGTGATCTACTGTCCTGTGTATGTTCTGTACCAAGTAGTTGGATTTGGCAAGAGGGACATTTTATTTCATAGAACCACCTGTTGGTTGAACACTGTCATGGAACCACAACCATCAAGAAGGACATTGCGTATGTTCTATTAAAATACTTTTTAAAAAAATCCAATTTATGTTACTTTGCATAGTTAACACATGAGAGAATGATAAGTGGGAAGGAAGGAAAAAAGAGACAGAAGACTTCATGATGTGTCGTTAATCAAAAGATGTTACTGCGCACCTATGATGTGCTACATTGTGTTCACGGCTTTTAAAATACCTACTATACTGTATATACAGAATGTGCCAGAAGACACTGTAAATGGATATCGCAATGCCCTTGTCCTGGTTCTTGACGTGTTCATATATGGGCAAAGAGAGCCTGTCCGCAACCAGAAAAGCCATCTACTATAATGGCCCAATTTAATTGCTTTGGATAAGCTTGTCAAATGATTTCATATATATATATATATATATATATATATATATATATATATACAAAAAACAGAAATGCTTGGCACTCACCCTATCTCAAAAATCAAATAATAGATGCCTTGGTGCTATCCCACGTGTAGAGAATATAAATGCAGCAATAAGGGAAGCACTCACCGGTCTTCATAAAAAGTCCTTTAGTATTTTATTTTCAAATTTTTCAAATACCGATCGACGTTTCGACCCCTCAGGGTCTTCCTCAAGATCAATGAATCAATAAACATACATCAAATATATACCATAATCAATGATGTACTCACCAATCGTGAATGAATCACCTCCCCTCCTCCGTGACAACCCGGAAGTGAATTGCCGATCACGTGACAGCGTGACCCGGCGTGCTACGTGCGTAATGACGTGAGTATGGGTTGCTAGGAAACCCGAATACAAAACATTAACAGGGTTGTCTATCCCCAGCTTCGTCTAGATATGTGAAAATGCATCTGTAGAATTAGATGTGCATAAAGAGAAATGTACGAAAAGCTATGTATACAGCTCTTATATAAGGCAAATAAATAAGAAAAGCTAGTAGTGGATCCAAATACGTGATCGCATAAAAACTAGTGCCCACTTGCATGCAGTGAAAAAAATGTGCATAAATATAGTATAGATCTCCCCAGAGAGCTATATCGCCTCATCTCATAAATACATAGGACAAAACATGTAAAGGTGATATCCACCATATCGCAAACAAAACATAACAATGAAGGACTGGCTAAGCATAATCAAACATCTGTGTGCGGACGCACAACAGGGCAGTTCTGACATAACTGGCACAGATAACCATAGAGACTCTATGAATAATAGAGCAAACAGCTTGGGAATATGTTCCAAAAATTTTTTGGAGTAAGTACACTATCAGACCTGTTCTACCCAACAGGAGCCACCTAGAAATACCTCGAACCGGGAGCAACACCAAAGAAGAGAAGGAGAAAGACAAAGAGTATCATATAAGGGAAGCGGAGCCGAGGAGACAGCTAGATAGAGATAGACATTCAGATCTGTAGATATCACATCCAACAGTGTATAATTCCTAGTTAAAGAAACATAGAAAAAACAATATTTTCATTTAGCCCTTTCGGGGCAACAGTGTCCAACCGATGTATCCATTGAGCCTCTCGTTGAAGCAGGATCTTCGATCTGTCCCCTCCTCTCGACATGGGAGGAACGTGATCTATGGCCACGAATCTGAGAGTCGGGAGTCTATGTTCCAGATTTAAAAAATGTTTGGCCACTGGCTTGTCGCTGTGTTGATCCCTGAATGCGGTCATAATCGTAGACCTATGTCCTCTTATGCGATCCCGTAGGGTCAGGTCGGTTTTCCCCACATATGAGAGTCCACAGGGGCATGTGATCATGTATATGACATGATCAGTGGTGCATGTAATATAATGTGGTATTTTGATTTTGAGGCCACTATGGGGATGGGCAAAAGTTGCACCACTGATCATGTGCCCACATGTCACACACCCACTGCATTTGAAGCACCCCTTCTTGGAGATCAAAGGGGGTTTGCGGTAGCTGGCTATGGGATCATTCTTGACCAGGAGATCTTTCAAATTCTTGTTTCTTTTATAGCTTAATATCGGTGTTTCCAAAAATATTCTAGGTAAGGATTTGTCCGATCTAAGCATCCCCCAGTTTTTATGAATGGAGTTTCTGATGGTCGAGGTTCCTGTATGAAAGGTGATGGGGAGATAAATCCTCGGTGTCTTAGGTGTTGTCTTAACCTTGGAGATAGTTTTCTCACGCTTCCAAATGTCAATTGCTTTAGCCTGTGCCGTCTTAAGTGTACCCGGTTGATATCCTCGTTCTCTAAATCTTTCCCACATCTCTTGGATCTGTCGATCTCGTTTATCCGTTTCAGTGTTATATCTGAGAACTCTCAGAAACTGTGATATCGGTAGTGATCTTTTGAACTGTTTAGGATGGAAACTGGACGCCATGAGTAGAGTGTTGCGATCTGTTCTTTTTCGGTGTAGAGTGAATTCAAGTTTGTCATCTTTCTTGTATATTGTGACATCTAGAAATTGGATCGATGTTGGATTTTGTTCAACACTTAGTTTGACTGGTGTAGATAGCTGGTTAATATCAGTGGTCATCTTTTCTAGCTCAACGGAGGTCCCAGTCCAGATAAGAAACACGTCGTCGACAAAGCGATAATAGTGTTTGATGTGGTGTCCATATTTACATAGGATATATGTTTGTTCAAACATAAACATATAGGCATTGGCGTATGCTGGTGCCATGGCCGCACCCATTGCAGTTCCAGACAACTGAAGATAAAATTGATTTTCAAACTTGAAAAAATTGCAGGAGAGTGCTATTGACAAAAATTCCTTCATTGTTATGTTTTGTTTGCGATATGGTGGATATCACCTTTACATGTTTTGTCCTATGTATTTATGAGATGAGGCGATATAGCTCTCTGGGGAGATCTATACTATATTTATGCACATTTTTTTCACTGCATGCAAGTGGGCACTAGTTTTTATGCGATCACGTATTTGGATCCACTACTAGCTTTTCTTATTTATTTGCCTTATATAAGAGCTGTATACATAGCTTTTCGTACATTTCTCTTTATGCACATCTAATTCCACAGATGCATTTTCACATATCTAGACGAAGCTGGGGATAGACAACCCTGTTAATGTTTTGTATTCGGGTTTCCTAGCAACCCATACTCACGTCATTACGCACGTAGCACGCCGGGTCACGCTGTCACGTGATCGGCAATTCACTTCCGGGTTGTCACGGAGGAGGGGAGGTGATTCATTCACGATTGGTGAGTACATCATTGATTATGGTATATATTTGATGTATGTTTATTGATTCATTGATCTTGAGGAAGACCCTGAGGGGTCGAAACGTCGATCGGTATTTGAAAAATTTGAAAATAAAATACTAAAGGACTTTTTATGAAGACCGGTGAGTGCTTCCCTTATTGCTGCATTTATATTCTCTACACGTGGGATAGCACCAAGGCATCTATTATTTGATTTTTGAGATAGGGTGAGTGCCAAGCATTTCTGTTTTTTGTATATATTTGGTGATCGTTGCACCTACTTGAGCACCCCCTCAACACAAGTCTGCTAAACAGTGAACTTGAATTACCCTCACTACTTCCTCTTTGCACAATGGAAGAATTTCTGGCTAAAGCAGGGGCCCTTTTGGAGTCAGCTGAGACCCTGTCCATTTCGGATGAACAAGCTAATGCTATCTTATGGCCACAAACCTCACAAGAACTAATGCACACTAACACGGTACAGGATCTGTATAATGACCTTTTGAAATTAAAAAAACGTGAAATTGACCTCGATCTGCACGGAGTATTCATATCAGATTACTACCGTGCCAAGAGAATACCAAGAGGGTTCAGAGTCAGGAATGCCCCCACTATTGGAAGGCAAAATCCTGAATTCTGTAAGAAATGGATGCTCATATCCAACAAATGCTCCTTGGATTGGATGGTGATTGTGGTAGAAGAGGTGGGAAAAGAATTGATCTTTGTGAAACAATCTATACAAAAT
The DNA here is from genome assembly GCF_036172605.1 of Pelobates fuscus. Classification (NCBI taxonomy): domain Eukaryota; kingdom Metazoa; phylum Chordata; class Amphibia; order Anura; family Pelobatidae; genus Pelobates; species Pelobates fuscus. Next base: position 29,045,311 of record NC_086320.1, read on the forward strand.
TTGGAGACCACTAATGTTATCACATTACAAGCATCCACCGCCACCATCCAAATGTTGAAATTACAAGATGAAATTAATAAATACAAAAATGATTTAATCCGGTTCAAAAAACAGAAACTGGAAAAAGTAAATAATGACTACAAATACCATCAAGTATATAGATGGTTGGGAGGAGCACAGGACAACTACAGATCCAATACCAGATTTAGAACAAGAATACGCAAACCAACATTTCAGACAGTTGATGCCAGTTCAGGAGACTCCACCTCAGACCCTGACAATACGGAGAAGAGACACACTCCAGAACATTTTTTAGAAAGAGGCAACTACCCAGACGAACCACCGGAGACCACACGGATATATACCCGAGGCGCAAAAAAAGCCGACCAACCAGGCGGGGGCAGAGGAACTGTTCCAAATACAAATCCTACGACAAAACCCCCCAGAATGAGGAGATGACCACGGTATTTAACCTATCCGACAAAAATCTAGATGCCAACCACTACTCACTATTGAACAAAGGTCTATCATTTGTACCGGTAGCCAAACCAGACCCATTTAAGACCGAGGTAGAAATGTATAAAATCCAAAGAACCCTATATAGCAATGAAATACGAAAACAGGGATCTCAGACGACTACCCAGCGATTTTATACGAGAAACCAAAGGGACATCCGCACAGCCAACCCTGCAATCAAAACTTTTATACAAACGGTTAAAACTGAGATTGAAAGAACAATTAAAAACCCACCAGAACACCATCAGAACCTTACACCAGGTGAAAGACTTGCCTTAAAAGATCTTCGACAGGACCCAAATATCATAATCCGATCAGCGGATAAAGGAGGTGCCACGGTCATTCAGTCGTATCAAAATTATCAAACAGAAATTTATAGGCAACTAAGTGACACGGTCACATATGCCAAACTCACGTTTGACCCGACTACAAAATTCCAGAAGAGGATACAGAATCATATAGAGATGGGGATACAATGTGGATATCTGGATATCAAAACAGCGCAATATTTACAAGTTGAACATCCAAAACATCCAATATTATATACTTTACCCAAGATCCACAAGGACCCACTACGACCACCAGGAAGACCCATAGTATCCGCCAGAGAAAGCTTACTCGAACCGATTGCCAAGTATATTGATATTTTTATCAAAGACAGCGTATTGGCGCTACCGACATGCCTACGTGATACACAAGACTTTATGTCCAAGATTAAACAAAATCCCGGGGTGGAACATACAGCCCTGTTGGTAACCATGGACGTACAAAGTCTTTATACGATCATACCACATAGGGAAGGCATACAAGCACTGAGAGATATTCTTATTCAATCATCGGTTTATGAAGGACCCCCTATCGAATACCTCCTGGAATTTTTGTCAATAGCACTCTCCTGCAATTTTTTCAAGTTTGAAAATCAATTTTATCTTCAGTTGTCTGGAACTGCAATGGGTGCGGCCATGGCACCAGCATACGCCAATGCCTATATGTTTATGTTTGAACAAACATATATCCTATGTAAATATGGACACCACATCAAACACTATTATCGCTTTGTCGACGACGTGTTTCTTATCTGGACTGGGACCTCCGTTGAGCTAGAAAAGATGACCACTGATATTAACCAGCTATCTACACCAGTCAAACTAAGTGTTGAACAAAATCCAACATCGATCCAATTTCTAGATGTCACAATATACAAGAAAGATGACAAACTTGAATTCACTCTACACCGAAAAAGAACAGATCGCAACACTCTACTCATGGCGTCCAGTTTCCATCCTAAACAGTTCAAAAGATCACTACCGATATCACAGTTTCTGAGAGTTCTCAGATATAACACTGAAACGGATAAACGAGATCGACAGATCCAAGAGATGTGGGAAAGATTTAGAGAACGAGGATATCAACCGGGTACACTTAAGACGGCACAGGCTAAAGCAATTGACATTTGGAAGCGTGAGAAAACTATCTCCAAGGTTAAGACAACACCTAAGACACCGAGGATTTATCTCCCCATCACCTTTCATACAGGAACCTCGACCATCAGAAACTCCATTCATAAAAACTGGGGGATGCTTAGATCGGACAAATCCTTACCTAGAATATTTTTGGAAACACCGATATTAAGCTATAAAAGAAACAAGAATTTGAAAGATCTCCTGGTCAAGAATGATCCCATAGCCAGCTACCGCAAACCCCCTTTGATCTCCAAGAAGGGGTGCTTCAAATGCAGTGGGTGTGTGACATGTGGGCACATGATCAGTGGTGCAACTTTTGCCCATCCCCATAGTGGCCTCAAAATCAAAATACCACATTATATTACATGCACCACTGATCATGTCATATACATGATCACATGCCCCTGTGGACTCTCATATGTGGGGAAAACCGACCTGACCCTACGGGATCGCATAAGAGGACATAGGTCTACGATTATGACCGCATTCAGGGATCAACACAGCGACAAGCCAGTGGCCAAACATTTTTTAAATCTGGAACATAGACTCCCGACTCTCAGATTCGTGGCCATAGATCACGTTCCTCCCATGTCGAGAGGAGGGGACAGATCGAAGATCCTGCTTCAACGAGAGGCTCAATGGATACATCGGTTGGACACTGTTGCCCCGAAAGGGCTAAATGAAAATATTGTTTTTTCTATGTTTCTTTAACTAGGAATTATACACTGTTGGATGTGATATCTACAGATCTGAATGTCTATCTCTATCTAGCTGTCTCCTCGGCTCCGCTTCCCTTATATGATACTCTTTGTCTTTCTCCTTCTCTTCTTTGGTGTTGCTCCCGGTTCGAGGTATTTCTAGGTGGCTCCTGTTGGGTAGAACAGGTCTGATAGTGTACTTACTCCAAAAAATTTTTGGAACATATTCCCAAGCTGTTTGCTCTATTATTCATAGAGTCTCTATGGTTATCTGTGCCAGTTATGTCAGAACTGCCCTGTTGTGCGTCCGCACACAGATGTTTGATTATGCTTAGCCAGTCCTTCATTGTTATGTTTTGTTTGCGATATGGTGGATATCACCTTTACATGTTTTGTCCTATGTATTTATGAGATGAGGCGATATAGCTCTCTGGGGAGATCTATACTATATTTATGCACATTTTTTTCACTGCATGCAAGTGGGCACTAGTTTTTATGCGATCACGTATTTGGATCCACTACTAGCTTTTCTTATTTATTTGCCTTATATAAGAGCTGTATACATAGCTTTTCGTACATTTCTCTTTATGCACATCTAATTCTACAGATGCATTTTCACATATCTAGACGAAGCTGGGGATAGACAACCCTGTTAATGTTTTGTATTCGGGTTTCCTAGCAACCCATACTCACGTCATTACGCACGTAGCACGCCGGGTCACGCTGTCACGTGATCGGCAATTCACTTCCGGGTTGTCACGGAGGAGGGGAGGTGATTCATTCACGATTGGTGAGTACATCATTGATTATGGTATATATTTGATGTATGTTTATTGATTCATTGATCTTGAGGAAGACCCTGAGGGGTCGAAACGTCGATCGGTATTTGAAAAATTTGAAAATAAAATACTAAAGGACTTTTTATGAAGACCGGTGAGTGCTTCCCTTATTGCTGCATTTATATATATATATATATATATATATATATATATATATTTTAAATATAGATAAATATTTTTATACATGAGATATTTTAACATTTTAAAGTTTATCTGGAAAATATAAAATTATGAAGATTAATTCTGTTATCATGGGAACAACCTCCACTTTATCCAGCCATTCTCTTTATATTGGTGAGCTTGAGTTTTCCCAGTGTAAAGGTGTTTATAAACTTTGGTCCATCTGACCAGATGCACCCGAATTTTTTTTTAGTTTTTTTTTGTTAATACAAATTTCATCTATGCGATCGTTTAGAGAAAAACAATTCAGACAAATCAAAATGGTGCAAACATGTCTACTAGTGTACTGCAATACACAAAGGACTACAATATTACCTAGACTAATGGCTAGGCAATATCAAGCATTTTCTCCAGGTGTCATAATTATATTATTATATCTTTGTTAGAAAAAAAAAGTACGTGAGAACTTTTAAGCGTGGGCTTTATAATGATTTCATTTTCCTTTTGAAAACGTGTAAATCCTTAAAACGTGGGGCAGCAGGAGTAATTTTAATTTGAAAACAGGGGATTTAAAAAAAAAAAGAAAGAAAGATCAGAAGAAAAAGAAAAAACAGTGCCCTATTCATTTATACCAACTGCGTCTCTGAGGTCGCAAGCGTAGTCACACAAGACTCAGACAAGGAGGGTAAAACCACTACAGTAAAAGGCATTTTAGAGGGTTGATCAGCAGTAGCAGGAGTAATTTCATTTGGCATGTAATCAGGGCCGGTTCAAAGATTTTTGGCTACACAGGCGAAGGTGAATTTTGCCGCCCCCCTCCCCCCGACACACAAATAAGATGTATCTTTAGCGGTGTCCCGTATCCAGCCTTTTGAAATCCCCATTTAGTGTATTGTATATATTAGTGTGTCTTACACCCTCTTGTATATGTCTCTTACAACCCCCATGTGTACACCCTCTTGTATATGTCTCTTACAACCCCCAGGCACATAGTCACAGAAATATTCAGGCACACAAAACAAACAAACACAGTCATACAATCAACACATACAGGTACACAGACATACAGTCATACAGACACACACATATAGATAAATAAAGACACAGTTATACAAACACAGACATACAGAGACATGAAGATGCAGGCATACAAAGACATACAGAACAAAGCATACAGATGCATACAGGCATGCAGAGACATATATACACAGAACAAGGCATACAGAGACATATGGATACGGTCATACAGAGACATACAGACACAGGCAGAAACACACAGACACAGTCATATAGAGACATACAGACACAGACATAAATACACTTTCATACACAGACAGACATAGTCATACAGAGACATGCAGACAGGTATACAGAGCAGGGGCAGATCCAGAACCTAATCTTGGGGGGGGGGGGGGGGGGGGGGTTAGTGAGTTTCAGTGGGGTAATAGGGGCTCTAATTGAGGAGTTAGGGGCTGTAGTAGGGGGACAGGGGCTGTAGTTGAGAGTTAGGGGCTGTAATTGGGGGCTTAGTAAATGTAGTGGGGAATTGGGGCTGTAGTAGGGGGTTAGGGACTGAAGTAGGTTGATGGCTGCAAGTGGGAACAGGGGCTGTAGTGTGGGGGATATGGGCAGCAATTGGGTGAGAGGGGCTGTAGTGGGGGTAATGACTGTAGTAAGGGAATAGGGGCTGTACAAGGGAGTGGAAGGGCTGTGGTAGGAGAAAATGGGCAATGTGGTTGGAAACGGGCAGTAGAGGGGGACACAGGGGCAGTATGGTGTGGGCACAGGCTGTAACGAGGGACACTGAGGCAATAAAGTGGTGTCACAGGAACAGTATGGTGGGGGTAAATGGGAAGTAGAGGGGGGGACGGGGGGAACAGGGGCTGTATAGGGGTAGGGGAAGTAGAGGGGGGAGACAGGGGCAGTAGAGGCGTGTGAAAGGGGGGCAGAGGCAGGGGGCAGGGTCTGTAGAGGGAAATAGAGGAGGCACAGTGGAAAAAGGGGGGGTCACAGAAGCAATAGAGGGGGACATGGGCAGTATAGTGGGGGCAGGGGCTGTAGAGGGGGGCATGGGCTATATAGGGGGCGCATGGGCAGTATGGTGGGGTAGAGGCTTTAGAGGGAAATAGAGGGGGGCTGTAGACAGGGCAGGGGCTGTAGATGGAAATAGAGGGACTGTAGAGGGGCAGTATGGTGGGGCAGGGGTTGTGGAGGGAAATAGAGGTGCTGTAGAGTGGCACATGGGGCAGTAGAGGAGGACAGGGTCAGTATGGTGGGGGCAGGGGCTATAGAGGTGCTGTAGAGGGGCAGTATGGTGGGGACAGGTGCTATAGAGGGACGTAGAGGGGGCATGGGCAGAATGGTGGGGGCAGGGGCTATAGAGGGAAGTAGAAGTGCTGGAGAGGGGCACATGGGGCAGTAGAGGGGGGGCTGGGGCAGTATGGTGGGGACAGAGGCTATAGAGGGGCTGTTAAGGGGCAGGGGTAGTATGGTGGGGCAGGGGCTATAGAGGGGCAGGGGCATAGAGGGGCTGTAGAGGGGGCAGGGGTAGTATGGTGGGGCAGGGGCTATAGAGGGGGCAGGGGCAGTATAGTGGGGGGCAGGCGCATAGAGGGGGCAGGGGCAGTATGGTGGGGGCAGGGGCTATAGAGGGAAATAGAAGTGCTGTAGAGGGGGTAGGGACACTATGGTGGGGGCAGGGGGAGTATAGCGGGGGCAGGGGGAGTATGGTGGGGGCAGCGGCAGTATAATGTATAGTGGGGGGAGGGGTAGTATGGTGGGGCAGGGGTAGTATGGTGGGGGCAGTATGGTGGGGGCAGTATAGTGTATAGTGGGGCAGGGGCAGTATGGTGGGGCAGGGGTAGTATAGTGGGGCAGGGGTAGTATAGTGGGGCAGGGGCAGTATAGTGGGGGCAGTATAGTGTATAGTGGGGCAGGGGCAGTATGGTGGGGCAGGGGCAGTATGGTGGGGCAGGGGCAGTATGGTGGGGCAGGGGCAGTATGGTGGGGCAGGGGCAGTATGGTGGGGGCAGGGGCAGTATGGTGGGGGCAGGGGCAGTATGGTGGGGGCAGGGGCAGTATGGTGGGGGCAGGGGCAGTATGGTGGGGGCAGGGGCAGTATGGTGGGGGCAGGGGCAGTATGGTGGGGGCAGGGGCAGTATGGTGGGGGCAGGGGCAGTATGGTGGGGGCAGGGGCAGTATGGTGGGGGCAGGGGGAGTATGGTGGAGGCAGGGGGAGTATGGTGGAGGCAGGGGGAGTATGGTGGAGGCAGGGGGAGTATGGTGGGGGCAGGGGTAGTATAGTGGGGCAGGGGCAGTATAGTGGGGCAGGGGCAGTATAGTGGGGCAGGGGCAGTATAGTGGGGCAGGGGGAGTATGGTGGGGGCAGGGGGGAGTATGGTGGGGGCAGGGGGAGTATGGTGGGGGCAGGGGGAGTATGGTGGGGGCAGGGGGAGTATGGTGGGGGCAGGGGGAGTATGGTGGGGGCAGGGGGAGTATAGTGGGGGCAGGGGGAGTATAGTGGGGCAGGGGGAGTATAGTGGGGCAGGGGCAATATAGTGGGGCAGGGGCAGTATAGTGGGGCAGGGGCAGTATAGTGGGGGCAGGGGGAGTATGCTGGGCTGCAAAAAAAAACAAAAAAACGTTTTGATTTACAAAATAAAATAAAAGTAAACATACTAAAAGTTATTCCCCTTCCCCTCCCAGGGGCTTACCTTAGGCCAGGAGGGAGAACCTTATCCCTGGTGGTCGGCTGGGACAGGCTGCACTGGAGGCTGGAGCTGCAGATAGAGTCAGGACCGCTGGGGAGTCTGGGAGCAGTAGAAGTCCCGCCCCCTTCTGACATCATCAGAGGAGGACGGCTGACTTCACTGCCAGGCTCCTGCTGTGTGCTGGCTGCAGGGAGAGAGGTGAGATTAGAAATCCGAGTCTCCAGCCAGAGGCAGGGGATTCGGATTTTTGCGCCCCCCTCCTCTGGCGCCCTAAGGCGGCCGCCTGTGCCGCCTTATGGACGCGCCGGCCCTGCATGTAATTCCCTGCCAGATTTTAGAATATTACTAGAAAATTAGAAAAGAGATATGAATTTGAAGACAATTTGCATCTGCGGAGTTAACAGGTGTAGTCCCACTGCAAGACTCAGATAGGCAGGGTGAAACCACTACAGTGAAAGGCCTCGGAAAACATTGCAACCACCAATTTCATCACCACAATATTTTAGAATACTTTCTAAGAAAAGATTTGAATTTGAAGGCAATTTGCATTGGCAGAGGTGGAAGGCATAGTCCCGGCACACAACTAAGCCAGAAACGGTTAAAAACTACAATAAAATGCATTAAAAACAAACAGAATAAAAGTAGCAGCAGCAGGAGTCATTTCATTTGATTTTCTTTATTACATGTCATATTTTAATTTTTTTTTTAAGAAATTAGAAAAAAAGATGTGAATCTGAAGATAATTTGTGTTTGTGGAGGTAGGCATAGTCACAATGCAAAACTCACTACAATGAAACCACAACAGCAGAAGCATGAGTAATCTAAGTGGTAAGTAAGTGACTTGATGAAGAACTGAATGACTATTTCTATATAACAGATAATATAGACCGAGTGATATCGGGATGACATTCGAAGAAATAAAATTGTAAAGATGGATGATTATACAAAAGAAGGAGCTGTGAACATGATGCTGGAAGGCACGTCAGATCCTGAATTGACAAGCGCCAATTTAGCGGCGTATTTTAGTGACTCACTGGGCAATAGAAATATACTGACTGAGGAAGACAGTTAACACTGGCAAACCACGTATCAGACGAAGAGACTTATATTTTTAGTTTATTTTTTTGGGAGTAATTTAAATGAGTTGATTTATTAAAGCCTATATTATTTACACCACTCTGGCATCTGCTGTGACTTTTAGGCTGAAAAGGAGTTCTGCTTTTACCAGTGGTATTCTGGCCAATGGAATTCTCACCATCACCACTGCCAAGTTTGAACACCACCTGAAAGTGCAACATGTGAGCCTAACCACGACTAAGGCTCCTACATTGGTGAGTGGCTCCATTTATTCCAACACAGCTCATTCTTCTTTATTTCATATTGCCCTATGAGTATCTACGTCTCATTCTTTTTTGTAAGAAAATCGATCAAATCATTCTTAGAGGAAAACTATGAATATTGGGACTGGGAGACTATTAGCATTTTTATGGAGGATCTGTAATGCTACAGAACTAATAGAATAATTAAAATATACTTTGGATACATATGGAATTTCGGTATATTAATTAAATGCATGAGAGTTCCTAGAGATTTGTTTGCCTTGGGTTTTTTCACTTTATAACATTTAGTTTTTTTTGCATTAGGGTATTGTATGCACGTTTGCTCCCATATTAAGCTGCATGTGAATGTTTGTCACATTATTCTCATCACATAAGCCGTTTTTGAGATTCCGTTTTTTTGATAGGTTATTTATTACGACATGGTATAAAACATTCCTGGTACTATTAGAGCTGGTATCACATTATTTTTATTTCATAAACTATTTTGATTTTCAAAATTGTGTTCTGCTCAAAGGAAAAGTCAATATGATGCCAGAGAAAGGAAGATATATGACCTCCACACTTCCCCGTCCTTTAACAATGGATTTTTTGCAAGTTTTTTTTTTTTTTTTTAAAGCAGTGATATTAAAGAAAGAAATTCAAGGGGTTGATGTATTTCCTTTGCCTGAGGCAAAAAGGCTGTGATGAATGTCAACAAAGCTTTTTAACATGTGTAAAATACATCACATTCCACTGCTAAGGACCATTAACAAGCAGGTCCTGTGTTTATGGTTTAATTAGAATGCAAATCTCAAGCAGTGCATTCTTCAGGTTACCTTTATTGATAAAGTTAGCATCCGTTTAGTGCCTGCTAACAAGATGTTGGACAACTGGCTTTGTATTTAGATTAATAATCCAATTAATTGCTTGGTTAAAAAAAAGTTATCTTTATTTCTTTCTTTTGTTAATCTCTTATTGGCATATTAGACTATGCCTCTACATGTATCTATGTATTAAATTAATTATCTATCTATCTATCTATCTATCTATCTATCTATCTATTGTTTTTAATGAACAAATCAAACAAAACAATTTAAATAGCTCAACACAATTAATGTTCCAAGTGGTTTCCCCATATTCAACAAAAAATTCTACTTATAATGACTTCTCCAGTCTCAAAAGTATTCAACCCCCTGAATAGAATCCCTCAAAACAGAACAAATATAAAAAAAGGTGTTGTCTCAAGCACACCTGATGCAAATAATCAAGGGCTTCACTAGCTGCACTAGGTGTGCTTGAGCTGGAACACTTGAAATACCTGAACTGGCTAGGGGTTTGCTGAGTGCCACATTTGACTGCATGTTAGAAATATGTCAAAAGTCAAAAGCGTGGTTCACAAAGTTAAGAGAAGAAATCATCAGCCTTTACAAACAAACAACCTGGATACAAAAAGATAGCGAAGGCACTGTGTGTTCCCAGAGACACCGTTGGAAGCATAGTTTGCAAGTTCAAAGTTGAAGGAACATTGTTTACACTATCCGGATGGGGCAGAAAAAGAAACTCAATAACTGCAACCAGATTTTTTAGAAAGCAGGTTGTGAAAAACCCTTAAGTGATTGCAAAAGACCTGCAGCAAGACTTGATAGAAACAGGCACTGAGGCTTCAGTGAGCACAGTAAGACGAGTATCAAATGCAGAAGCTTTCCATGCTGTTTCTATCCACTACAAGGCATACACCTGTACTGACCCAAAAGCACAAGAAAAGTCGGCTTCCATTTGCTCAAAATCACATAACTAAGCCACAGAAGTTTTGGGATTCTGTTCTTGAGCGATGAAACTAAATTGGAACTTTTCAGCCCAATGGATCAGCGGTATGTCTGGAGGATGAAAAATGAAGCATATGCTGAAAGAACACTCTGCCTATGCTTAAGCATGGTGGTGGCTCGATGAGGCTCTGTGGCTGCTTTGCATCCTCTGGCACAGGAAACCTGCAGAGTTTCGAAGGCAAGATGGATTCATTGCAGTATCAGAAAATCCTATCTGTAAGGGAGCTGAAGCTTGGGCCCTATTGGATCTTCCAACAAGACAATGATCCCAAGCATACCTCAAATTCCACCAAGACTTGGTTGCATAAGAAGTCCTGGAAAACTCTATAGTGGCCATTACAGTCACCTGACTTGAACCCCATAGAAAATCTCTGGTGGAATTTGAAGAAAGCAGTTGCATCAAGCAAACCCAAGAATATTACTGAACTGGTGGCCACTGCTCACGAGCAATAGGCTAAAACTTATCAGGAACGCTGCCAGAAGCTGGTGTCTGGCTATGGATTTCATTTGCAGCAGGTCATAACAGCAAAAAGGTGCTCTACTTAGACCTGAAGATGCATGCCATGAATAGGTTGGATACTTCTGAGACTGGAGAAGTCATTATAAGTTGCAATTTCTGTTGAATTTGGGTAAACCAGTTGAAGCATTCATTGTGTTGAGCTATTTCAATTGTTTTTCTTTGACTTGTTCATTGCAAACAGCTAAATGTCTGTACATTTTTAAAATAAACCTGATTTTTATTGGATGTTAACATTTTTTGATTACAACTGTATCTATCATCTATCAATCTGCCCTCTTTATGTCTTGTAGTCTATCTGTCCGTAGTCTATCTGAGCAGTCTTTCTGTCTGTCTTTCTCCCTTCTTCTAAGTTTTCATATTTGTTTCTAAATCCAGATATTTTTATAGCATTGAATAATTTAACTATAAATCTGTGACTCTAAAAATAAAAATGCACTGATGCAAAATGCAATAATGTATACTGAGGAGAGTTTGCATAGTACATTTTATACACTTTATGTCTAGCACGCCTTCACTTAGCTCTGAGTCCAACTCACAGGATACATTTTCCATGGTGTTACTCTACTAACCTATTGGATGAAAGTGGAACTGAAACTGTTTAGATATTGTCGATTACCACTATAAGAAATGATACAGATTCCTAGATGTAGGTTCCAGTTAGAAGAAAAGATACCGACAATACCAGGTGATGCATTTTTTAATAGTATCTTAGGTCAGACGTTGACAGATTACACAAGCAGCAGGCTGGAAGAAGGCTTTTAGAAGATATCTAGGATGTGACACTAGTGTTCAAGATCCATGAGTCTCTTTGGACCCATAACTTTGGAGACCACATCAATGAAGTCCCAGATTCCAGGACTGATGTGCTTTCATGGATGTTGACAATAATGGACAGATAATAACAGCTCGTTGTCACTATATAGATATTAGACACATTCTGCCAGTGCTCTATAACCAGGATATAAATATATTTATAAAAAGCAAAACCGGACGAAGGACTTAACTTGAATGAATATGAGAAAGACAAAACATTAAAAAATACATTTTGGTTATTGGACATCATTGAATTGAATTGGGTTATTAGTCTACAGTAAGTCAATCCTCCCTGAAGGCTGACCGGCTCTGGCAGACTCAGATAGGGGAATGCTGGTAAGTAGAGAGGTGAGCTTAGTTTAAAATTAGTTATGAAGGGATTGTTCGATATACACTAATGCAGTTTGAGGTAAAATAGTCCCTGATGTTTAAATTTAATGTCTCCAAAATAATTTCAGTAATTGCAATAACAGCCCTAGCTGCAAGTGGTTTTCATGAATAAATTACATAATGCCAAAAGCAGGGTATGTGACAGGTGCACTTTAAAAATAAAGCGAAAAAGCAGGGCGTTAGACAAAAAGATCACATTGCTTCCTGCAATATCCATTCTGGAGTGCAACAGATGGACAATTACATTTAATTGATTAGCTCTATTAAAGAAAATATCACTAAACTAATTGGTATTTTACAAGTGAAAATAAATAAATAAAATAAAAACACAATTATTTTTCTTGTTATCAGCTGTTCCCAATGCCGTTCGGTATGTTAATGACTCCCTGAGGCAAAACATTATTAACGCTAAATAAAAAAAAAATTAAAAATATAAAAAGTCATTTAATTTCCTATGTTAGGAAATGTATCATACTGCTTGGAAAACAGCAGATGTTACAATAGTTTCAATCCATTACAAACACCTGCAGATTTATCGTGTCTCAGGAAATCAGTGTGCCTTTTGTGAACTGCAATATATATATATATAAAAAAAATTATTCCCATAGATGTTATGAATATTTTGGGTGGTGAGAGAGATGTTTGTTCATTATGTGTGGTTACATTATACGAAAGAATAAAAAGTAAGCCATAGTTCACTTTACCATTAAAGGGAATTTATATTCCCAAAAATATTGTTTGTTATTTCAGGACGCCTTATTTCAGGATGCCTTCTGCCCACCACTCTTTCCAGCTAAAAATAAATGTTTAAAATAGATTATCCCCTTTGCATTGCCAGGATTCCTCTGCTGCTGCCTCCAGTGATGTCAGCATCCAAGCTGACATCGCCCACGATCTCCTCCAATCCAATTTCTTCTCATAGACATGAATATTATGTATATGTTTTGCAGTAGATTAATAGGCTCATTTTAATGCTGTTTAGTTCACATATCAAGTAAAATGAATAATCACTGCTTCTGCAGCTCAATACCACTAGAAAGTGTCAGAGCTTGCAGGGACCCAGAGAGTGGAGCAAAGCATTGCTTAACAGTTTGAACCATTATCGAGGAATCGGCCAGGTTACTCCTGGCGCCGTAACCATTACAATAGGCAGCAGTGGTTATGGTGCTTAGAGTAACCCTTTAAACACTATTTAAAAACAATAAAATATAAAAGCAGACTGGCAGACTCTACCAAGATGTATTTTGACTGTACCTTCAGTTTTTGTTTTTTTTTCAATCGGCCGTTATATAGTGGTGTTTAATAGTCTTTAAACAAGTAGTTAATTTTTATTCCACTGGTGACTCCTGGACCTACCATTCGAGGGTAGTGCCACCCTGCAAGGCGCACAAGAGATGTTAACTCAGAGTCAAGATTCTGGAGGCTCTTGAATCCGAATGAATGTGAGTGTTTATTTCCATGTGATGCACATTATTTGGTTAAACCTGGATACACATAGTTTATTTTTATTTCTTTTTTCCATTATGGTTGACATTTTGAGACACATTTGTGATAGGTAAGTTGTTCCTTGTGTATAACTTGAGGATGCATACTGTACTCTTACTGACAGCTTCAATCAGACTTCATAGGAAAACCGAGGCAAAAGATAAAGGAGTTTGCGATTGTCTCCTACAGACATGAAAGTTACCGTAAAATGTGGCAGGATGTTATAGCATTGTATCCATGGCAGGACAGCAGTTTATTGCCTGAGTCATACCAATCTGATTTGATGGAAGGAATTTGTAATCTAATTTATGCATTAAAATATCTTATGGTCTTCCATCACTAAACGGCTTGTCCATGGCATATACAAGGGTTCCCAACAGAAATATTGCTTTTTATATTTGTCAATGGGATAATGATATCATACAATTCTGTGCAGACTTTAACACAATACAATGCCATGCAAAGTATAAAAGATATATATTTTTTTGTATTTCGGGCTTGTAAAGTTATCTGATTAATATGCAGAAAATAAAGTCCCGTGAAAGGACATTGCTTGTTCCTCTTTGAATACCTGTTTTGCTGACCATTCATATTGCAAAACAAGTGTAAAAATCTGTCATATTAATTATGATGCTCGTGTTGAAACGTGTTGGGAATGCAATTATTTCATCCACAATAACATTAAAATAATCTTCTTGTGACGGCTTCTTCTCTTCAAACTCAGGGTCTCAATTATAAAGATTACAACAGCGCTGCACAATTACCAGTTACAATATAGCAATCTGAGTTTCAGCATGAGGTTATTAACTTACCATTGTATCTGGGGCTGAATTCAATGTTTCCCCAGTCCACAAATATAGAATAAAGACAGTCTACGCATCCAACAATCATAGAAAATAGGACGTAGACTATTACCAACCATTCAACATGTCATGCTGAGGTTTAGAATAAAAATAAAAAAAGAGATTCATTATTATTATTTATATTATTATTATATATAGCAACACAGTGCTTTAAAATTTTAGAAAGGGGATATGTAGAGGTGAATAAGCAGCAAACATACATTCTATGAGGATTTAAGGTTGGTATATATCTTTGGGTGTCGTGCCCAATGACACTTACTGGTGAGGTGGCAACATTTTCTGGGCCGTCTTCAGCAGTTCTACGTGTCTTCTGCATATGGTAAAATACAAGTCATGCAGTATCCAGTCCTTAGCAGAACATGAACAGTTTAAAGGGACTATCTTTGCACCAAAATCGCGTTGTGTTAATGGTGCAGTTTAAGGTGGGGGGGATGGGGTGATGCTGTTCCTGCAGCTTGGTGAAAGCAAACAAACAGTGCAGTTTCTGAGATATAGCACTATTTATATTTTGCTCAAACCTTCTCTAGGATATGTGCACTCAATGTCCATGGTACTTCACAAAGTGAAGCTTTTGATTAGTCAATACCCAATAAAGCTGGGGTAGGTTTTTATTTAGGAGAAAGAGGCTGGAAAAGAGGTAGATAAACTAGTGATTGAGGAAGAAAGAGGACTTGTTAGCATATGGAGGGCTATTTTTTCAGGTATGTGCAGTGCACATTTTTTTTTATAAACCTTCACTAATATCCATTGCCAGGCTTCAGTTTTGTTTGTCTGTTGGTGCCTTTCTCAGTTTCTTTTGCAATGTGAAAAAGGATTATAAAATATACTGCCTCCTGCTTTGTTGTGATTCTAGCAAATATGGATATGGGAGGCAGTGAGGGATTGGTTTATATATGTCATGACACGTTGTTGGGCTGCTACAGTGTGCTTAGTATAATGCTGATGCTTCCGGTTCACACATGTGTCACAATGCTAATATTGTGTTGCCATTTGTGGAGTTTGAATTCCCCAAAAGGTCCAGCAGACTCTTTTTGAATACCAATAAGTAGGGTATTAGCAGGGCCGGACTGGGGATACAAAGCAGCCCTGGAAAAAAAATATATGCCAGTCCCATAAGTCAATGAGCCATATATTGTAATATGTAAAGCTATGTCTTGCCACCCCAGATGATTGAGTAAATATATATATATATATATATATATATATATATATATATATATATATATTGCTTTTTCTAATATAAAATATTGGTCCTTTCATAGTAAAACGTTTAATTATACAGTAAGCATACTCACATGCAGACACAGACAATGTCACTGACACACACAAGTTCATTGATACACAGCCTCATAGACAAACAATCTCACTGATATACATAAGCTCATTGACATAAAAACACAAGCTCACTCAGTAGCAGACACACACGCAAGCAAGCAAGCTCACTAGCAGAGGCGCGCGCACACACACACACACACAGCTTAATGTAGTGGTTCTGGTGTCTATAGCCTGTTCCTGCAGGCTTTTCAATGTTAACACTGACTTTTCAGAGAAAAGGCAGTGTTTACATTGCTTCCAAGTGACACCTCTAGTGACAGACACTCAGACGGTCACTAGAGGTGCTTCCTGTGTCAGTGCTGCACAGTGTGCAGCACCTACATTCAGTTGCTCCACGCTTTGGAGACGCTGAAGGTTCCCCATAGAGATACATTGATTCAATGCATCTTTATGAGAAGATGCTGATTGGTGTAGCGTTTTGCAGCCAATCCTATGGCAAGCTTGATGATCTCAGCCATAGAGGCAGGGCCAGTCGAGGGGAGACCAGCATAGCGTGGGGGAAAAAAAAAAAGGTGAGTAAAAACACTATTTTTAAAACACACACAGACACCATGACAGACACACACACACCATGACAGACACACACATACCACAACAGACAGACCATGACACAGACAGACACACACACTCCATGATACAGACACAAACACAGACATCATGACACACACACCATGACACAAAGACACACGCCATGACACACAGACACACGCCATGACACACAGACACCCACACCATGGCACAGACACCCACACCATGACACAGACAGACAGACACACACACACCCACCATGACACAGACAGACACATACCATGACACACACAGACCATGCCACATACACACACACACACACACACACACACACCATGACACAGACAGACACACACACATACACACCATGACACAGACAGACACATACCATGATACACACAGACCATGCCACAT
Organism: Pelobates fuscus; assembly: GCF_036172605.1. Classification (NCBI taxonomy): domain Eukaryota; kingdom Metazoa; phylum Chordata; class Amphibia; order Anura; family Pelobatidae; genus Pelobates; species Pelobates fuscus. The sequence continues at coordinate 29,062,150 of NC_086320.1, forward strand.
ACACACACACACAATGACACACAGACACACACACCATGACACAGACACATACCATGACACACACCCTGACAGACAGACACACACACCATGCCACAGACAGACCATGCCACAGACACACACACACCATGACACAGACAGACACATACCATGACACACACACACACTGACAGCATAACACATAGTACCTGTGGGTGACCGGCCAGGGGGCTCATGCAGGGCAGAGAGCTGGGTGTGATGGCGGCCGCTGGAGGAGCAGGGATGCAGTGGCGGAGCCTGACCTCGGGAGGGGCACTTAGAGAAATAATCCAGACACAATACCCACTACAGCTCAGTGTAGTGGTTATGGTGCCAGTACCCCCTCCCACAGTAAGTAGTCAAACCGTTTAAGAACAGTTTGACAACTTACCTGAGGTCTGCTTGGAAATGGGTCTGTAGAAGGGCATAGGAGCAGGGGTGCAGTGTGTGTGTGTTTGTGTAAGAAGGACTGTGTGAGCAGTGTGTACGTGTGTGTGTGAAAGATGCAGTGTGTACGTGAGGACAGCAGTGTGTGTTAGGGGGCAGTGTGTGTGTGTGTGCGTTGCAGTGTGAGTGGGGGGCAATGTGTGTATGGGGGGAAGTTTGTATGTATGAGGCAGTGTATGTGTGTGGGGGGCCAATGTGTGTGTAGGGTGTGTGTGTGTGTGTGTGTGTATTGGGGGCATTGTATGTGGGCAATGTGTGTGTATGGGGGAAGTGTATGTGTGTGTATGTGGGCAGTGTATGTGTGTGGGATCAGTAGTGTATGTGTATGGTGGGCAATGTGTGTATGTGGGCAGTGTATGTGTGTGGGATCAGTAGTGTATGTGTATGGTGGGCAATGTGTGTATGGGGCAGTGTATGTATGTGGGCAATGTGTGTGTATGGGGGCAGTCTATGTAGTTGGGGGACAATGTGTGTGTGTGTGTGTGTGTGTGTGTTTGTAGGGTATGTGTGTGATAAGGATGTGGGGCTTTTTTTAATGTTTTTTTTTTAATTTGATAAAATGTTTTTTTTAAATATACATAATGTCCCTCCTCCCTTCTTACCTTTGTTTAGGGAGGAGGGGGAACATTTCTTGATCCCTGGTGGTCCGGTGGGGAATCCCTGGTGGTCCATGTGGTGAGAGTGAACTCTAGCCCCGGTCTCCAGGGCTAGAGTTCACTCTCGCGAGATCTGGAGCGTTGCCATGGCAACGCTCCGTGCTCGCGAGAGAAGGACCTGGAGGAGCTGCAGACTGAGCTCTCCCGGGTCCTCTCTCTCTCCCTCCCCTGCCGGCGGCCAGCAAACAGTGCCTGCGGACCGGAGAGGGAGATCTCTGATCTCCCCTCTGGTCCATGAAGGCACATTGCAGGGCTGGCGCTTGGACAGGCCAGACCTGCATTAGCCGGCAGGGGAGAGGGAGAACCTCGGATACTCGGGGGGCAGTTGCCCCCCCCCCTGGATCCGACAGTGCAGGGATGGCGGCCGCTGGAAGAGCAGGGATGGCGTCCGCAGAAGAAACTGGGATGGCGGCCGCTGGAGGAACTTTTCTGGCGGCTGCAGGGGAAGCTGTGCTGTGTCTGCTCCCCCACCCTCACGCGTTACTGAATGAGACCGGGGATTCCGGCCCCGGTCTCATTCAGTAGCGCGCTGGAGAGCAGACACAGCACAGCTTCCCCTGCGGCCGCCAGAAAAGTTCCTCCAGCGGCCGCCAGCACACCCACATGTCTGCCCGGCCCCAGGTGCCGACGGCCCACCGGGAAATTTCCCGGTATCCCGGTGGGCCAGTCCGGCCCTGGGTATTAGTCCATCTTAAAGGAATACTATAGGGTCAGGTGTCACATCATGTTCTGCAGAGATGTCTGGCCTTGGCATCTGGTATCTAGTACTCTTTTTACAATTCTTGTTTTGTTTTTCTTAGTTTTTCTGGTTTTCTATTTCATGTCTGGTTTTCTTTATGCTGGGTTTTTCTGGGTTCATTCCTGTATTCCGTCCCAGGAATTCCCAGTCTCCAGGGTTCCTTTAAATGTTTGTTTTATGTTCCCACCCCCGTTCCTTTTCCATGATTTCTTTTGTTTCCGTTGGAGTCTGGAGGCAGTTGCTCAAGCCTTCTGCCCTTTCTTGCAGGTAAGTGCTATATGTATTTCTTCTGGTTCTTTTGGTATACATTAGGCAGAGTAGGACCTGCCAAAGATGGTTACATTGGCGTTGTTGGCAGGCTTATGCAATGTATGATCATATAATGTGACTAAATCCCCATGATTTTCATATATAGTACTTAGTTATTTCTCCTCTTGTTTTGCCTATCATATCTTGTCTTGTTTTAGTTTGTATTCCCAGTCCATGTACAGTCTTGTCCTGCCCATGTTATGTCAGTGGTTCCCTTATGTATTGTGTACATGTTCTGGGTTTAGCTTCCTATCCTTCTCTTGTTTTCATGTTTGGTTACTATCCTAGCCTTGCCTTGTTTCTGTACTGGATACATTCTTGCTGCAGAGCCTCCCTATTCAGCTCCTGGGAGGTCTGCTTACTTCCTAGTTTCAAGTTCCTGGGATCCGCTGTAGCTACATCAGGGTTCATGTTGTGGCCGCACAAACGCTGGTGCTCAACACCAGGGGGTGTGGTTACCCTGCACCAGGCCCTGATAATCCACTTCCACGCTGAAGACTCCCAACTTCTCATCAGGCACTCAGGGGTCCCGATTTCCGTACCGCCACCCGTGACAACAGGAATACAAACATGTATTCTTGACCATATAGTGTTTAAACCACAATTTAGGTGGCTTGCCCCCTCTTAGCTACCTTAGAAAATGTTAAAAGTCACCTAATTTCCACAGCTGTGCCCCCCCCCAGCCCCGATCCGCCTCCTTGACACATCATCATAATGCCGATTTTTAGCTAATCCAATGCTTTCCCATAGGGAAATCAACAAAGAGGCGGGGCTGAAAACTGTTTTGTGCAATCAGCACCTCCTCTTAGGGATGCATTGAATCAATGCATCTCTATGAGGAAAATTCCCTGTCTCCATGCAGAGCATATACATCACTGCCCCGGGAAGCACCTCCAGTTGCCATCTGAGGAGTGGCCACTTGGAGGTGTCCCTAGGGGGAAATGTAACCACTGCCTTTTCTTTGAAAAGGCAGTGCTTGCATGAAAATGCCTTAAAGGACTGCTTATATGCACCGGAACAACTACATTAAATTGTAGTTGTTCTGGTGACTATAGTGTCCCTTTAACTTCATGCTTCCTCCACACTTACTGCATATGCTAAAATGAGAGTCCCATAATGTCCATAATTTTGTTCTAGCTCCGCATCTTATGTTTCAAATAAATGTTAAACTTACATATTGACAATGAAACAAATTAAGTGGTAAAGGACTTAATTTTTTAGGAAATTTTGTTTTCAGTTTATATTTCTGTTTAACATGTTACTTTGACCATACATATTTTATTATGGTGGATGCTAAAATGATTACGTTAAACTCATTGCTCTTATATAATCTGTAAAACGGATCTGCATGTGGAAAAATGTTACTGGGCAGCAAAGAGGGCAGATGATGCCTTATTTCCAACATATGTTCTATAATTTCCAAAATGTATATCTAGCAGATGGTGGCATACGTTGTGAAGAAACTATTCAATGTAATTTTATTTATTACAGGTACATTAGTGAAGAGTTCTACCGTATTCTGTCATGTTTCAATGCTTCTCTTGCCTTGCAAAATTGTAAACATGACATTTTTATCTTGTGGGGAAGGTTAACATTCAGAAAGATTAATGTATTCTCCATTAACAGGATCATTCTAATTTAATCTTCACTCTAACAGATGGACTATTGTGACCAATAAATAAAGATATTAGTGTAAATACCACTGAACTAATTGACGTGTAGTTGAACCAGAAAAGGAAAAACAGGATTCTTTCATGTTGATAACAGCTGTGAATGTAGCCATCTTTATTAATTATTTTGGGTAGAAAAGTGTCACTTTGAGAACAATGATCTAATTTAATATCTTGATCAGTGGAGCTGGATGTCACAGTCGGATACACTGTTACTTTTCGTTAAGAGATAATTTAAATTTAAAGGAATACAAAGCTGTACTCCTGGCACTATAGCTCACTCTGCATCCCTCCTCCCTCGCACACTCCCTCCCTGCCTGGGTAAACAAAGGGTTAATAACCCTTTATTTACTTACCATTTTCCAGCGCTGATGTCCCTCGGCACTGTGCCAATGCTCCACCCCCTCTGACGGCCCGCGCATGCATTAGTCCTCCCCATAGGATAGCATTGAATCAATGCTTTCCTATGGTGAAAAATCTGACACTGGGTGTCCTCATGCAGAGCGTGAGGTCGTCCAGCATCAGATACCAGACCAAAGGTCTGTTTTAATCCAGGAAGCCCTCTAGTGGCTATCTGGTAGACAGCCACTGTGGGCAGAATGTCACGACTACTAGTGTGGTCCAGCACGCAGAAACTATGTAAACATATACATATATAAGAAAAGCAAAAATAAAAGGACAGAGCGTAAACCGGACCTTAGAATGGCCGGACTAATACTCTAGAGACAGAGAATGGTCAAAGGGAAAGCCGAGGTCAAGGAAGCAAGAAAATACACAATACCGTTTACACAAGCCAAGTCAGGGAAACCAGAATTCAGAATAACCAGGGAAAAGCCAAGATCAGGATACCAGGAAATCAGATACACAAATATAAAGCACTCTCAGGAAACCAGGAACAGGAAACCACGACAGGGCAAGGTACTGGAGTGAGTTAGGGATTTAAATATCCCTCTCTATGCTCTGATTGGTCAGAGGGCGACCTCCGACCCCAAAACGTGCGTGTGCGTTGACGTTGTGACGTCACGCACACGTTAGTATAATTTAAGGGGGCGGAGCTAGAGATGGACGCGACCACGCGGTCAGCGCCATCTTGGATTTGGGCGCGATGCCCGGAAGACCTGGGGGAGCGGTTGCCGGCTCGCCGACGAGCAGGTAAGCTCGTGTTGTCGGCGAGGCTGTGCCGGTCGGGTACGGCCATGTGACGCGGCGGGCCGGCGACCGCAACACAGACTTAGAGTTGTAATGTAAACTTTGCAGTTTCTCTGGAACAGCATTGTTTGACAAGTGCAAAAGGGACACTGCACCCAGACCACTTCAATGAGCTGAAGTGATCTGGTTGCCTACAGTGTTCCTTTCAGTTAAAAATATTAAAATACATTTAGTAATAAAATACAGATATTCATCTCTGCGTATTTATAGAACTATAAAATATGTGGCTGAAAATTGGTGAAAGACGCAAAGAGAAAATGTGTGCGCTAAGGTGAGCTCACATGTGGGTCCAGAAGAATACTCACCTAGAAAGGGTTTTTATATAGGCTTCTTCTTATTATTCTCAGTGCAGACTGGGCAAGAAGCAATGAGGTACTGCCTCCACACCAGAGTTAGTTCCAAAATGATGATTTATAATCAAATACCAACAATAGACATGGCAAGGTTTTGTTTAGTTAGGGAAAAGCTTTCCAACCACATATTAAATGTTGCTGAAGAAGATTAAGTTCATTTGCAATATGGAGGAAATGGCTGCAAGTTCACACAACAATCTAAAAGTACACAATTACATTTAGCACCAACGGATACCGTTTCTATTCGGTCGACTCAATCCCAAGTGTGTGAGTCTGTTGAATGCCTTACACTCATATCAGTCTCTTATTGTGCTTGTTTCATCCTGACTACACTGACCGCTCAGTGCAAAGAATTTTGCTTTTATTCTGCCCCTAGATCCTTACCTCTGCTACTTCCAATATTATTCATTCTCTAATATTGCATTATTTATACCACACTTTCATACAAATTATTATTTTATCTCATAGTTACGTTTTTCATTGTTTTGTGGACCCAGGACATACTTGAAAACGAGAGAAATCTCAATATATCTTTCCTGGTAAAATATTTTATAAATAAATAAATTAATTAATTAATAAATAAAGACATAAGTAACACTATTATTTCTAATTAATGTTCTCTTGATTATGTTTTCTTTAATGTATTTATTTTCTACATCTTTATTTCTTTTTCTCTATATCTCTCAGTATATACCGTGTACGCTGTTCATACTCTCCTTTTTAAAGTTACCTTTTTTCATATGCAAATGTACAAATAACAAATCTGAAAGGGAAATAAAAACAACATTGTGAATGAATAGAGATATGAAAAAAGAAAAGAGGGTGGTTTCGAAAAGAAAAAAGAAGGGGAACACAGATTTTAGCTGTGTTGTTTTTTTCAATAACAGGGGACACAATTGTTTATTATTCAATCACTGTCATTATTATGCTAGACTTTGTTACTTTTCTATAACCTCACAACCTTCTCAATAAAATGTGCTTAAATAAATATTATGGTGTCTCACTGTGGTTACCAATAAAAGACTGTCATTGTTCCTCCATGGCTTTGCCCTCCTTCCTCACCAATCTGATTTACTTTTAGACAGGGAGTTGCCTTCGTAAAATCGTTTTTACAAGCAGTATCTTATTATGATTCTCTTAAAAGATGAATGCAACTTAACACATGAAAAATTCCTCTACTTCTTTAATCTTGTGGTTTTCCTGATTCGGAGAGCATTATCACCACATTCTGATCATGTTAATACTTATTGTTTATTATTTTTGTAGCAGAGCGCTAGCCCTAGCAGGGGCTCTCCCCCACTGGTTACTCCAATATGCGCTCAGGTACAAGTAGAATACTCCAAGGGAACAGCCCAATACAGCAAAGTAATCCAAGAATCTCCCACTACCTCCCCAGCAACTTGACGACACTCAGCTCTGGGGGTATAACTGATTTTAATGGAGCAACACACAGCCTTTTATGAGAATCCCCATGCAAGGGGTTTCCAAACGCACATTCCAGGGGCATTCCCCACTGGACCTGAGAGTAGACTGAGACAAAACATACAACTTAATTACATTAACTCTCAGGTCCAGGACATGTATAATACTAATCACCCCAAAACAACTGGGTCTGAGCGCCCAATATATCGGAAAAGATCTCACGAACGCAGCCGAAACACCACCACAAAACTGGTATAGATTATACCAACTGCACACGAGGTGGTGCCCAAAAAGGTTCCATGAAATTAGGCTGTGCAGTCGGTCTCTTTCGGGGGTATTAAGTAGGTGAAATACAAGACATAAACTGTTTGTGCAGACATTATTGCTGTGTATCGTGTTCGGGAGTTTGCTCTCCCCAAACGCCACTCTGTTCATCGGAATCCCCATGAACATAACAGAGGATGGAAGTCTCAGCGGTGTTCGTGCTGTTGAGTGTCCAATTTTAGTTCCATGCCCTCGACGACCAAACACTGCTGTCTCTGTTCGCCACTAAAGATGGCCGCCGCCACGTGTTCGCACACACGAACGGCGGCCACCCAGCCAACCGCTTGGAATGTTCAGGTTATTGCGGTGGGTGAAGGTGTGAACAGGGGTTACTGGGGTTACTGGCATTCGGTAATTTGTTCAGATGTCGAACAAGATGTGGTATTAAACGAGTGGCTGCTATTTTACCAAACGGCTAGACAAACAGGGGAAAGAAAAAGAGGCACCCGGGACTAGAAGTACAAAACATAGGAAATAAGGGGGGGGGGGGGGGGCAAGCTACGGACAGCCCATTGCTGGAATAAGGTTGACAGTCCAAGGTTAATTTCGCTACAATTTTAATGTTTGATGTTTTGCTGCTACTTTAGTATTGATTTAGAAGTTAACCTCAATTAAAGTTCTTTTGGTGCAACATTTAAAACTGGAGCAACTAATGCAATAAATTTAGAGAAATCAACTTGAACATTCCATTGGTTGCTATGGTAAAGTCAGTAAATTTGAAAAATAATAACATTATGCAGGTCTTCTAATAAAAAAAAAAGTTGTTAGAAATTTCTAGAAACAATAACCAAATCAGCCAGTTTATGTGGTGTTCTAACACTTGTTGAAATAATTAGTTGCTTAGAGTCTCAGTCTCTCCATGGGTAGGAAATTGCTGAAAAAATCGTGACAGACACAACACTTTTTTTAAATACACACTTTTTTCTAACAGAAGCTGATCATTAGTCTTTTTTTTATTTTTTTATTTCACTGCAACAAAAATGATAACGGACATAGCTCCATCCATCCAAATGGACAAACTTTGCCTATTCCTGACCCAGGACCAAGAAGGACTGGCTTAACGGAATTAAAACAAGCAATGTTTATCACGTTCTGGAGACTAGGAATTATCACCCCCAAAGCTGATTTTTAGTTTAGTATTTCCATAATAGAAACAACCAACATCAGAAATTGGATTTTTTTAAACCAAAAAAGCTGCAATAAAAACATTTACTTCTTATTTAACAAGCGGCGCCTAAAAGATCTGTTATTATGACTTATATGACGTTATAAATTGCCAAGCTCTTAACATTTTACCTGTTACATTTTTGCAAAACGAAACTGTCTGCCTGCTAGCATTTCCTTTATTAGCATTCCATTTTGTTCACACCAAAAAAACTGTTTTTTTGTGCATTGATTGCTTGAAGAATGTCATCAACATATTTCTACCTTTAAAAAAAAAATCCATGTTTAATAGCTTATCTGTTGTGATATTTCCCCCCCCATATACTTGTTCTTATGCAAATATCTAAAAGACTATGACATTCTTAAAATGTTCGGTTACTTTTCATGTCATCCATTATACTGTCATAAGCTAATAATGTTCTCTGCTTGACATTTCCAAGAATAATGAAGCATTTCTTCCTGTAAGTGGCTAATTAAAAGAAACATCTTCTTCTGCAGCAACTTCAGGGAAAAGATCTGCTTTTCTTCAACTTTTGCAGTCTTTTACGTAAAAGGTAAACTAATTTCATAATGTATTATTTATAAATGTATTATGTTGCTCCAGGAGGTTGCAAACCAGTTCTTCTCTCTGTGTCTTATATAACTAGTTGTCCCACCATGTTCCACCCGGTCAATATTCTCATATTTATTTTCTTTGTAGCGTAATAGAGGTTGTTATGTAAGAATTGTCTCCCTCTCCATAGTATTTATTGCCTGGCTGCCTGAATCACCCGGTGAACTCTCTGCATTTCATCGATCCATGCCATTTTCTTCATGTGTTATTAGGACCATTTGTGGAACAGCCTGCTGTAAACGAGTTGTGCTGTGGCATCTCTTGATTATCATCAATGCCACATAATACTGCGCGATATTTTACGTTGGGATTTCCTAATATACACTGATATTTTTTGTTTTGTTTTGGACTACAAATTAGTCATGTCCTCCTTAGCATCAAAACTCAAAATATTTTCATTGAAGTGGTCTGGGTGCACTGATCCTCTTGCAATGTTGACATTGAAGCACTTAGGCAGCCTCTAGTGGCTGTCTACCAGACACCCACTGGAGGTGCTTCCTTTATTTGCCTCCCCGGAGGGAGCACGAGGAAGGGGGGAGGCAGAAGGAGCTATAGTGCCAGGAATAGAACTTTGGAAGGAGAGGGAGACAATTCTTACATAACAACCTCTTTCCTGGCACTTAAAGTATCCCTATAAGAGAGAAAAATGGAGGAGCAATAAAACAAGTTATCAATAGTTATATATTATATATTTACCTAATGTATACTATCATAATATTTAAATATACAAATACAGATTATTTTCCTGCTCCTCTGCTTCTCACTTCCCATTGATCTGTGAATAAAATCCACATTGACTGTCCTCTAGCTATCAATCATCTATTTTTTCCCCCATCAATCATCTCTTTCTTTCTTTTGCGCAATGGGCAGAACTTAGAATCATAAAACACATGTTCGGCCATTGTGCAACTCATTTGACTCTTGCTTCTGGAGAGATCAGGAATTCGACTGATCACTCAATCGACCCAAATATGGATGATTTGCAGTTCATGATGAAACAGATCTTCAAGTCTGCTCCTTAAATGTTGTCAGTCGTTTCTACTAAAAAGTTTTTATACCTGTTAACACCTTGCCTCAATTAAGGATGGTGAATACACAGAAAATTAACACAGACTGGATCTTGAAATTATCAAAATGTTATTGGAAATTTGTGGCTGCAAATGCTTATAACAAAATCAAATGAAAACAAAAATTAAAACACATATTAACTAATGAACGATTACAGAAAGTATTATTTTCTATATGTTTATCTAGTTTGGAAAGATAAATACATTACTAAGCAGTGTAAGAATATGATGGCATGTGTATAGATTATCTTAAAGGTAAAATGAAATATGAGGAAACAAGAAAAACAATGTTATTTGAACATTCTCTGGTGGGGTGTAACATCTTCTAGAGTCTATAACAGGGAAAGTCAACCTTTGGCACTCCAGAAGTTGTGGACTACATCTCCAATAATGCTCTTACAGGCATAATGATGGCAAAGCATTAAGTGAGGTGTAGTCCACAACATCTGGAGTGCCGAAGGTTCCTACCCCTGCTCTATAGGATGACAAGTTGTTTATAGGTTAAATGGATTCCTCTTGCAGATATAGATGCCCTTCAATATCTTTGCTCCAAGACTTTTATTTATAAATAGAGTACTTTGATGAATAGTGATTACTGATGTGGCAGACCGCCGTTACTGAATACCATGCCCATAGCTTGCATTGTACTGTTACCCACGTATTTCTATGTGTTTCATGTAATATGCCCTGTTGACCGTTCAGGAGTGCCCATGCGAACGGAACCTGTTCACTTCTCGAATGCAGACCACCCCGGTAACCCATTATTATGTTTACATCAATCAATCAGAAAGTTCTGAAATTGTAAGGGAAATCAAGCAAATGCTCCACTGGGTGGCTGTCGGTTTACATAGCTGGACGACAACCAGGGGAAGCATTCGTATCCCGAACTGGCCAGCCTGCACTGTTACAGGTCCCTGTGTCGGAGATCGCCCAACCTGCTCTCAACGGAGATATAGTCACTGCCTTCCCCTCCTGGGAGCTACAAGGCCAAGCTTGTGGCTGCCCAAGGAGTGCTCTCCCTGGGGCTGCCTAAGTGGAGGCAGCCACCGGAGAGAGGCGAGAGCCCCACCTGGAAGTCCGTATAGACCAATCAGCAGAGGGAGCTCCCATTCAAACTGGGTTTGCCCCATTCTCCTGATGGGTCGGCATGATTGATAGCTGATTGGTCACTGCAGGGCGCAGGCGATCAATCAGAGAAGGAGCGCCCATTCAAACAGGGTTTTGCGCCCTTTCTCCCGATTGGATGGCGAAACCCCTCTCCTCCCCGAGCGCCAATTTGTGCAAATGGGTTTTGCGCCCTTTTTCCTGATTTGGCGGTGAACCCCCTTTCCTCCCTGAGTGCTGATTGGCAAGAATTGGTTTCATGCCTTTCACCTGATTGGCTGTTGCTTGGTTTAGGCGCAAAGTTTGAATTCACTGGACTCCACCAAGCAACGCTGTGGAACTATTTTCGGGGATGTACAAAGATATTTGCAGGGGTCCTAGCTGGGACTCAGGGCTATCCAGGGATGTATGTTTCATGTGTGTATCCCATTCACTTCCTGGGGCCCTAAGTGTTCCCCCATATATATAATGTTTTTTACTGTTTGTAATTGTTGTGCAGTTGGTATCTCTCAGAGCGGGAGATGGTTATCTGTAAACCTTCCCCCTCCAGCCTGGAATTGTATGGAACAGGAGGGAGACCTCGTGCGGGGGTCTGTGCATAAAAGCTCTGTGTATCAATAAAGCATTGTCAGTGTTGTACCTCTAGAACTTGGTCTCGTCCAGTTACTGGGGGGAAAATGGATGCCTACTTGTTGTAAGGATCCCCAAGCGACTAAAGGAAGGCTTTAGCGGAGGTAACCGGTCGGGTTACCAAGGGGGTCCGCTACAATTGAGATGCCAACATGTGCAACAATGGAATGATAACACAGAAGCATAAAGCATAGTTGTGATTAGAATCCATGTCGGAAATAAACGTGTAAAAATGTGGCAATATACCTCTAGTATGTCACAGGTAGAACCTGATATTTGAGACCCTTTGTCACTAACAAAAAAGAGCCAGTTGGAGAAGTTACAGTTCCATAGCATTCCTTTGAGTTTCCTTTGAATGTAACAGTCACCAATCTTTATTCATAGGGGGAATTTCAGAGTATTCAGTTCTGCATAGTATTAATTTAGTGGTTGACTTCCCAAATAAAACTTTATGGCAAAATATGATCCATAAATTGGTGTATTTGAGCCACACTGCAAGAATAAAAACATCCCTGATGAATATACGGAATGTCATTGGAAATAATGGTTCCCAATTACTAGTTGGTATAAGTGATAATAGTTGCATTTCTGAAGTAAAGTATACATTTTCCCTCACCATATATGTGTTAATTTGTGCACAAACTCAAAGGTATTCAACCCCTTACTGCCATCAACAGCAATGGAAATGTCCCTAATACAAAATTACACATCTTAGCTTTTACGCATGACAGCAATCATGTACAATCACTAACTCACATCTAAATACATCCACCAGAACCTGGTAGACAAACATGCACACACCCTCAGCTGAGACATATCTGGTAATCAAGGACATTCTTTTCAAGTTCAATCCAATGTCATCTAATTCTACGAATCAGCAACAAGTGGAAGGAAGAACACTTAATCATTTCTATACCAACATATCTTAACCTTTACATGCAGAGAGAAAAGTAGACACACCAGTTCCGTTGTGTTAAGGTAGAGTACATGGTAAGCCCAAGTAGGCTGTCTGTAAAAGCAGGGGACAGGTTAGCTGGCTTTTCGTTATTGATAGTGCAGTTAAATAAGGTCGAGATAATTAATTCTTGTGAGTGTTCAGCAGCCATTTGGATTGCATATAGCTGACAAAGGTGCCTCTGACAAATGGCTGAAGCATATTTAGGATGGAGAACATAACAAAAAGTGATGTACATATGGATCACTTCAATAAGTATTTTCAGAGCAAGAAAAAAATCACAGTTCCTGGCTGGTGGGATAGTATTTGGATACAAGGTGTGATAGTATTTGGAGATAAGGAAGACATTGATGTTGAGACACTGAGATATTACATTTTATTAGATCATTTAAGATAACTACTGGATTTTACTTTGGAGCATCCCAATTTAATTCTGACTGGGTTCTAGATGCCTTGAGAAAATACTCCAAAAGCTTTAAACATTTTCCAATATATTACAAGAGTGTCACATAATTAAGCCTGCCTTGTATGAGAGATGAGGCATTCCTAGTGTGATTGTGACTATTAACTGGGCACATGTAGCCATTGTCAGGGTACCTGTTGTCTCTACCTCTGTGGAGGTGAGACACTTGGACGTTCTTCCTCGCAAAAGGGTTGAATCACTCGTTCCTCGCGGTTCCCTCGGTCGTTTACACGCCGGCCGCGAGGGATCCACTTCCTTTTATGACGCGGCGTTCAGTAGCCGACGTCATGACGACAACCCAACCCGATCTGTCAATCAAGCCCCAAGCGCGAATGAGGATTTGTCGGCGGCGTGATTACCTGTTTGGAACCAGGGTATAAAATAGGGCTTTCTACATTTGTTCATTGCCCTGTCGTGGTTCTAGCTTGTCTAGTCACTCAGTGCTCTTGTATTCTGTTAGTTTCTTTGGTTTTGACCCGGCTTGTCTGTTCTACCTTGTTTACCTCTATTACCCTTTGACTCAGCTTGTCTCTCGCTTACCTGCTCTCCCGTTCCCTCGACCTCGGCTTGTCTCTAGACCATTCTTTACTTACTACTTACGTTAGTCCGGCCATTCTAAGGTCCGGTATACGTACCCTGTACCTGTTTGTACTCTGCGTGTTGGATCCCTGTCCCGATCCTGACATTACGACAGGGCCAATGGATCCTGCAGGTACAAACACTCAGGTTGGTCCTTCCGATTCTAGATTTGATGCCATGGATCACAGAATGGACCAGATGGCTCTAGCGCTGCAAGCTTTATTATCTCGATCTAGTAATCCACCGGAAGAGATGCGAGCCACGTCCATCTCCTCTGTAAGTTCAGGTCTAGAAGTAGCCACTGTAGGTACTTCTTCCCGTATTACACCTCCTGTACATTATGGTGGTTCTCCGGAGAAGTGCCGTGGTTTCTTAAACCAAATTGGTATTCATTTTGAATTACAACCTCGCTCTTACCCTACAGATAGGGCAAAGGTTGGATTCATTATCACACTCCTCATTGATAAGGCTCTGAGATGGGCCAATCCTCTGTGGGAGAATGATAACCCGTTAGTCTATAATTATAATGCCTTTGTCGCTGCTTTTAGAAGAACTTTTGACCCTCCAGGTAGAAAGGTCAATGCAGCTAGATTACTATTGCGCCTTAGACAAGATAACCAAACCCTTGTGGATTATGCACTAGAGTTCAGGTCTTTGGCGGCAGAAGTTAAGTGGAATGAACAGGCCTATATAGACGTATTTGTAAACGTATTATCTGATGTAATTCTAGACGAGGTGGCTACTAGAGAGCTTCCTGAAAATTTGGAGGATTTAATTTCTTTTATTTCTCATATTGACGAACGTTTAAGAGAGAGACAGAACACTCGAGATAATATTCGTAGACCTTCCTTTAAACTAGCTCCTTTATTTCAAAGTCCTCAAACCACTATCCCAGTTTTTTCTGAACCTATGCAGATAGGCAATACTCGCCTCTCAGAAGAAGAGAGACAGTACAGGAGAAAGGAGGGGTTGTGTATGTATTGTGGAGTAAGAGGGCACCTTCGCCTAAATTGTCCTAATCGTCCGGGAAACGCTCGCACCTAAGTTTCTCTAGAGGACAGGCCTTGGGTGTTTCTATTTTGTCCTCTATACACAATTATAAAGATCACAGGCTTCTGCTACCTGTTTCTTTAGCATGGGAGAAGGGAGTAATAAAGACTATGGCATTGATAGACTCCGGAGCTGCTGAGAGCTTTATTGACCAAGTTTTTGTTTCCAAACACTCTATCCCATCTCAGCTAAGAGACACCCCCTTGGCCGTTGAGGCCATAGATGGTAGACCATTATCTGAACCTGTGATTTCTCATGAGACTATACCTGTTATTTTGACTGTTGGTATCTTACACGAGGAGGGTATATCCCTTATGCTTATCTCGTCCCCTTCTGTTCCTATAGTTCTGGGGTATCCATGGCTAAAGAAACATAACCCTATTATTGATTGGGAGCTAGGGGAGATAACTTCATGGGGTCAGGGTTGCCAGGACAGGTGTTTACAGAAAGTCTCACCACTTTGCGTAGGTAATACACCGGTTAACTCCACCCAGTCTACAGACTTACAAATACCGTCTCGGTATATAGATTTAAAGGCAGTCTTTGACAAGAAGAATGCTGATACTTTACCTCCACACAGGTCCTTTGATTGCAAGATTAATCTCCTACCTGGTACTATGCCTCCGAGGGGCAATGTATATCCTTTATCCACTAAGGAGAACTTAGTCTTAGAGGAGTATATCCGTGAGAATCTAGACAAGGGATTCATTAGGAGATCATCCTCGCCTGCCGGGGCCGGTTTTTTTTTGTGAATAAGAAGGATGGCACGTTAAGGCCTTGCATTGATTACTGAGGTTTGAATAAAATAACTATCAGAAATGCATACCCAATCCCTTTGATTACTGAGCTCTTTGATCGTTTAAAGGGTTCCAATATTTTCACCAAGTTAGATCTCAGAGGGGCGTATAACTTGGTGAGAATTCAGCAGGGAGACGAGTGGAAAACAGCGTTCAATACTCGATATGGGCACTATGAGTACACGGTAATGCCTTTTGGGCTCTGTAATGCACCGGCAGTATTTCAGGATCTGATCAATTCTTAGGGAATTTCAACAGGATTGTGTTATTGTATATTTGGATGATATACTAATACACTCTAGAGAAATTGAGACCCACCACAGACAAGTCGGAAGGGTATTGCGCAAACTCCTACAACATGGGTTGTACTGCAAATTGGAGAAATGTAGTTTTGACCAATCTCAGATAAACTTTCTTGGTTACGTGATTTCTGGGGAAGGCTTTAAAATGGATCCGGATAAACTCCAGTCTATTTTAGATTGGCCATTACCCAGGGGTCTCAAGGACATTCAGAGGTTTATTGGATTCTCCAATTATTATAGGCGCTTCATTAAAGGATACTCTTCCGTTATTGCTCCTATTACCAATATGACCAGACAGGGGGCTGACACTAAGACTTGGTCTACTGAAGCTCTTGTTGCCTTCAAGACACTTAAGGAACTTTTTGCTTCTGCACCAATTTTAGTTCACCCCGATACAACTTTACCTTTCCTACTCGAGGTAGACGCCTCAGAGACAGGTATAGGTGCCATCTTGTCTCAAAGGTTAGGCGTGGATAAACCATTACATCCATGTGGTTTTTTTTCCAAGAAACTATCTGGGACTGAAAGCAGATATGATATTGGTGACAGGGAACTACTAGCTGTTATCATGGCTTTAAAGGAGTGGAGACATTTATTGGAGGGGACCTTGCATCCTGTTACTATTCTGACGGATCACAAGAACTTGTCTTATATTGGGGAGGCCAAGCGCTTATCCGCCAGACAAGCTCGTTGGTCCTTGTTCCTCACCCATTTCAATTACGTGCTCACTTATAGACCTGGTTCTAAGAACTCTAAGGCTGATGCTTTGTCTCGCCAACATGAACCTTCTACTATATCTGAGACGGTTTTGTCTTCTATAGTTCCCAAGTGCAATATTATCGCCAACACTAGCCTCAGGATTCATTCTCCGTTGCTTGCCGAGATTATGAAGCTACAACATCTGGCTCCTAGACAGAGTCCTGAGTCACGGTATTTTGTTCCTGCTGAACTCCAACTAGAACTGCTACAATGCTTTCACAATAGTAAGGTGGCTGGGCATCCTGGCATTCGTAAGACATGCTCCTTAATAGCCAAAGATTTCTGGTGGCCCTCCTTACGTAAAGATATTAGGGATTTCGTCGAAGCATGTGAGGTCTGTATGAAGACTAAACGACCTCAGACGCTTCCATGTGGGCTTTTGCATCCCTTGGAAATTCCCGAGAAACCATGGACCTGTTTAGCTATGGACTTCATTGTCGATTTACCTGTTTCTAAAAAACAGACTGTGATTCTCACGGTGGTTGACAGGTTTACTAAGATGGCTCATTTCGTGCCCTTACCTAAACTTCCATCTTCTCCTGAATTGGCTGAGATATTCGCTAAAGAGATATTTCGTTTACATGGGATACCTTCCGAAATTGTTTCTGATAGAGGTTCCCAATTTGTTTCCCGTTTTTGGAAGTCATTCTGCTCTCAAATGGGTATCAAATTGAATTTCTCTTCTGCCTATCATCCCCAGTCTAACGGAGCTGCTGAACGCACTAATCAAAAGATCGAACAATATTTGCGTTGTTTCGTTTCCGAACACCAGGACGATTGGGTTGGTCTGATTCCTTGGGCAGAGTTCGCACACAACAATCTCGTTTGTGATTCTACTCGTTCTAGCCCCTTTTTCATGAATTATGGCTTTCATCCCTCCATTCTTCCCTCGGTTTCTCCTTCCCAAGGAGTACCGTCGGTTGATGTTCATGTTGCCAATTTGAGGAAGTTGTGGGATCAGACTCGACAAATTCTTCTGCATAATTCCATGTTGTTCAAGAAACACGCTGATAAACATAGAAGGGCGGCTCCAGTCTTTGTTCCAGGGGACAGGGTATGGTTGAGTACCAAAAACATTCGCTTGAAGGTTCCTTCTATGAAATTCGCTCCTCGTTACATTGGACCTTACAAGGTCCTGACTCGAATTAACCCAGTTGCGTATCGTCTGGCTCTTCCATCTGCCTTACGCATTCCTAACTCCTTTCATGTTTCCTTGTTAAAACCCCTAATATGTAACAAGTTTTCCTCCACTGCATCCTCTCCTCGCTCTGTTCAGGTTGAGGGACAAGAGGAGTATGAAATCAATTCCATCATCGATTCTCGTATCTCCCGGGGGAAGTTACAATATCTGGTTGATTGGAAGGGATATGGTCCTGAGGAGAGGTCTTGGATACCTCAGGAGGATGTGCATGCGCCTCGCCTCCGCAGGGCTTTTCACTCCCGTTTTCCATCTTGTCCCGGTTCCTTCCGCCCGGTGGGCGTTTCTGAGGGGGGGGGGGGGGGTACTGTCAGGGTACCTGTTGTCTCTACCTCTGTGGAGGTGAGACACTTGGACGTTCTTCCTCGCAAAAGGGTTGAATCACTCGTTCCTCGCGGTTCCCTCGGTCGTTTACACGCCGGCCGCGAGGGATCCACTTCCTTTTATGACGCGGCGTTCAGTAGCCGACGTCATGACGACAACCCAACCCGATCTGTCAATCAAGCCCCAAGCACGAATGAGGATTCGTCGGGGGCGTGATTACCTGTTTGGAACCAGGGTATAAAATAGGGCTTTCTACATTTGTTCATTGCCCTGTCGTGGTTCTAGCTTGTCTAGTCACTCAGTGCTCTTGTATTCTGTTAGTTTCTTTGGTTTTGACCCGGCTTGTCTGTTCTACCTTGTTTACCTCTATTACCCTTTGACTCGGCTTGTCTCTCGCTTACCTGCTCTCTCGTTCCCTTGACCTTGGCTTGTCTCTAGACCATTCTTTACTTACTACTTACGTTAGTCCGGCCATTCTAAGGTCCGGTATACGTACCCTGTACCTGTTTGTACTCTGCGTGTTGGATCCCTGTCCCGATCCTGACAGCCATTCAGGATTAGACAGTGAAACATTCCACCAATTGTCAGATGGTTGGTGGACAATAAGGCTTTTCATTAGTGAGCTGGTAGGCTTTTCTGGACGTACCCATGATGCATACATCATTGGGCACTCATCTTTTTGCACAGATTTAGAGGCTGTGATACTTAATTTGTAGGCTAAAGGCTCTTTCAATCATAATAGTTTCGGGTGTGGGATGAAATACCAAATCTTGTTCTTTGCAGTGTGTTTGCAGTCATTCCATCTCTTCTGCATCCACAATATTCTTGGTGACATTTACCCTTGCACAGCATCCTTCGTGTTTTACCTTGCTTGCCTCTTTAAACTGTCTATCTATTTTGAAATGTTGATCTCAGACAGTTATTTTATTCTGCTTGATTAGTGGTCAGCAAGGAAATACTTTATTCATGGGTGAAATTAGACCACCACTTCTCCTCCTCACCTTGCTTGTCTGAAGAATCCTGTAATGATGGTGGCTGTGTTGGTGTACACTTCTTAACCCCTTCTGTATGGTCTAGTATGTCTGTTCCCTTGGAAATTGTAGCTTCCCATCCTCTGTCTTTCTTCTTGTCCTATGGTCTACTCTTCTTACTACCTCCCTCTCTCGACAACACCTGCACTTCGCCTCTCCCAACCCTTGTGGTCTCCTCCACATTTTCTCTCCCCTCATGACTTCTTTCCACATGCTACAGACATCATATTTAGCCTTTGTGTGCACACTGAAGAAATAGAAATGAAATATGCAATGCATAAATTATACAAATGTGTCAGTGACTTGAGTATGTATTTATATGTGCGTACATGTAAAAAAGTGGACTATGCTGTCTGTAAAGTAACTGACGCACATGATCTTTCTTACTATACTCTGATCTCTTCATTCCTTACTTGTTCTCTATCTTAACATACATGCCACAGTTTAATATTTTTTTATACTAAATTCTGAATTTTAGTTAGCAATGTGTGTTATCTGACTGGTTACATTTGGGGTGTCTGATGAGCTATTTCCCTTTTGTCTTGCTGCATCACATGGAACATATGCTGGTACTTCTGATATAACAAGATATTTCTTAAGTTCTCTCAGTACTTCAGCCATGTGTGAGTTGGCAAGATCCACCAAAGGTTAAAGCCTTGAGGTCTGCTAAGGAATAGCATGAAGATATTCTACATTATTTGAGCCTAAATCACACAATTCTTTATGGTGTTTTCTGAACCAAATCGTATGTCAACTTTTTTGATGGGATGTTTTTCATTGGCAAAATTATACATTAATTCACAAGCTGTGCATTGTGGTGTATGAGCAAACCAAATCAAAGGACTCCTAATTAAATCTTGCCAATGCAATAACAATTCTGAAGCACTCCCTCGAAGCATGAAACAGCTCAGGGTTTAGCAAAAACAGCCAGTTTAATGCAAAAGATTTAGGAAAGAATTAGACAGGAGAAGCACTCGCCCAGGAGGATTAGGAGCTAAAGTTAAATCTCAGACAAGCTGTCTGAATATTTACTACATTCAGTCACCCGATTCTAAGCCACTGGTGAAAAACCTGACTTTCTCAGATCTCTCAGAATTATGGAAAACTTACTGTTTGTTCTCTAAAATTAAAAGTGAAATTAGCCTCATTTAACAAGCACATCATGCTCAAATTGTGCAATATTTGCATACACAAGATTGTTGTTATGTTTGCAATTATACTCCGTGTGTGTTTTATCTTGATGGATAGTTATTTCATGAATGATCAGAGCTGTGGGATATACTGACATTATGATAAAATACATTTGTAGTGATAATGATTGTAAATATCAAAGATCCCTGAGTGAATTCCTTTGTTTTATATCATGGATCTCTTATTCATTTTCTATGGAGGCTACCATTAAGGCGATCATGAAGGCTAACATCATAAATTCAGTCACTCTCCTCTCTTTTGACATCCATATTGAGATGGCGGGGAGTTAAAGAGACAGTTTTTCCCTCTCCTCAGCTCTTAGCTCAGCACATAGGTGATATAACCCCGATAGTGATATCCCAGTTTGGAATGCGGTGGCTTTGGAATTCAGTAGGAGGAAGTTATACTTATCTGAAGCTGTCCCACACAGAAACCACCATCTTCTTTCTTTAAATCGTAGCACTTTTTTTTCTGCTTGGAGACACATTAGGTTTGTAGCTCTGTGTTTTGTCATGTTTTATCAGATTAGGCATTTACCAGAAGACAAAGAAATATTTACTCTGTCTTATGATATCTGTTGACTGTGTTAGAATTTCAGTGAGATTTCAATACAGTCAATATGAAAATTTCACAAAAATGTTATCCTTATTAAATACTCAAAAAAAAAATCATTTAGGGCATATATATGGCAGGGGTAGACAACCTTCGGAACTCCAGATGTGGACTACATTTCCATTGATTCACAATTCTACTCACCAGGGCAACATTTTCACTCTCCGATGGCTAGTGGTGAGTGCACCATTTTATATATATATATATTAGACCTGAAGATTTGTATTCCTGACCCTATAGTGCAAAACCCACCATTTAGGTTACTTGCCCCAACTTAGTTCCCTCAGAATGGGTTAAAACCTTATTTTCACCTCTCCACAGGTCCATCAGCGCTGGCCCCACTCCCTTTGTGACATCATCAAAATTGCAGATTTTTAGCCAATCCAATGCTTTCCCATGGGGAAAGCATTTGATTGGCTACAATAGGAAAGGAGGTGGGGCCAAACACATTTTTAGCCAATCAGCACATCCTCATAGAGATGCATTGACTCAATGCATCTCTATGAGGAAAATTCAGCATCCCCATGCAGAGCGTGGGGACGCTGAACAGCAGTGCTGCCTACTCTGCAGCACTGAGCCAGGAAGCATCTCCAGTGGCCATCTGAGGAGTGGCCAGTGGGAGGTGTCCCTAGGGGCAATGTTAACACTGCCTTTTCTCCTGAAAGGCACTGTTTGCATGAAAATGCCTGAACGCAATGATTATACTCACCAGAACAACTACATAAGCTGTAGTTGTTCTGGTGACTATAGTGTCACCTTAATAGGGTACACATGGGATGGGTGGCAGCATTGTAACATGGCTGTGTGATACAAAAGTGAATACAAATACACAAAAATAAGTCCTGTGTTCAAACTCCCACTACTCCTGGGTGGCTGCAACGATCGTAGCACACATCAGCCCAAATACATACAATAAAAACCAAAGAAAAAAAGTGTTACCTGAGCACTAGCCCAAATCCCAATGCATATTTAAATAAATGGAGGTTATTTAGTAACTTCAATGGCCATTAGATAAGCCCACCTGCCACGTCAAGGCAAACCTCTTAGATTGGTCCTACAATAACAATGCACCTTGCTTCCTCCTGCTTCAGGCAAATAAATCTCTAATGAGACAGGAAGGGGTATTTGTCTAAGCTCCTACATACTATATACCCCTCCATTACCTTATTGTCGTATACCACCTGGCATTCCACATCTCATATAGTACTTAATATTAAAACAGACTAGAAGCAAAGTAGCCTGCAGCTTGTCTAATTCTTCCCATTGTCCCCGACCTTTACTAATATTGCACTGTGCCATCTGTCTCCAGAAAGCATGGTACCATTGGCAGACCTTGCCATCCACATAGCAAGATACTGGCAGTTATAATATTAGAAGAGGCTGTGGGTAACTGACTCTAAAGATCTTGATGCTTATGGTAAAAGTAGGACAAGTAAATGGTATTTTTTTGCGTTTTATAAAAGTGCATTAGATTAGCTGGGACCTGAGGAATTGTTCATCTAGAAGTTCTAATAATGAATTTATTCTGTTTGCTATATGTTCAGCCGCAGATTCCTGCATTATACAAAGTTGAAAATTAGAAAATGGAATTTTAGGAACATCTGTTTGTCACTGATGCTGATTCACATTCGTATAGAGCTCTGTGTAAATAAATGCTTTGTTTTGCCAGAAAAGCTGTGAAGTGAAGCCAATAGTTAAGCAGGAAAGACAGTTCCAGGCGCATTTATTATTTTTATGTATGATAGCACAGTTATAATTCATTGGGGTATGACATCCACAATATGTGTGAATCATGAGTTGGAAAATCCCAGATGCGCTTAATGTTTAAACATAGAACTCTTAAAAATGTGTAAATTTAATTTGAACAAAACAGCTGCAACATCAATAATTAAAACAACATTTTCGAGCACCATAACAACCCATGATATTGCATGGATATGGTGCCAGTAAATCCCCTGTCCTCATCACCTTCCATATACCTAATTGTAACTGCAGCTATTTACGAATAACACCACAGCTGTCATCCTGCTCATTATTCCACTGGTGTCAAAAAAGGAATCTATTCTTACTCCTTTCACTGTGCAAATATGTGTGTGGCGTGCACAGTCTCTCTATGGGTTCACACCATGTGAGTCGCTGCCTCTCCTCTCCGGTCTTCCAAGAGAGCCCGAGACATGGCTGTGTGCATACAACCTTCAAGATTGATAACTAAGGAAATTGCTGCACACAGCCCCTTTTGCAAAACTTGGAATGGAGCCGTCTATAATCTGCCATTGTTTGGCTGTTATCAGTTTATTTGGCTGTTACCTATGTTTTCTGACGAATGAGACTGTTGCTGTGGGCTATGTTACATACACCATAAACCCCTGGAGGACACGAGTTTATGGGATATGAATCAAACCCTGTAGACAGAAGGAAAGGCTCATGATTGCTGATTGTCTGGGAGGTTCTTTATGCTGCTAATACTTCAGTGTGCATGTTTAGCAAAAACATTAAAAGTGATTTTTAATCACATCAGCTTTTTTGTTCTTAGGTTTTTTTTTGTTTTCTTTTTTTGGGTTCTCACATCACAGAAGAGTTAAATCACAATAATGTAATAATTTCACAGTAACAGCATAGAAGACAAATATATATATATATACATAAGACTTACAATGTGAGATCACTTAAGGTATGGCATTGGAGCATAGTGAAGCTAAATTTAAAAAATCTAATAAAATAGGAAATAATAGCATCCAATAAGCAATCAATGGGTCTCTTTCGTGGGCAGATTAGGTATTGTTGTAGGAAAGTCCTCCAAGATAGCGGTGGCATCACTTGCCCCCCACTCATGATCATCCTACACCCATCAGATGTACATTACAGCCCTGCAGTGTAGACTTAAACCTGAAGGTCCCTACTCCTGAGTATGGCATGGTCTGCATTTGTTGCTCCATCCTTCAGCTTCAATTGTGCTGAGCCTTCATTGGCAGCCCTGCCTCGAGTCAGCTGGAATCACAGTGGTGCCAAGAAGGCAACAGCCTCAGTGATTTCCAGGCCAGCTGAGCCACAGCGGGGTGGCGGAAAGCAGTTTTTTGTCCTACGAGATTTCTGGACTAGCCAGGTCTGCATGTTCACTTTTATAGGCCCTTGGGTCTCTTCCCGTCTCCCCATCAAGCACAGGCCATTGTCAGATGAGAAACAGGATACTGAGGTAAGCTACTAGTCTGTAGGCCAAGGATGGGGAGCCACTTTCTGCTGGATAGTTTCTCCTAAAACGGTCAAATATTTAATTGAGCTTCTCCTTAGCGTAGTGCCTTGGTAAGTACACGACATCCGCCATCTTGAAGTGGGACATAGCTCCTCACTTGACCTGAGGATGATAGGCACCACTGGCAGGGGGTGAAACTGGGTTCAGTCCACAGAGGCTTTATTTTTGGCAGACTGGGGGCAGAGAGATTAGTCGATTCTCTGTAACTAATGCCACCAAACATTTTGCAGAAAGGCCGCAGGACTCCGTGTTCTGTAGTTCACTCAGCTGGGAAGAGGATTCTAATTGTGGGATGCTATGCCCAGAAGTTACGTGATAGCTGCTGTAGCTTCAAAAAGGAGATTTGTGTAATAAATTGCCCTCTTAAGTTATAATATTAGAAATTCTTTATAGAGCTTTAACAAAATGCAACTACACACCATGGCTGTCAGGCACAGCCCTCCCTTTAATTATTTTTATATTGTTAATGCATTATCTTTCTATGAACAGTGAATGAAATGTGGATAATTAAATAGTGAACATTTTAATGTCTGAGTGTGTATCTGTGTATGTATGTAAGTGTTTGTGTGTGTGTGTGTGTATGTATGAGTGTGTGTATTTGTGTGTGTTTGTAACTGTGTAAATCTATGCCTGTAGGGTACCTATGTTAGCCTACCTAAATTTTAAGTTCTACAATTACCACGCAAAACACTTCTGGAAGAAGTTGAATAGAGTGAGCAAGACATCTCACAGTAAAACATCTGTTTTGTGTGTTTAATTTGTAAATGCCTTTCGTAATATGTGATTTGTCCTGTGTTTACATCAAATGGCTACAGGCTGGTATTGGGTTGACTAAACAATTAATTAATTGTGTTTGAAACAGCTGGATCAAGACATTGTTTTTTTGTTTTGTGTTTTTTACATGTCTTATTTCAATCTGCAACTGAAATGTTATCATTTTTATAAAACCAGTGATAACCTTTAAACCCAGCGGTTGCAATCGGTCATATCATCTCTAGGTGACCGATGACATTGGGCATTTTATATTCTCATCATTTTTAGAAAGATAATGACTCAGAATCCTTTTTGCAATGTTAATTCATTCAGAAGTCAGTCATTCTGCTCATTTATCTGGTTGATATGATGATTGTCATTTAGGAATAATTTATGTGCCCCGTAGATAGTAATCATGAAGTATAGAAATTATTTTTGGACCATTCTTCGCATTCAGCTGATTTCTATGCTATTTGATTGTATTTGATCATGCTATATTATAGTTTACAAACCTTAAATGACGTAACAGAAAACATTATTTGTGTAATGCAATCATTTTAATTTTGGGAACCAGGAAGCAAGTGGCTTTATCTTGTCCGACTGACTCTCTGACAGCACTTTCGATCTTTTGGAGAGCTTATAAAAATATATATTTCTGAACACTCAAAATATCCCCAATTACATTTCATTCATATTAAGGGAAATGATTGCCAGTGTAATGTCCATATCTGGGTAACTCCATCAGGGAAGATCAGTACATAAACAAGCATATGATGTCTACATGTGCAATTTTCTCAATGGCTATGTAAGAAAGAGAATAGGACAACAGTGTAATATGTCTTGAAAATAAGAGGCATGAGGAAAAAAGAATGCTCTTTAGAGGTAAAATAGCTCTGCTATGAAGACTTGAGTGGTATAATCACTGCTTAGGGATATCAGTAGAGGAGTAAGCATTTTTGTAGGCGCTCTTTAAAATATTGGGTATTTAGGGGGCGTGTCTGACTTCCGGTGAGAGCGGTCGCATGGCTTAGGAGCTCCGCCAACATCCCGACCTAAAAGCGACTTTATTCACAGCATTTATCGAAAAAACTTGATAATACTCACCTGCCCTGCCGTAGTGAATGCACAGGCACACCATGCCCTCAACTAAACAACTAAAACTCTCTGAAACGGCCAGAACGAAAAGATCTGAACGACGCAAAGAAACCCAAGATGGCGACGATGCGCTTAACCTGTCGGATGGCCAGTCTGACTACGAAACGCACACTACCAAGTACTCAGAGGGCCCGATTACGGAGCGCGGCCTCCACAAAATGCTGCAGGAACTCCGAGCAACAATTACAGCCGACTTTCATCGCATAACTGGTGAACTGCACAAAGAAATCTCCAACTTAGGTGAGAGAACGAATAACCTGGAAAACAAAACGGATGAATTATGTGCGGCCCACAATGACATAGCGGACAAACTCCAGGTACTTTCGGAAGAAAACGCAATGCTGAAAACCAAAATGGCGGATATTGAAGACAGGTCTAGAAGACAAAATGTACGTTTTAGAGGCATACCGGATGATGTATCCAGCGATGCTATGCCTGCTTACATTCTTTCCCTGTGCAAGTCTCTAGTCCCGAGCCTGCCCGATTCAGCATGGGCCTACGACCGAATGCATAGACTACCGCGCCCGGCTCGCTTGTCAACCGAAGTCCCAAAGGATGTTATTGTCAGGTTCCATTATTATGCGCATAAAGAAGCGCTACTACTGGCGGCGAGGAAACTCTCAACTTTGCCAGAACCTCACCAACACATCGCTCTATACGCAGATTTATCGGCGGCCACGATGGCGAAGAGGAAGGAGTTCATCACGATCACTAAGACTTTACGAAACAACAACGTAATCTACAAATGGGGTTATCCCACAAAACTGGTTATATGGCGACAAGGTCGGAACTATGTGGCGAATGATCCGAAGGAAGGTATGAAGCTGATTACATCCTGGGGTTTATGGACTGGATCGCCCAAAGGACCAGAACCCGCTGAGACTGCGCCACCTAAGAGGTTCCAGGCAGAGTGGCAAATGGCTAAATCTCCAGCCAAAGCCCCTTGAACGCTTTAACGTATCTACCTACTTGCAGGTTATGTTAGACTGAAGTCTGCCTTAGCGATGTTATTTTGCCGATATGTGCACTATATATATGTCTTTGCCCTAACTGATCACTATGTTTGAAAGTAGGCCCACATTCAGGTACGCCTCATGGGCCTTGCCCACGCCACGTGGCGCCCACTCAGCGTCATTTAAATCACGCTTCCAATTTTTCCTTTGATACCGCTAAGCTGGCATGCATTTTAGTTACTTAGTGCACAACCTCACTATTCCCGGGTGCACGTTGTCGTCCGTTTCCAACTCGTATAATTTCTGAAAAATGTATCTCAATGCTATTTTGAGGATTTAACGAACCTCTGACAACTCGCCCACTAAACCCATACCACGTGTGTTTAAACAAAGCGGTTCCCCAACATTCCCCATGCGCTCCCAGTTATGTTCGCACCCAAATATTGTTTAAGCCCCAATCAAGAGCTCTCTGAGAGCGGGTGTTGTGTTTTATGTATTGTGTATTATGTAAGTTATGGTTCTTCAGAACTCACATATGTGGTTATTGTGAATAGTACACCAATTTAAGGAACAATCCATAGGTCGGGAGGAGCCTCAAAGCCCCTCGTCGTGTCACTCCTGGGTACTACAGTTTTACCCTGAGAATGACTACGTTTGTTAACCTTACCAAGGGTTATGTATGTAAATACTTTCGTTACTGGTATATTTTCTCTTCTGTGTTTCCCCTCCCCCATCCCCCTTTTGTTCCCCACCTAGATGGTTCCCAGGATAACCCGTTGCAGGAAAGACGTACTACCTGCCGTCCCCCCGTGACCATCCGTTCTGTCTGCATGGCTTCAAAGTTTCAGAAAGACCCAAAACTCTCATGGCTCCAGGTACTCAGAGCTCGCACTACACCTTCCACCAGGATAGTTCGCCCCATAGCCTTATTGATCCCAACTCATTATGGCCCATAAATCAATGACAATCCTCTCCATAAATGCCAAAGGCCTCAATAGCCCTTATAAAAGAAAACAATTATTACAGGAAATGCATAACTCAAAGGCGGCTATTGTATGTGTGCAGGAGACTCACTTTTCGAGCAAAAACCCTCCCCAACTTCGTTCCCCGAAGTACCATACAGCTTATTTTGCTCACTCGCAAACAAAATCTAAAGGAGTTGCAATTTTATTCCACACGGACTGGGTGTTCACATTACACAAACAATATACTGACAAAGAAGGCAGGTTACTTATATTGGTAGGAGAATTAAATGGAATAATGGTGACAGTAACATCCCTTTACGCCCCCAATGAGGCCCAAATTTCGTTTCTAGGCAAGGCATTCAAAAAAATTTCATCCATAAAACAAGGTCACTTAATCGTGTGCGGCGACTGTAACTGCACCCTAGATCCCTCCCTGGACATCAAACGCACACACAACAAATCTCCCATCAAATCCTCCGCACACAACAGCAAATTACTCTCTCAACTCATTCATACACACGACCTCTACGATACATGGAGAAATTTATATCCCAAAGCTCAGGATTACACATACTTTTCACCCGTCCACTTGACGTATACGCGCATTGATATGTGTTTTATTGACAAATCTACACTTCCTCACCTGTTAGATCACACCATCGGTCTTAGAACGTGGTCAGACCATGCTCCAATACTGATCACACTTGAGGTACCATACCCCCCAAGAGGGAGAGGGAAATGGCGCTTAAATGAGGCCATCCTTGACGACCCCAAGAATAGTCGACAGATATCCACAACCCTCGATACTTACTTTTCCCTCAACTCTACTGAAGACACTTCAGTTGAAACCCAGTGGCTTGCACACAAGGCGGTTATCAGAGGGGAATTCATAAAAATAGGATCTATGGCCAAAAAACGCATCATTTCCAGTGACGCCACACTCCGTCAAAACCTCCTGACACTGGAAACCTCCAATAAAAAATCCCCTTCTAAATCCATCTCCAAACAAATTGCTAAACTGCAAGAGGAAATTCATAATCTCCAGGCCCAGGTGTACGCCAAACGCCTACTCAAAACCCGCCAATCATACTACGTTCAGGGTAATAAAGCAGGGAAACTCCTAGCTAATCAATTAAAAGTCAGATACTTGCAGACTAAAATCCCATATATCCTATCCAAAGACAACACCAGAATTTACAACCCTAACGGTATTGTGGAGGAATTGTCCCATTACTATGAAGATCTATATAACCTAGCCGCTAACAGGACCACGCACATACCAAACCCTACTGAGATATCACACTTTCTATCCCAAATCACATTGCCACAAACAACAGAACATCAAAATGAACTACTAGACGCACCTTTCACTGAGGAAGAAGTAGCACAGGCGATACGTTCCCTACCCAAATATAAAGCCCCAGGACCTGATGGCCTCTCCAATTATTACTATATTAAATTGTCGTCATCCCTAACACCGCATATCACTAAACTATTTAATAAAATTAGATTGATAGGCAAATTTCCTGGCGAAATGTTAGAAGCTTACATCATCACCCTGCCTAAACCTAACAAATCACCAACAATATGCAGCAATCTACGCCCTATCTCCCTACTTAACGCTGATGTTAAATTGTACGCTAAACTGATTGCCAATAGGCTTAAACCCCTCTTACATAGCCTAATCTCGGAGGAACAAGCAGGATTTGTTCCCGGGCGACAAGTAGGCGACAATACTAGGTATTGTATGGATCTGATCGATTGGGCCAATAAGCATAAAGTACAGGGCGTCTTAATGGCGCTAGACGCAGAAAAGGCGTTCGATCGCCTGAACTGGGACTATATGACCGCAACACTGTCGACATTCGGCTTTTCACAAGCCTTTCAGACCAGTGTTCTGGCCCTTTACTCAGCACCATCTGCTAAAGTATTTAATTCTGGCTTCACATCTAGAAATTTCCGAATATCTAACGGAACAAGGCAGGGGTGTCCCCTGTCTCCGCTGATATTCATCCTATGCCTAGAGCCCTTGATTAAAATAATAAAACAGGACAGGAATTTACCCGGCCTTGTTACTCCAACAGGAGAGAAAAAACTGGCTCTCTTTGCGGACGATATTGTGCTTTTCCTTGCCAAACCGACTGAATCTATTCCACGACTCTTAAGTACTTTATCTACCTACGGCTCCATATCGTACTACAAAAACAATGTCGGTAAAACACAAATCCTCCCTATAGGCGTTAGCAAACAAGTGACACAGGATCTGACAGATAAATACCCCTTTGACTGGAAAACGAAGGCCCTTTCCTAGGGATAAAAATAACTCACTCTAGATCACAGACAATAAAAGAAAACCATATAGCGGTCCTCACCAAAATCACTAAACAAATGGCAGGGTGGGAAAAACTGTATACTTCCTGGATAGGCAGGATCAACTCAGTAAAGATGATGATTCTCCCACACATACTCTATTTGTTCAGAACACTGCCCATAGCTTTGCCTGCTTCTCTTATCAAACGATTCCAAGCAGCAATTAATGCCCACATTTGGAAACGAAAGCCACCGAGAGTGGCCTTTCGGTCGCTTTGGTGTCCACTCCGACAAGGCGGGCTCAGTGTGCCAAACATTGCACATTACTACAGGGCAACACTGTTGGCGCAAGGACTAAACCTCATATTGGGTGCGACGACTCCGGTATGGGTGAATCTTGAATCCGCCTGCGGCAACATAGTCTCCCTCCCAAATGCCTTGTGGGCATCCATATCCCCGTCCACTCCCTCCATGCTCCCAACAACCCGATTCTTATTAAATTCTTGGCAAAAGTGGAGTACATCACTGTGGTCCAAGGAGGAGTCACTGTATCTGGCGCCTCTGTCGGCCCTCTCCAGCATCTCACCTGATCTCCCAACTCACAGGTGGATGTCACTAGGTATATCCCATGTTCACAAATTATTTGATAGAAATGGGCTACACCCGTTTCCTACACTGCAGGCGAAATATAGCTTACCACCAAGAGATATATTTTTATATATCCGACTGAAAAACATACTTCACTCCAATTCGATCACACATATCAACCCATTGGCATTTGGCAGTCTAGGGAGGAAATGCTTCAATGCAACAATGTCTCGTCAATCTTGTAAGTTTCTCTCCCTATGTTACTCAATGCAACACGACATCAACAAGCTTGCAAAATTGCCCTACATGCTTAAATGGGAGGAAACTCTAGGTATAGCCCCCACTATAGATGAATGGGAATATGTTATTTCGTGTACTCATAAGTCATCGCATTGTGCCACGCTTTGGGAAGCATACGCAAAACTGCTGATGAGGTGGTACCTGGTCCCGAGCAGACTTCACAAAATATATCCTGACTCCTCCCCATTGTGCTGGAGATGTAATAAGGCGGAAGGGTCCCTTGAACATATATTCTGGTACTGTGAAGACATACGTGAATTCTGGCGTGATATACAAAACGCCATTCACTCACTTTGCAAAATTAAGATCCCATTATCACCCAAAAGCTACCTGGTTCACATTATTGATGACCTGCAAATTTTGCCTGCAAGGGATGCGATAATTAATATACTCTTAGCTGCCAAAATCAGCATAGCAACCCACTGGAAAAGTCCCACCTGCCCCACGGTAACAGAGGTGCTTCGTAGAACTGACACCACATACTACCACGAAAAAGAATGGGCAAAACAGGGAGGACTGGCAAAATTCCTAGTCAAATGGCAAGATTGGGAGACATTCAGAGAAACGGCCTTCTAAGAATTGTAACCGTACTGATATCTTACTGTTTAGGGTAGCATGCTGGTCACCACATCCACTCCCCTATCCTCCCCCCTTTTGTGTCCCACTGTACTCTTGTTCTTCACTCTACTCCCCTGGGATACCTGCTTTAAGAGGTTAAAAGTGTTTTTGATTGTTATTGTGTACAACAATTGACTAACAGCCGCTTACACTCACGCACCTTGTAACACAATAAGTTGTTGCCTCCTTGCAAATGTCCACCGACGAGTATCCGTGTAAGACACAGCAGACGTACCAAGTAGATACTTAACCGTGCTGTAGTGTATTGTTGCATCTGTCGCTGTCCAAACTTTTACCTCAAACATTGTAATACTATGTTTAAACCTCCTACTCCTGTACATTTGATCTTTGGTTATTGTATTGTACTGTATTATTCTTTTTTCTTTTTTTTTTTTTGCTTTATTCCCCCTGTCTGTAAGTATGTTATTACTTGAAAAATCCAATAAAACATATACATTGGAAAAAAAAAAAATATTGGGTATTTAAAAGGAGAAAGAAAGAAGGCAATATATAGTATAGTATTTTGTAAACGGAAGATATAAAATATGTGACTAGTCCACTTGCATGCTTTGGAGTCTGCTCTGGCTCCTAGTTGAGGTTGTTCAGTGGTATAATTCTCACTTTAGAATTTCTGTGGGCATAGCATCCTCACCATGAATATGTGGAAACACAAAATGTACAAAATAGTGCCCACTGTATTGAAAAATGAATAAAAATAAGAAGAAAGATTTGAGCAAACTGGGGTTGCTTAAACCAGAATAACGTGGGTAGTATCTGTCTGCACAAAAGGCAAAATCCAGGTTATGATGATTGGGTAATGAAGGTCTAGGAGGCAGAAGTAGTAGGTGTAACCCAGGGCTGTGTACTATCTCAAATCCTTCTGCACATTTAAATAACATTCAAGCTTTAAGTTCCCTCTTTAAGCTTTAGCCATCTATCGGGTGGTGAATAAAGCACAGATTTTACAAAAGTCAATGTGATATGAAGCACTATCTCAGCGTCACAGGCTTCGTTGTGGAAAGTTTAACACAGACTTTTATAATTTATTGTTCAATAAAACGAGTGCCATTAAGTTGGCTAATACAAATATTGAAACCAAACCATATGTGTAAACTGGTGAAATAATAACAGGGTAATTACTAGTGAGGATTGCCAGGAATATGAAATAAATTCAATGGGAAATCTAAATAAATGAACCTGAAGCATGGCTGACTGGTGGAGTTTTTCCAGTTCCAATACCCGACAGTTCTCACTGTGGTAAATAAACCCGTAAAAGTAATTTAATATTATGTATACTAACAGTAGTAGCAGCAGTAAAACTATTGTCATGGTAAAAAGTATGGAACTCATGGAACTATCGCAGAACCACGTGGACACACTTGTCCTGAGCCAAGGATTGGGATATGCATTAAGTTTTCTACAAACACTGTGGAAATGCTGAGAATAAATGTTTCCATGAATATACCTTAACTTAATATCTCAGTTGGTTACCACTCACCCAACTAAACTATATGTAAATGAGACAAAAGAGGGGTTCAACCACTAAACTAAACATTCCTTTAAAAATTAAATAAAACATAGAAAATCAACTAAAAAACACACACAGTCACACACACAACTCTAAACTAAATAGTCTCGACAGCACTTTTGACATCTCTACAGCAATCTATTTCAACATTTCTACTTTCTAGTCATGTAAGCACAGAGTATAGGCTTGAAGAAAGGAGATTTCATCTAAGGCAAAGAAAAGGTTTTTTTTACAGTAAGAGCAATAAGGATATGGAATTCATTGCCGGAAGAGGGGTTTTTGTCAGAGTCTATACAGATGTTTAAGTTGCAATTGGATAAATACTTGCAAAAACATAACATACAGGGATACAATTTCTAATTAGTGGGGTAATAGCTGCTTGATCCAAGGAGACATCTGACTGCTATTTTGGGGTCAAGAAGGAATTTTTTCCTAGTTTGTTGCAAAATTGGAAGTGCTTCAGACTGGGTTTTTTGCCTTCTTTTGGATCAACAGCAAAAGCATATGTGAGGAAGGCTGAACTTGATGGACACAAGTCTCTTTTCAGCTATCTAACTATGTAACTATGTAACTATGTAACTATGTAACTATATCAGTAAGAATGATATAAAATGTACAAGGTTGTTGTAGGGGTTATGGTGCCCTGAGTGCCACAGTACTCAAACTGTTTTTGAATGGTTTACCCTTTTATATGGGTTCCGCCGAGTGCTAAGGGATTCTAAGTGGGAACTTCTGTGCAGTGCAGAGCTTAGCTTACAGTTGCTTGGAGTGTTCCTTTAAGCTCAGAGAGAGTTAAAATATCTAAACTAATTTAAATGCAGCTAAAGAAGCCAATATTTTCTTAATGCTGTAAAGAGCTTTAGCGGGTAAAAATATTCAGATGAGCAAAACACATCATGAAATTTATTTAAACACACATTTAAATCCAAGTCTGTGTGCTAGAATGCATTCTAGCATAGCGGATTGTATAAGGCAGTAATGAAGAAAATCTGTAAAATAGAACAAAATTGCTAAAAGCTATTGAAAACACACACACATGCACAAGCGCGCACACACGTGCGGACACACGTGCACACACACACACGTATCTTTAAACAAGTTTCTTATTTTAAATGTATTTATTATTTTTCTCTGCCGTTGAGACCCCAGATTTTTTTAATAATCCGTATGTAAATGTTTGTTTATGTAAACCTTATAATGCATAAATTAATATTATTATTTATTTTGCAGTGTAGCACTTCACAAATGAGCCTTTCAGTTTTCTGTGGGAGTTGCTTTTAAATGCAGCTCTTTGTAAAAATCTACAGACATTGAATAGGTGCCGTCTAATTTACTGTAATGGGTGACATGGGTGACATATATAATACAGGTTTCCTAGAACGTGGCCTCTGCTTGAGCAATCTTCTGGCTCGTAAAACACATGGTCCTGTGTTGGTCCTGAGTTTAAGTGCAGAGCTATATTTGTAGCAGGTATACATTTTAATCTGAGCTCCATTTATAAACCATATATTTGCAATTTATTTTGCCAGTTTACTGCTTCCCCTGGATGAAATTAGATTGGCACAGAATAAAACAGAGCGTAAACTATTCCAGCATTGAATTCTAACGTGTAATTTTTCATTTCCCAATTTTAAGACTTCAGCACCTAAAAATAGGAATCTAATACCCAGCATTCCCTCTAAAAAGAAACTAGCTCTGTCAATGAGGATAACCAATTACATTGTTTTCAATTTCAATTTGTCTTGCAAGCAATAAAGAAAGCACTTGTGTTTTTTTTTAATATTCTCCCAGTCTGTAACTCCTTCTTTAACCCCTGTGTGACATGTGTGACATGTCATGATTCCCTTTTATTCCAGAAGTTTGGTCCTTAAGGGGTTAAACATACAAGGCTTGCAATTCAATTAAAATTCACATATTTCCAATTTCATGGTAAAGCTGTAATCAAGATATGTCTCTCTGTCTGTCTGTCTGTCTGATCCTTTGCTTTGTCTAGCACAGCTATTGCCAGCCAGGATCTATTAGCAAGAACCTCCATCCACTTTGGATTTCGCACCAGTTACAAGCATCATCCCGTGAACAGTGCTTACCCCTCGGAGTGAGGTCTGTAGTGGAACGCACTGTGACACGCACGCCGTCCTCACCGGCGGTCGGGATCCAGAGGACAAACTTACCAACAGTAGCCTCATCCATCACGGTCTGAAGGTTTTCTTGCTATTTTTACCTTCAATAGACTGGTTATTATACTGTGCACTGATTTTTATCCTTATTTTTAATATTTTGATAATAAACTGGTTTTTACCTACATCCCCATTTGTTTCCCTCACTTTTTAAGTGGTTTTAGCGATATTTTTATATATTGCTTTCTAGCAACCAGTTCCACATACTGGTATGCTTTATCATAAGTGGACATTATCTTGATATTTTATTCTTATGAAAGTATATTATTTGGTACTGGTACCATTTACCCTGTGTTGCTCTTTCAATCAGGGATAAGGATACCTATACTGCATATATTATATTTGGACATTGTAGCAGCATATATTTATGTTTTTATATTATTTTTAAATTGTATTGATATCAAAGATTATCTCACATATTTATCTGATTTTCATCCAATCTACTGATTAGCTCCTGGATACCCTGCACTATATCCTATCCTATAGGTTTTAGTGGATCCCTATATTTCTCCAGTTTCAGAGCTATTCCCGTCTGTCCTCTTCCCTCTTTTCTCTGTATATTCCGTTTCTGGATATCAGAATATTTGCACTTTTTATCTATCTGTCTGTGTCTGTCTGCCTGTATCTATCTATCTATCTATCTATCTACACAATTTGCGTTAATTAAAAAGCAATTGTTCAAACATCAAAAAGTAATGGATTAATTAATTAATTGGACTGATTGACAATGGAAATAAAAAGTGTAGGAATAAAATTGTGTAGTTTGGAAACAAAAGCCAACGTGGATATTGTTTCCAAACCAGTTATGTTGACTTGCATTTTACACAATCTTTTAATCTAGATTGAAAACAAGTCCATCAAGTCCAACGTTCCACACATCTGTCTCTGTGGTTGATCCTAAATAAGGCAAAAACCCTGTTTTATGCCATTTCAAATGTAATCTCTCAAAAAAAAACAATACTGTCTCAAATGCATCATGGAAAGTTGTAATGGCTGATGGCCTACATAATTATAACATTCTTAGTTGTGCCCCAGAACTCTTAAAGGGTTACTCCAACCAATATGAAAACTTCTACTTTTGTAAATGGCCTTGGTGCAGGAAATGTGTACGTGCAATGTTTCAGCTTTAAATGCTACCTATGTAGAGAAAGTAATAAATGTGAGAGTAGTGACACTTCAGGCACACATAACCTAGTCAGCCTGGAACTCTGTTTTGGACTGCCGAATGTGAATTTCGTACATAAAAATGTCTATCAACAGTACACACTGCGTTCTGATGATGGGTGTAATGGGTTTATTATCTTGCAGGTAGAGCTGTGAGATGCACCTGGAAGGCAGAAGCTCAATGTTATATTTCCCCTCTCCCTATGATGCCCATAGCATGTCCTAAATACCCAGTCCTTCCAGTGTTCCCTGCCTCCCTACATTATATTTCATACCATCCATCTGTCCAATCCCCTACACCATCCTCTTTAGCCGTCCTTCCTTTGTGTCCTTGGCTTCCCTAGAACTGGCAGGTGGACAGGCAAGATGAGCTGTCACTCAGCTCATTTTGATGCTCATGGATGTGCATACATTGTGTAATATTTACGGTTTCTGATAAAGAAGTATTGGATTCAGGGTTTCTCTATCAGAATTAGCTGATTGGTGAGTTGCAGCTCTCACAGCACAGGTTCCCAATGTCCAACAATGCTTATGCATGAGAAGCTTTTCACTGGAGCTCAGAGAGGGAACAGATGACATGGCGGGATGTTGAAATAGATGGAGAGCAGTTCCTGGAGAACTTTACCTGGCTGTTACTGGCTTCAAGGAAAGTTTTTAAACTGCAAAACAAGGGCCAATACATGCCAACTCTGCCTTAATGCATTTACGGCCTCTTGTTATCAAGAGGGTTTGAGTAACGATTTAAAGATATATAATCAGGGCCTTTTACTTACTAATGACATGTTACTCACATACGACCAGCGCCTTCAAAATGAGTAGAAATGAGAATCTATCTTTCCTTTTAAAGGATGTATTCCTTGTTACTTCTGAGGCTTATCGAAAATCTTTAACTTAATTTGTGAAAATGAGATTTTAATATCAT
Source organism: Pelobates fuscus (assembly GCF_036172605.1). Classification (NCBI taxonomy): domain Eukaryota; kingdom Metazoa; phylum Chordata; class Amphibia; order Anura; family Pelobatidae; genus Pelobates; species Pelobates fuscus. Next base: position 29,099,816 of record NC_086320.1, read on the forward strand.
GGCTGATAATGGATTACTATAATTCGTTAAGCTCTCATATAGTCCGCTGAATTCGAAATTAATTTGAAAGTAAATATGATGTTTAATGATAATTTTAAAGAAAGTATATTCACATTATAATTTTGTTAGTTATTGTGAAGTGTTGTTAAATCTTAATGCGGTTAGATATTTTGTCCTATAGCCATATAACATGTCTCACTGTTTTCCAATGATTTATATTAGCATCAAAAGGGCATAATTGTTAAATGAAAGTGGCCAAGTATATTACATGACAGATAGAGGCAGTTTCTTTTAAAAAACATAGATACAGGTTTCTGTTCAAAAACATCCTAAATATTTAAAGGGACACTATAGTCACCTGAACAACTTCAGCTTAATGAGGTTGTTTAGGTGAGTGCTACAGCTACCCGGAGCCTTTTTCTTGTAAGCACTGTATTTTCTGAGAAAATGCAGTGTTTACATTGGAAGCTTGGAACACCTCTTGTTGCAGTCAATCAGACGGCCAATAGAGGGACTTCCGAGTTCAGAGGCCCTAAAAAGGCCCTCTTCTGGGTGAATGCATCAGACGGGCTATCAGCACACAAAGCACTGTGAACGTGCTTTGTGTGCTGATAGCCTGTCAGCACTGCTGTGGGCGTGGCTTCAGCTGACAGCTTCCCGAACCCACAGGGACGCTTACTGTCCACAATAGTGGTTGAAGGGGGGGGGGAGACCTACTCTCCTTCCCCCCCCCGGCCCCCACTGCTGTGCGGTGGGTGGGGGCCCTAAAATTATCGATAAGGGGGGGAACTACTGTCCCCCCCCGGCCCCCAACCCTGTGCAGCGGGTGGGGGCCCTAAAATTATCAATAAGGGGGGGACCTACTGTCCCCCCCCGGCCCCCACCCCTGTGCGGCGGGTGGGGGCCCTAAAATTATCAATAAGGGGGGGACCTACTGTTCCCCCCCCCGGCCCCCACCCCTGTGCGGCGGGTGGGGGCCCTAAAATTATCAATAAGGGGGGGAACCTACTGTCCCCCCCCAGCCCCCACCCCTGTGCGGCGGGTGGGGGCCCTAAAATTATCAATAAGGGGGGGACCTACTGTCCCCCCCGGCCCCCACCCCTGTGCGGCGGGTGGGGGCCCTAAAATGATCAATGAGGGGGGGACCTATTGTCCCCCCCGGCCCCCACCCCTGAGCGGTGGGTGGGGGCCCTAAAATGATCAATAATTTTCCCACGCTTGTTAAATGACACAGAGCACTGTGATTGGATGGCTTGAAACCCATCCAATCACAGTGCTCTGTGTCATTTTACAAGCGTGGGAAAATTCCAAAGAACTTTCCCACGCTTGTAAAATGACAAAGAGCACTGTGATTGGATGGCTTGAAATCCATCCAATCACAGTGCTCTGTGTCATTTTACAAGCGTGGGAAAATTCCAAAGAACTTTCCCACGCTTGTAAAATGACACAGAGCACTCTGATTGGCTTAAACCCACCAATCAGAGTGTTCTTAGCCTAATTGCAGGGCGGGGCAAGGCTTTATAAGCCTTCCCCCGCCCTGCGGAGCTCAGTCTGCGCGGAGCCCTCCATGGGTGAAGATGGATTAATTTTTTTTGCGCTCGTTTTTTTTTTGTTTTTTTTTAATTGCGTCGGTTATTATGGATTTTTATTTGGCCTTTTTTGGGGCTGAAGAAAGAAGATTTTAGAAGAAAGAAAACATCGAATGGTAAGTTGATTTTATCTCATTTTTTCTTTTTTACAGGTTTTTAGTTAATATTCCCCCCTCATTATTTTTAGTGTGAGGGGGGTAGGTAGGGAGATATTTTTTTTTGGGGGGGGGGGGGGGAAGGGTTAACTAGGGTCCCCCCCCCTTTGTATTTAGGGCCCCCACCCACCGCTCAGGGGTGGGGGCCGGGGGGAAAATAGGTCCCCCCCCTTATTGATAATTTTAGGGCCCCCACCCGCCGCTCAGGGGTGGGGGCCGGGGGGGGGACAGTAGGTCCCCCCCCTTATTGATAATTTTAGGGCCCCCACCCGCCGCTCAGGGGTGGGGGCCGGGGGGGGACTGTAGGTCCCCCCCCTCATTGATCATTTTAGGGCCCCCACCCGCCGCACAGGGGGGGGGGCCAGGGGGGACAGTAGGTCCCCCCCCTTATTGATAATTTTAGGGCCCCCACCCGCCGCACAGGGGTGGGGGCCGGGGGGGGACAGTAGGTCCCCCCCCTTATTGATCATTTTAGGGCCCCCACCCGCCGCTCAGGGGTGGGGGCCGGGGGGGACAGTAGGTCCCCCCCTCATTGATAATTTTAGGGCCCCCACCCGCCGCTCAGGGGTGGGGGCCGGGGGGAGCAGTAGGTCCCCCCCCTCATTGATAATTTTAGGGCCCCCACCCGCCGCACAGGGGTGGGGGCCGGGGGGGGGGACAGTAGGTCCCCCCCCTCATTGATAATTTTAGGGCCCCCACCCGCCGCACAGGGGTGGGGGCCGGGGGGGGACAGTAGGTCCCCCTCCTTATTGATAATTTTAGAAAGCGAGCTGAGCTGTCAGTAAGACAGCTCAGCTCGCGAACGCGCATTCCGCGCACATGCGCGGTAAAGCGCTCAGGTTCTTCATAGGGCGGCATTCAATGCCGCTCTATGAAGAACGCGATTGGTGCAGCGCGAAGCCGTCCCATTGGGCCCCGCGATTTCGTCATTTTGACGAAAAAGGGGGCGCGGCCTAGCGGGGAGCTCGGCGCTGGAACGAAGTTTTTAATATAAAAACACCTTGAATTTTTTTTTTTTTAATGAATGAAAGTACATATAAAAGCAAGAAGGAGGGCTGGGGGACCTGTCTTTCTTGCTTTTATATGGTGACTATAGAGTCCCTTTAAACTCATTTTAAAAGCCTGTATGGTTAGTTTGAATCCCTACATACAGCCGTGGTGCAGGGCTCAGCTTATAGGTCAAGCTCTCAGCCAATGAGCTAGCCCAATACTGCAAAACATAGCTCAGGAGAGGTACTGGAAGTTCTTAAACAGGCTCTTTGATTGCGGTCATTGATCAGAACCAGTCTTCTAATTTTGAAATAGACACATAATATTAGCCTGGCCCTATAGAGCCACCTTCAGTAGTTTGTTTGCAGTAGTATTGTCTTGCTCAGTGCTATAGAACACCTTCCCACAGTGCTAAAAGTCTGATGAAGGTGTTTTAGAGCAGCTGAGAACCACTCTTCGATATTGTACATTCATTATTGATTTATCAATCATGTTTACTTAATCCACTGGTCTATATTATGTGATTATTGATTCACTTGTCAAATGTTTTAACCAACTGTGATAGATAATTACACCCTGTTCCAAATTATTATGTAAATTCTATTTAAGTGTCACAAAGATTAAATATTTTGTTTTTCAGTTTAACTCATGGATGGCATTGTGTCTCAGGGCTCTTTTGATCACTGAAAACAATCTCGGACACCTTTGATAATTAGATTGCCAGGTGAGCCAAATTTAAGGAAAAACTACTAAAGGAGGGTGTTCCGCATTATTAAGCAGAGCACCATTTCCATGCAAGATGGGGAATAAAAAGGATCTCTCTGCTGCCGAAAAGAGTGAAGTAGTTCAATGCCTTGGACGAAGTATGAAAACATGAGATATTTCACAAAAACTTAAGCGTGATCATCGCACTATTAAGAGATTTGTGGCTGATTCAGAGCACAGACAGGTTTGTGCAGATGAAGGCACATTGAGGAAGATTTCTGCCAGATCCATGCATCAGATCAAGAGAGCAGCTGCTAAAATACCATTACATAGCAGCAAACATATATTTGAAGCTGCTGGTGCCTCTGGAGTCCCACAGACATCAAGGTGTAGAGTCCTCCAGAGTCTTGCAACTGTGCATTAACCTTCTATTCAGCCACCACTAACCAATGATCACAAGCAAAAATGGCTACATTGGGCAGAAAAATACATGAAGACTAATTTTCAAACAGTCCTGTTCACTGATGAGTGCCGTGCAACCCTGGATGGTCCAGATGGATGGAGTAGTGGATGGTTGGTGGACGGCCACCCTGTTCCAACAAGGCTGCGACGTCAGCAAGGTGGTGGTGGAGTCATGTTTTGGGCTGGAATCATGGGAAGAGAGCTGGCTGGCCCCTTTAGGGTCCCTGAAGGTGTAAAGATGACCTCTGCAAAGTATGTGGAGTTTCTGACTGACCACTTTCTTCCCTGCTAAAGAAGGAAGAACTATGCTTTTCGTAATAAAATCATCTTCATGCATGACAATGCACCATCTCATGCTGCAAGGAATACCTCTGCATCAATGGCTGCTATCTGGATAAAAGGCCTCCATCCTCCCCTGACCTCAATCCTATTGAGAACCTTTGGAGCATCCTCAAGCAAAAGATCTATGAGGCTGGGAGGCGGTTTACATCCAAACAGCAGCTCTGGGAGGCTATTCTAACATCTTGCAAACAAATTCATGCAGAAACTGTCCAAAAACTCTCAAGTTCAATGGATGCAAGACTTGTGAAGCTGCTATCAAATAAGGGGTCCTATGTTAAAATGTAACGTGACCTGTTTAAAAAGTTAAAATGTTGTTATAAGTTTGATTGAAATAGCTTTTGATTTCAGTAAATATGCTGCAAACACAACAAATGACAATTTTCAGTTCTTTACAACCTATAAAGTGTTTTGAAACTTACTGTGTGTAATAATTTGGAATAGTGCATTGTAAGTTTGTTATGTTTAAAAAATATTGTTATCATTAGGAGGTTTGTTCAATAAAATTTGAATTGCACTCTTAATAGTTGATAACATGAGAATTATGCTGACTGATATTTACATCAATTATTTAGGTAAATGAGATAAATATAATTTGCATAATAATTTGGAAAAGGTTATAAAGGAACTCATACAGCAGAGAGTTATATCGATTTTTATGATGTTACGATACTTAGTGTCTCATATAAGAGATCAGTACTCCATAGATTCTCATACACAGAAATACGAACATCTCTTTTTACACTCAATTAATGCCAAGAAAATGGTGTAGAGATGGATTGGATTGTACCTTTCGATGTTATGGTTTTGAAGAAAAAACATAAACCATGAGAAATGTAGAACATTTCACATATTCCATATTTTGGTATTTGTTTTTACATTTATTTCATACTTATGCTAGGTTGATCTTGAGGGACATTAAAAAAAATAGAAAATTGAATCAGACAAATCTATAGGGTGCACAAATGCACTAATCATTGTATCATTGGGAAAATGTATACATTATATAAATATTAAGTATATGTTTTGCAGTACCCTGATAGGAGCATTTTGGCACCATTTGGTTCATAGAGAAAAGTAACCATTGAGGGGAAAAGAGGAGCAGTAAACAACAAATATTTACATATTGCAAAAGTATTGATTTATGATATTTATATAATATATCATATACGTAAATTTAAAGATATATATTTATATATCTACTGCTCTTCCTTTTTCATGCTCTATTGGTCACGTTTCACTTGATCATTTAGTGACTGTCCCAGAGCCATCAATCATCTTTATTACGAACAATCCTCTCTTTTTTTTTGTGTCATGGGCAGAATGCCAAATTATGAATTAAACGAATAAACTTGTCCATTGTGTGATCAGCTTCGCTCGTGATTCCAATACATTTCAGTTCGTAGTTCGGAAATTCATACAACCACCCAATCTGGCCAAATCCAGATGAACTGCAATTTGTAACAAAATTATATATTATCATGTTATCTCCAATGTCTAAGCAATCAGTGTATATAAAACCAGGTGAAAATCCAAAATACCCAAAAACGTTAAGGTTTGGGTACAGCTTATTCTGTATTAAAGGGTTTCTTCAACCCTTTTTCATTTAGGATTGAATATGCTCTTTTGGCATTATTCTATCAGTCCCCTTGAGAAAAATGCTCAAAGAGTTTACTTACCTTAACCCATGAGGTAATCTACCAGTGTCTAGGTGGTTGGTTGTTTTAGGGCTCACTCTGAATTATCAACTGTATCTAAGCTGTGTCTAAAGTCCCTACATCTTCTAATGTTGGGTTAAGGATCTTTGTAACCACTATGGTTTAAGGGTTTGAGCAACTCCCCATGTAAATTAGTTCCAAGGTCCACATATCTGAGTAAATCTCATTTATTTTTTAGAAATGGCATAAGATATTTCCTCAATTTGTTTTATCCCCTCTGCCCTTTGGTTCCACTCCCTGAAGGAGAAAGGAGCAACCTGTTTCCATTTGACTGGAATGAGCTGATTAGCTGCCATTAGTGATGTCCCGAACTATTCGCTGGCGAATAGTTCCTGGCGAACATAGCATGTTCGTGTTCGCCACCATGGGCGAACACATGCGCTGTTCGGTCCGTCCCCTATTCGTCATCATTGAGTAAACTTTGACCCTGTACCTCACAGTCAGCAGACACATTACAGCCAATCAGCAGCAGACCCTCCCTAACAGACCCTCCCACCTACTGGACAGCATCCATTTTAGATTCATTCGGAAGCTGCAATCATTTTTTTAAAAAAATTTTTATTATTATTATTATTTTTATTTTTTATTTTTGAATTCTAAATGCAAAACATTGGTATATAGGGGAATATTCACTAAATGCCAAACATTGTTATATAGGGGAATATTCACTAAATGCCAAACATTGTTATATAGGGGAATATTCACTAAATGACAAACATTGTTACATAGGGGAATATTCACTAAATGTCAAACATTGTTATACAGAGGAATATTCACTAAATGCCAAACATTGTTATATAGGGGAATATTCACTAAATACCAAACATTGTTATACAGGGGAATATTCACTAAATGCCAAATGTTATATAGATAGGGGAATATAACAATGTTTGGTATTTAGTGAATATTCCCCTGTATAACAATGTTTGGCATTTAGTGAATATTCCCCTATATAACAATGTTTGGCATTTAGTGAATATTCCCCTATATAACAATGTTTGGCATTTAGTGAATATAGGGGAATATTCACTAAATGCAAAACATTGTTATACAGGGGAATATTCACTAAATGCCAAACATTGTTATATAGGGGAAGATTAACTAAATGCCAAACATTGTTATAGAGGGGAATATTCACTAAATGCCAAACATTGTTATATTCCCCTATATTCACTAAATGCAAAACATTGTTATATAGGGGAATATTCACTAAATACAAAACATTGTTAAACAGGGGAATATTCACTAAATACCAAACATTGTTATATAGGTGAATAAAAATAATGAGGGGGGGACCTACTGTCCCCTCCTGGCCCCCACCCCTGAGCGGTGGGTGGGGGCCCTAAAAAAACAATAAGGGGGGACCTACTGTCCCCCCCGGCCCCCACCCCTGAGCAGTGGGTGGGGGCCCTAAAAAAAACAATAAGGGGGGCCTACTGTCCCCCCCCTGGCCCCCACCCCTGAGCGGTGGGTGGGTTCCCTAAAAAAAACAATAAGGGGGGACCTACTGTCCCCCCCCCAGCCCCCACCCCTGAGCGGTGGGTGGGGGCCCTAAAAAAACAATAAGGGGGGGACCTACTGTCCTCCCCCCGGCCCAAACCCCTGCACGGTGGGTGGGGGCCATAAATCACAATGGGGGGGACCTACTGTCCTCCCCCCTGCCCCCACCCGTGAGCGTTGGGTGGGGGCCCTAAATACAAATGGGGGACCCTAGTCACCCCCTCCCCCCCAAAAAAAAAATTATCCCCATACCTACCCCCCTCACCCTAAAAATAATGAGGGAGGGACCTGTAAAACCTGAAATCCATCCAATCACAGTGCTCTGTGTCATTTTACACAGCATGGGAAAGTTCTTTGGAATTTTCCCACGCTGTGTAAAATGACAAAGAGCACTCTGATTGGTGGGCTTGAAATCCATCCAATCACAGTGCTCTGTGTCATTTTACACAGCATGGGAAAATTCCAAAGAACTTTCCCACGCTGTGTAAAATGACACAGAGCACTGTGATTGGATGGATTGCAAGCCATCCAATCACAGTGCTCTGTGTCATTGTACACAGCGTGGGGAAATTCTTTGGAATTTTCCCACGCTGTGTAAAATGGCAAAGAGCACTCTGATTGGCTTAAACCAGCCAATCAGAGTGTTCTTAGCCTAATTGCAGGGCGTGGCAAGGCTTTATAAGCCTTCCCCCGCCCTGCAGAGCTCAGTCTGCGCGGAGCCCTCCATGGGTGAAGATGGATTATTATTTTTTTGCGCTCGTTTTTTTTTATTTTTTTTTTTTATTGTGTCGGTTATTATGGTTTTTTATTTGGCCTTTTTTGGGGCTGAAAAAGAAGACCGCTCAGGGGTCGGGCCAGGGGAGATCAGTAGGTCCCCCCTTATTATTTTTTTTAGGGCCCCCACCCACCGCTCAGGGGTGGGGGCCGGGGAGGACAGTAGGACCCCCTTATTGTTTTTTTTTAGGGCCCCCACCGACCACTCAGGGGTGGGGGCCAGGGGGGGCAGTAGGTCCCCCTTATTGTTTTTTTTAGGGCCGAGAGGGGGAGGACCGTAGGTCCCCCCCTCATTATCTTTATGGCCCCCACCCGCCGCCCAGGGGTGGGGGCCAGGGGGGGGAGGACAGTAGGTGTGTCCCCCCTCGATATCATTATGACCCCCACCTGCCACCCAGGGGTGGGGGCCGGAGAAGGGGAGGAAAGTAGGTCCCCCCCTCATTATCTTTATGGCCCCCACCCGCCGCCCAGTGGTGGGGACCGGGGGGGAGGACAGTAGGTCCCCCCCCTCATTATCATTATGGCCCCCATCCGCCGCCCAGGGGTGCGGGCCAGAGAGGGGGAGGACAGTAGGTCCCCCCTCATTATCTTTATGGCCCCCACCCGCCGCCCAGGTGTGGGGGCTGGGGAGGGGAGGATCATAGGTCCCCCCTCATTATCATTATGGCCCCTACCCGCCGCCCAGGGGTGGGGGCCGGAGAAGGGGAGGACAGTAGGTCCCCCCTCATTATCTTTATGGCCCCCACCCGCCGCACAGGGGTGGGGGCCGGAAAGGGGGAGGACAGTAGGTCCCCCCCTCATTATCTTTATGGCCCCCACCAGCCGCACAGGGGTGGGGGCCTGGGGGGAGGACAGTAGGTCCCCCCCCTCATTATCTTTTTGGCCCCCACCAACCGCACAGGGGTGAGGGCCTGGGGGGAGGACAGTAGGTCCCCCCCTCATTATCTTTATGGCCCCCACTCGCCACCCAGGGGTGGGGGCTAGGAGGGGGAAGGAGAGTAGGTCCCCCCCCCCTTCAATCACTATTGTGGCCAGAAAGAGTCCCTGTGGGTTTTAAAATTCACCTGCCTATTGAAGTCTATGGCGGTTCGCCCGGTTCGCGAACATTTGCAGAAATTCGCGTTCGCGGTTTTTATGTTCACGACATCACTAGCTGCCATAAGTAGTTGTGAGGTCAGGCACCCTGCTGTCTTTTGGTGGTTAGGCGGTGGTGAGAATGGAATTTGTGTGTTCGTGATAATCTATATAAGTTCATGCTTTGTGCGTCCTAAGGAGAATCTGCCGCCACTGGTCTTTTCACGGCGAACTTAGGGGGGTCTAGTGATTTTAGTTTTTGTACTCGCTTGTACAAGGTGGAGATTATTTTGCATTTAAATGTATGTGAAAGGTATAACTGTTCAAGGTTGGTAAGTTCTCGCTCACCAGTCGGTAAAAGCTGCTGGCTCCGTACAAAGTGTGTTAGTTGTGCGTAGTGCAATTGTTGTGTACCTGTGGGGTTTTGTGAGGGTATAATGTATTGTAATGTTATGATTTGTTTTCCTTTTGTCACATCTTGTAATGTGAGGTGTTTCTTATCGTGATAGCATTCGTACGCTCTTCACAAAATTATTACTTGGAATAGAGGGTTGTGTGTGAGTGGGTAAAGCGGGGAAGGGTGCTCGTTTTCGTGGTGGGGGTTTTCCCCACTGCTCCCCAGGCTCTATTATGGTTCTTGGGGTTCCCCATCTTTGTTCTGAGTCTACAATTGCAGTGGATTGTTGCTAGGGTCCCTGGGAGCTGAACTAGTGCACGTCCATTCAGCTCCGCTGTAGGTCAAGCCCCTGCGATTGCTATTTTAAGATTCTGTTTAAGGTATTTTTATTGATCAGATGGAATGTACAATATGCACATCAAATATTAAGTAAAAGTATATTAATTGTGGTTTTCTGGACCGCTACTTTTGCATTATTTAAACAAATTAAATATCTCTATGGTGTTTAGACGAGCTCTGAGAGCCATCTTAATCAATCGACACAGAGCATTTCAGAGTTATATATTAGTAGTTTCAAATGTTCTTCCAATGAAAAACAACAACAGCATAGAAAATGTTCTATTGTATTGAAAGAGACAGCTGCATGACAGTGACAAGCTTGGGTTAGTGGCAATAAAAGAAGAATGCCTTATTTTTAATTTGAACTCATTAATTAAATTGCGTTTTGTTTTTCATCTCATGGGAAAATAATTGCTTTTTTACCTTTTCATTGAGTATTTTAAATACATCTGAAATCGTAGTTTTTAACTTCTCGAAATTTGCCCAATTGTGATAGCACATCATAACAATTTAGCAGATTGTGCATGTTTTGATAATCTTCATGGACTATATTATGGTGATGGTATAACATATCCTTTCCCTTACAACCTGCTTATAAATAACCTCTTAGTGACACATGACAGAATGTTCCTGTCACGCTGGCCTTTTACTTCTGAAGCTGTGTCTTTAAGGGAATAAGGTACATTTTGTGGTCTAATTTAGAAAGAAAACAGTTATCTAACTTCCTCTTTAGTTCTGATCTTCACAGCATGTTGAAGTAAAGATGTTTCCCGTTCCACTTCTTATACAATGTATTGGAACTGATACTGCTGAGGGTCCGGATCAAGGCATCTTTCTGGGGAGTGGAACATTACAGATCGTAGATTCCTCAACAGCAGTATGTGTTGTCCTACAGTACAGGTGATACTCGGAAAATTAGAATATCGTGCAAAAGTTAATTTACTTCAGTAGTGAAATGTAAAAGGGGAAACTAATATATGAAATAGACACATTACATGCAAAGCAAGATAGTTCAAGCCGTGATTTGTCACAAGTGGGATGATTATGGCTTACAGCTCATGATCCACAATCTCAGTAAATTAGAATATTGTGAAAAGGTGCAATATTCTAGGCTCATAGTGTCCCACTCTAATCAGCTAAGTAAGCCATAACACCTGCAAAGGGTGTCTGAGCCTTTAAATGGTCTCTCAGTCTGGTTCAGTTGGAATCACAATCATGGGGAAGACTGCTGACCTGACAGTTGTGCAGAAAACCATCATTGACACCCTCCATAAGGAGCGAAAGCCTCAAAAGGTAATTGCGAAGGAAGTTGGATTTTCCCAAAGTGCTGTATCAAAGCACATTACTAGAAAGTTATGTGGAAGGGAAACGTGTGGAAGAAAAAGGTGCACAAGCAGCAGGGATGACCGCAGCCTGGAGAGGATTGTCAGGAAAAAGCCATTTGAAAGTGTTGGGGACTTTCACAAGGAGTGGACTGAGGCTGGAGTCAGTGCATCAAAATCCACCACACACAGATGGATCGTGGACATGGGCATGGGATTCATGTCGTATTCCTCTTGTCAAGCTGCTCCTGATCAACAAACGTCAGAAGTGTCTTACCTGAGCTAAAGAAAAACAGACCTGGTCTGTTGCTCAGTGGTCCAAAGTAGTCTTTTCTGATAAGAGCAACTTTTGCATCTCATTTGGAAACCATGGACCCAGAGTCTGGAGGAAGAATGGAGAGGCACACACTGCAAGATGCTTGAAGTCCAGTGTGACGTTTCCACAGTCTGTGTTGATTTGGGGAGCCATGTCATCTGCTGGTGTTGGTTCACTGTGCTTTATTAAATCTAGGGTAAACGCAGCCGTCTACCAGGAGATTTTGGAGCACTTCATGCTTATTTATTTATTTATTATTGCCATTTATATAGCGCCAACAGATTCCGTAGCGCTTTACAATATTATGAGAGGGGGATTTAACTATAAATAGGACAATTACAAATAAACTTACAGGAACAATAGGTTGAAGAGGACCCTGCTCGATCGAGCTTACATTCTATAGGAGGTGGGGTGTAAAACACATTAGGACAGGAATTTACAATCAAATAAGGTGGGCTGCCCTTTAGGAGAGGGCAAGAGACAGGTATGTGAGGTAAGGGTTAGTCTTGGAGGCCATAAGCTTTCCTAAAGAGATGGGTTTTAAGGCACTTCTTAAAAGATGCAAGACTAGGGGAGAGTCTGATGGCGGTAGGCAGGCTATTCCATAGGAAGGGAGCCGCCCGCGAGAAGTCCTGCAAGCGCGAGTTGGCCGTACGAGTGCGGGCAACGGACAGGAGGTGGTCACGGGCAGAACGGAGAGACCGAGAAGGGACATACCTATGGATCTGTGAGGAGATATAAGAGGGGCTAGAGTTTTTCAGTGCTTTATAGGTGTGAGTTAGTACCTTGAATTGACTCCTATAGCATACAGGAAGCCAATGTAAGGACTGGCAGAGGGGTGAGGTGTGAGAGAAACGACTAGAGAGGAAAATCAATCTAGCAGCAGCATTCATTACGGACTGTAAGGGTGCAGTACGGCTATTGGGGAGACCAATCAGGAGAGGGTTACAATAATCCATGCGGGAAATTACTAGAGCATGGACAAGCTCCTTGGTAGTATCTGGTGCAAGAAAGGGGCGGATGCGGGCTATGTTTTTAAGATGGAATCTACAGGATTTGGCAACATGCTGGATGTGAGGCTCAAAGGTGAGACCAGAGTCAAGTATGACGCCAAGACAGCGCGCTTGCAAGGATGGACTGATGTTGGTACCACAAACTTGGAGGGAGAGCGAAAGAGGAGGATCAGTATTAGGAGGAGGAAAGACAAGGAGCTCAGTTTTTGAGAGATTGAGTTTCAGAAAGCGGGAGGACATCCAGTCAGAGATGGAAGAAAGGCAAGCAGTGACACGTTGCAGGACGGCAGGGGAGAGGTCTGGGGAGGAGAGATATAGCTGGGTGTCATCAGCGTACAGGTGGTAGTGAAATCCAAAAGAGGTAATAAGTTTGCCAAGAGAGGCAGTATAAAGAGAAAATAGAAGGGGACCAAGGACGGAGCCTTGGGGAACTCCAACTGAGACAGGGCAAGGGGAGGAGGTATCATTAGAAAAGGAGACACTGAATGAGCGTTGGGAGAGATAAGAGGAAAACCACGAGAGGACAGAGTCACAGAGACCAAGCGATTGAAGAGTTTGAAGGAGAGCATGATCAACGGTGTCAAAGGCCGCTGAGAGGTCAAGAAGAATTAGTATGGAGTAGTGGCCTTTGGATTTAGCTGCGATTAGGTCGTTAGTAACTTTGATAAGGGCAGTCTCTGTAGAGTGGAGAGGGCGGAAGCCAGATTGAAGAGGGTCAAGGAGAGAGTTGGAATTGAGGAAATGAGACAAGTCTTTCCAGAAGCTTTGAGGAAAAAGGGAGCAGGGATATGGGACGGTAGTTAGAGGGGGTGGATGGGTCGAGGGATGGTTTTTTTAGTATAGGTACTACAGTGGCATGTTTAAGGTCAGCAGGGACGATGCCAGAGGAGAGCGAGCAGTTGAAGATGTGTGTTAGAGAAGGCACGAGACAAGTGGAGAGAGATCTAATAAGGTGAGATGGGACAGGATCGAGCGGGCAAGTGGTGGGGCGAGAGGAGCAAAGAAGAGCAGCCACCTCTTGGTCAGTAGCTGGGGAGAATGTCTGAAGGGTAGGAAAGGCATGATCTATGTGTGATTGAGAAACAATGACTTCATTTTTCAGCAGGACTTGGCACCTGCCGACACTGCCAAAAGCACCAACGCCTGGTTCAATGACTGTGGGATTACTGTGCTTGATTGGCCAGCAAACTCGCCTGACCTGAACCCCATAGAGAATCTATGGGTCATTGCCAAGAGAAAGATGAGAGACATGAGACCGAACAATGCAGAAGAGCTGAAGGCCGCTATTGAAGCATCCTGGTCTTCCATAAATCCTCAGCAGTGCCACAGGCTGATAGCTTCCATGGCACGCAGCATTGAGGCAGTAATTGCTGCAAAAGGGGCCCAAACCAAATACTGAGTCCATACGCATGCTTATACTTTTCAGAGGTCCGATATTGTTCTATGTACAGTCCTTGCTTTATTGATTGCATGTAATATTCTAATTTAATGAGATTGTGTATTTGTGGTTTTCATGAGCTGTAATCCATAATCATCGCACTTATGACAAATCACAGCTTGAACTATCTTGCTTTGCATGTAATGCGTCTATCTCATATATTAGTTTCCCCTTTTACGTTGCATTACTGAAATAAATGAACTTTTGCATGATATTCTAATTTTTCGAGTATCACCTCTATATACAATGACTGATTGTATCCAGCAATTGTGCATACTGCATGTATTTCCAATGCAAATATATACTTTACTTTTCAATTCTGGTGGAAATCTTGGAATCTACATTCCCAAAAAGTACATTCCCAAAAGGTATCTGACTATTTTAGTTATCTTTTTTTTCACACCTATTGCATGTGACAAAATAATAATGTATTAGTATCAACACTTTATTTAAGAATTCACATTGTACATTAATTAAGAAACCAAGAAAGACAGAAATAGCTTTCAACATTCAACCGAATACTATTTCCCAAAGGGCAGAATAGTCACAGAAGATTTTCAGCATAAAATGTAAGCTTCGTTCTATATCTTTATATCTGGGGAAAAAAAAAAAAAAACTTGTCATTTGCAATAACGTCAAAAGTACTAAACCATTACTTTTTGCCAGACCAACAGTGAACAGAATTCTTTTTAAGAGCTTTGGCATATATCCCAAGGAAACTTGGCTTGAGATTTTAAATCATCCATACAGTGTTCTGTTACTTTTCTCTCCCACCTGGCAGATTTCATCATTGCACAATTCAAGCTAACTTCCACTATAAGAGAAGGATGTCAAACAGATTCTTTGAGATATTTCTCATTATTTCTCCTGTGCATATGCACTTGTCTCATTTTAATAAGATAGAGCTAAAAATATTGTTTTTAAATAGCGGATGTCAGAATATGATCCAGTTTATAATGTGCACTAAAATGGGCTGCTGCATTGGCAGTCAACGTACAGAGGGGGACTTTAACTACGTGTGATATTTTTAGCTTCTATGGATATTCATTCCAGTGAATTATTTTAGACTGATTTTATTTTGATTGTATATGGACAGAAAATAAACTGAGCGGATCTAAATTCCAAACAGGGTCATTTTATACAATATATAAACAGGTAAATAGTTAATTATGTTTTTTTTTTTTTTTTAAAAAAGATAAAACTGACACGTGTCGACTACCACCATAAATGCTCTTATAATTTTTTTTTCTTTAAGAAATGTTTTGAGATTGTAGAACTATTGGGGTTTTCAGGATCTAATAAACGTATTTAAAAAAAAAAAAAAAAAATGTAATTGTAAAAATCCATTGATTCTATGTCTATAACAGTTAAAGGGCCACTATAGTCACCAGAACAACTACAGCTTAATGTAGTTGTTCTGGTGAGTATAATCATTGCCTTCAGGGATTTTCATGCCCCTAGGGACACCTCCAAGTGGCCACTCCGCAGATGGCTGCTCGAGGTGCTTCCTGGCTCAGTGCTGAACAGTGAGCAGCACTGCCGTTCAGAATCTCCACACTTTGCATGGAGACCCTGAATTTTCCTCATATAGATGCATTGATTCGATGCATCTTTATGAGGAGGTGCTGATTGGTTAAAACAGTGTTTGGCCCCCCCCCCTTACCAATTTCAGCCAATCCGATGCTTTCCACTTGGGGATCTTAACACAGTAACACGTACTCGGAAATAGCACAGTTGCAGGGTTTTACACAGTAACATGTACTCAGGAATAGAGAAATAAAATTCTATTGTATCCAAAGACATGTTACCGCAGCCTCTCCCAGTCAGGGTTTTTACACCTGTGATTGAACACCCGATGTTAGTAATTAGCAATATCAACAATCACATCCTTTGAGATGGATTGCGTGTTCCTTCTTTCTTATATATTCAGTGCTTAGTCATTAGGCCAATGTCTGGTTTTATATGATATGCTATAACAATTATTTGTTGTTCCTGCTGGATCCTAACATCTACTGGAGTGAATATTACTTCACTTATTTAATCAAAAGTCAATCACGTAAAATGGTGCCTATTATACAGATAGAGAGATATATACATCATAGGGTGATAGATGACCATCTCTAGCCCAGGGAAATAATGAGAACTTTTTCTGACACAGAAAAACCTTTAATAATGATTACCTGAATATGTTGAGATTATTCGCTTTCAGTTAATAGCAAAGTAATTTTATTGTTAGAGAAATGAAAGATGGTAATTTTTTTTCTTTTAACTTTGATTAGTCATTGAACCACTAAGGATTTACATTAAATAAGTTATATCCTGCAGCATTACTCCCACCGCTGGCATCATGTGAATTGGGATGGCAGTGTGGGGGGGGGGAGAGGGGAGGTAAAGGGGATGGGCCAGTGATGTGGTTGTGTCACTAGCTCCACCTCAAAGGTGTGGGTCTGCCTGGAAAGGGGCAGGTCCACCCGAGCTAATGGCAGATCAACCAGGCATAAATGTGTGCCAAGCTGTCTGCCCATCATGCAGCCTGGCCTACTGAGGGCCGACCCTGCAAGGAACACAATTTTAATGTTCTCTGAAAGATCCTATTGATCCAATCAAGGCGCGAGTGTGCCTATTGGTGAGCTCATACTATGAATGTTGGAGACAGTTTTCTGGTGTCCCCAGAAGTGGGACACCAGAAAACTAAGACGGGACAGGGCCTAAATATTGGGACTGTCCCGCCTAATTCTGGAGGGTTGGAAGGCCTGCTATTGTTCAGTGATTTCCAGGGAACGCATACTCTGCGCAGCAGCTCACTTTACTCCCGCTGAAGCCTAAGATCAGGTTACATTTTTCCCGCGGGATTGAGAGTGGTGAGTCCACACTGTGTGTAATTGTTTAGGATATTTAAACATTAGTTGCATGGTTTTACTGTTATCCTGATGAAAGTTCCGTGGTGAACCGAAACATTGATTTTGTTCTGGAAATCGCTGAATAAAAGCTAAGTTTTATTTTTACCTTTCTAAGTCCCTTGAGTGCTGTAACGGAACCGCTGGCACCCCGACCGGGTACCCTCCGCTGATGGATGCTCCTAGTGCTTTCCGAGGTCTCCAAGCACTCCACCAGACACCATAACCACTGTAGACTCCCACGAACCGCCGCAGCTTGGTTGGGGTCTCGCCACGCTACCCACTCTGGACCCAAGACCAGGGTCTAGCTTCCAGTAGATGGACCTCTCCGAATTCCAGAGAGCAGGCACAGGAACAGCTCTTAGCAGAGCTCAGCGATAATACCCTGGGGAGTATAGTGATTATAGCAATCCCCAGAGTGTAGTTCTCCAATCCCCCAAACATGAGCCGAAACTTCATGAAGGTACAAGATGATCTGAGGTGCTAGCACACCCAGTCTGCTTTTATTTCCATCTTACACATAAAAGACCGCCCACAGGGGCGGGGTAAAACAGCCAATAGCATAACGGTTACAACCCACAAGTTCCCTCCCTTCAGATAACCAGTTAACATAATTATTACAGCCAGGAAAAATACAGTTTTTATACATGTGCTATAACTTTAAAACCCTACATCCAATATTCATAACAATTACATATTTGAACTCAGCACACTTCAAACATAAACCCTTCCAAAAATCAGCCAAATCCCTCCAGTGGATCAAGAGTTAGGTGGAAGTCCTTTATGACCGACCGCAAGCACAATTTCCTGCCCAAAACAGTTCCATAGATTTGGGCTGTGCGGTCGGTCAATTTCATGCCGAAAAACGACTAAGTCCCATTTTGAACGGGACTTAGTCTCTGGAGCTGCAAGTTCCGTATGGGAGAAGGTAAGGGTCAGCGGTGTTCGGCAAAATGTGTAGCCGATTTTAGTTCCACAGAATCTTTAGCATACACCGCTGACCGCATTCGACTGAACAAAGATGGCCGCCGCCACGTGCAATTAACCGGCAGTAACCTCACAGCCTGGGAGGTAAATTGCCTGCACACTTTAACTTCTGGGTGGTCTGCCTGTGTGGTACTCGGTTCAGTAAGCCCTATTTACTGAACCAAGTGGGAGAGAGCCAGGGGCAAGTTATTTTACAGGTCTGGGGACATAGTCTTAAAGGGGCATTGTTCACCAAAGTCACAATATGTCCCCAGACGGTTCTTAAAGGGCCATACACACACAATAAAAGTTCATACTTTTCAGGGGCCATAGTCTTAAAGGGTATTGTTACCCAAAGTCTCAATATGTCCCCAGACAGTTCTTAAAGGGCCAGCAGCAGTACAATAAAATACCATTCACTGTGCTTAAAGGGCCAGCAGTCGCACAATAAAATACAATATGCCCAAATATAGTTCTCTAAACGTACCAATTTTCAAGGGGCCATAGTCAGCAGGTAGGAGGCAGGCAAACATGCTTCTCCAATGCCCAGTGGCGAGGTTGGTTTCGTCACATTTCTCCCCTTTTCCAAACAGACTAACAGGGTACCTGACCTCTTGCCGGTCAGTGCCCTTGTTAGTCCAGCAGCCCACCCACAAAACAGGAACAGCAGTACAGCCCACCCACAATAAATGGTGATTACACCTGAGTAAGGAAAAAACTTGTCCAGGTCCAGATGCCTCACCATGGCTGTGTGGGGGACTGGTAGGCTGTTTTGGTGGGTTGCTGAGTGGGCAGAGGCCAGCGGTACTCTGCCCTGGTGCCAGCACTACCACGGGAGTAGTCTGGTTGGAGCCTGGTTGCTGGAGACCGACTGTCTCCCCTTTAGCTGCACAGCTCTGCTGTTGGAGACCGATTGTCTCCCCTTTGGATACATAGTTCCGCTGTTGGAGGGGGAGACCGACTGTCTCCCCTTGGGCTAAGCAGCCTTGTTGCTGGAGGACAGGACTGACTGTCCTTACACCCTGTGCTGTAGGTGCAGAGACCGTAGTCCCATCTGCACAGTTGTGGGGCTTACAGTCTCCCCCTGGTACATTAAGCTGCCGCTGGGGAGAGGTGGTAACCAACTCCTCTCCCATTAGAACACGCTGTGCTGTAGGTGCAGAGACCACGGTCCCATCTGCACAGTTGTGGGGCTTACAGTCTCCCCCTGGTACACTAAGCTGTCGCTGGGGAGAGGGGGTAACAGGCTCCTCTCCCGATAGAACACTCTGCCGCTGGGGAATGGAGACTGGGCTCCCAATTCCCTGCACATTAATGATCTGCCGCTGGGGAGGAAGGACGGCACCTTCTGCTCCCTGGGGTACACACTGCCGCTGGGGAGGAAGGAGGGCACCTTCAGCTCCCTGGGACACACACTGCCGCTGGGGAGGAAGGACGACACCTTCTGCTCCCTGGGATACACACTGCCGCTGGGGAGGAAGGACGACACCTTCTGCTCCCTGGGATACACACTGCCGCTGGGGAGGAAGGACGGCACCTTCTGCTCCCTGGGGTACACACTGCCGCTGGAGAGGAAGGACGACACCTTCTGCTCTCTGGGACTCACACTGCCGCTGGGGAGGAAGGACGGCACCTTCTGCTCCCTGGGTTACCCACTGCCGCTGGGGAGGAAGGACGGCACCTTCTGCTCCCTGGGGTACACACTGCCGCTGGGGAGGAAGGACGACACCTTCTGCTCCCTGGGACACACACTGCCGCTGGGGGGGAAGGACGGCACCTTCTGCTCCCTGGGGTACACACTGCCGCTGGAGAGGAAGGACGGCACCTTCTGCTCCCTGGGTTACACACTGCCGCTGGGGAGGGAGGATGACACCTTCTGCTCTCTGGGACTCACACTGCCGCTGTGGCTTGGGTGTCCCCCATCCCGCTCGTTCTGCTTGGTATTGCAGATCCTCGGCCACGTGAGCCTCAAGTATCCGGACAACGCTGTCCGGGACATCCTTGCTAAAATACGCCAGTCGCCATCGCATTTCCCGAAGGAACGCCTGCTCGTAGGTGAGCGCTGCCCAGGTGCTAACTCTCTCCATTCTGTTGTGAACAGGGCCGCTGTACAAATACGAACGTTGCCCTCAATTGTAACTCCAAACGAACTGTGTCTCTGAGCTGCTTTACCTCGCACTAGGACGCCATCCCACCGCTGCCACCACTGTAACGGAACCGCTGGCACCCCGACCGGGTACCCTCCGCTGATGGATGCTCCTAGTGCTTTCCGAGGTCTCCAAGCACTCCACCAGACACCATAACCACTGTAGACTCCCACGAACCGCCGCAGCTTGGTTGGGGTCTCGCCACGCTACCCACTCTGGACCCAAGACCAGGGTCTAGCTTCCAGTAGATGGACCTCTCCGAATTCCAGAGAGCAGGCACAGGAACAGCTCTTAGCAGAGCTCAGCGATAATACCCTGGGGAGTATAGTGATTATAGCAATCCCCAGAGTGTAGTTCTCCAATCCCCCAAACATGAGCCGAAACTTCATGAAGGTACAAGATGATCTGAGGTGCTAGCACACCCAGTCTGCTTTTATTTCCATCTTACACATAAAAGACCGCCCACAGGGGCGGGGTAAAACAGCCAATAGCATAACGGTTACAACCCACAAGTTCCCTCCCTTCAGATAACCAGTTAACATAATTATTACAGCCAGGAAAAATACAGTTTTTATACATGTGCTATAACTTTAAAACCCTACATCCAATATTCATAACAATTACATATTTGAACTCAGCACACTTCAAACATAAACCCTTCCAAAAATCAGCCAAATCCCTCCAGTGGATCAAGAGTTAGGTGGAAGTCCTTTATGACCGACCGCAAGCACAATTTCCTGCCCAAAACAGTTCCATAGATTTGGGCTGTGCGGTCGGTCAATTTCATGCCGAAAAACGACTAAGTCCCATTTTGAACGGGACTTAGTCTCTGGAGCTGCAAGTTCCGTATGGGAGAAGGTAAGGGTCAGCGGTGTTCGGCAAAATGTGTAGCCGATTTTAGTTCCACAGAATCTTTAGCATACACCGCTGACCGCATTCGACTGAACAAAGATGGCCGCCGCCACGTGCAATTAACCGGCAGTAACCTCACAGCCTGGGAGGTAAATTGCCTGCACACTTTAACTTCTGGGTGGTCTGCCTGTGTGGTACTCGGTTCAGTAAGCCCTATTTACTGAACCAAGTGGGAGAGAGCCAGGGGCAAGTTATTTTACAGGTCTGGGGACATAGTCTTAAAGGGGCATTGTTCACCAAAGTCTCAATATGTCCCCAGACAGTTCTTAAAGGGCCAGCAGCAGTACAATAAAATACCATTCACTGTGCTTAAAGGGCCAGCAGTCGCACAATAAAATACAATATGCCCAAATATAGTTCTCTAAACGTACCAATTTTCAAGGGGCCATAGTCAGCAGGTAGGAGGCAGGCAAACATGCTTCTCCAATGCCCAGTGGCGAGGTTGGTTTCGTCACAAGTGCTATCTCTAAAAAGTTTATAATCATTCAGTCTTGTGCTTACTAATTAATACATTCAGATATTTTATAAACATTGGAACGTTACAGTTAAATTGAAATTGAACATAAAATCTTCTAATCAGACCATAAGCAACAGGGACTAACCAAAGGGCAAACTACTGAGATTCTTTAAGCTTTTGCCCATTCTCGGTGTTCTCATACTCTCTTTTTTGTTGTTGCAATGCATAAACTTGGCTTTCCCTAAGTTTAAAGGGGTAATCCAGACGTGGATACTGTGCTCACTGTGTCTAGAGGGGTATCAGCTACACTGACGAGGCCCAAAGAAGGCTAAAACAATCATCCCGGGTTGCTGGATCTCTCGTGCAGAGGGAACTTGCCAGCATTTTGGATCTGTACTACTCTTATGGGCAGAATCAATCTGATACATAAATGGTTTAGGTTTCCTCTGTAATGACACAAGTGAGCAAAAACATTTTTGAAACCTGAGCAGGGACTAACTGTAGGGCAAGCTATTGAGTTTCTCTAAGCTTCTGCCTGTTTTTAGAGCTCTCATAGTCTGTTTTTATTACACTCTAATTCTTAGTTATTATTTTAATAAAGCATATTTATAGCGCCATCATATTCCACACCCCCCAACACAGGAAGGTATGTACTCACGATAGGTGGGCGGTTCTTCTAGGGGTTGTCACCACTGAGGCAACAGGCATTACTGACAACACCC
Source organism: Pelobates fuscus (assembly GCF_036172605.1). Taxonomy (NCBI): domain Eukaryota; kingdom Metazoa; phylum Chordata; class Amphibia; order Anura; family Pelobatidae; genus Pelobates; species Pelobates fuscus. The sequence goes on from NC_086320.1 coordinate 29,122,048, forward strand.
ACAATAGGGTGTACCAGGCTGACATCAAGCATGCCAGGCTGACAGACAATCTCCCAGGACACCAGGGAGCTGAATCGAGGGTCAGGACCCTGAAATCAGGACTGTCCTTGCAAAAGTGGGAATGTTGGGAATCCTGATATTCCACTTTACAATTTCTTTACAATCATAGAATTGAAGAAGCCATGCTCAAACAAGCGTACAATCTTTTATTATTATTAAACTGTGTTTCTGTTACCTAACCCAAGCATAATAATAATAATAATAATAATAAATAATTCAAAGGCCATAAAACGTGCTTACTAATTTGTAAAAAATAAAACAATACAAATAGCAATTAGAGAGATATTATTGCCTCATATAAGTTATAAAATTACTCTTGTGCTGGGAATTAATTTTCCTTAATGCAAGATGGAGACCTTGAGTGAGGAGACTTCAGGGCTAAATTATAAAGTTTCAATGTCAAACTTATGCATTGGTTTATAAGTGTAATAAGAAGAACAGTTTTACTTTAATGTTTATCTTTATCTTTGATGACATTTATTCCTTAACAAAAAGTAAGTATGTCCCTTAAATAAATATTACAGTTTTATTAATTTACTTAATGGGTGCAAATAGCAAAAAATAAGAATTTAATAAATATAGTGTGGGTTTGTCTGTATCCATAGTAACCTGTATGGAGAAGTCATGCTAGATGTAAAATGACATGTATTTTAATCAGATGTTTTATTCTCAAACTATATGCAGTGTTTTTCAAGTTTTGCTATTAAGAAGCAAAGTACTACAAAGGAGATGAACAGTTCTGTAAAGGGGTACTCGCAGGGCCATCTATAATATGATTAGGACCCTGGACAATGCATTTTCTTGGGCCCCCAGGGCCCTGCCCCTCCCACCGCCTCACCCCCCAATTACGCCCAACCCGCAATCACACTGACAGACGTACTGGCACATACACACACAGACAGACATTAAAATATTCACAGATACATACTGACACACACAGTCACTGACACACAAATATATACTGGCAGACATACTGACACACATACATACATACATACATAGACAGACACATACGCTGACAGATACACAGACACCGACAGGCGTATTGACACACACACACACACACACAGATATGCTGACACACACACAGGCATACTGACATACACACTGACACACACACAGGCATACTGACATACACACAGACAGGTGTACTGGCACATACACACAGACAGACATTAAAACATTCACAGATACATACTGATACACAGACACTGACACACAAATATATCCTGGCAGACATACTGACGCACACACAGACATACATAAACACATAGACATACTGACACAGACAGACCTACTAACAAACACACACACACACACACACACACACACACACACACACACACAGAGACACATACACTGACACACATACTGACACACACACAGACATACTGACATACACACACACACACACACACACACACAGACTGACATACACACACACACACACTGACATACACACACAGACATACTGACACACACAGACATACACACACACACACAGACATACACACATACTGACAAACACAGACATGCTGACATACACACAGACATACTGACACACACAGACATACTGACATACACACACACACACACACACACACACAGACATACTGACACACACATACATACTGACATACACACACACACACACAGACATACTGACACACACACAGACATACTGACACACACACACAGACATACTGACACAAACACACAGACATACTGACACACACACAGACATACTGACACACACACACAGACATACTGACACCCACACACAGACATACTGACATATACACACACACACAGACCTACTGACATACATTTAGCCACCCTCCAGGTTCTTACCTTTTCCTGGAGGGTGGTTTCCCTGGTCCAGTGGCAGGCTGAGGCAGATAGGAGTCCTCCTCTGGAACTCCCCTCCTCCCTGCCTTTCGCCTCCCGCGCGGCTATTATCTCCGGTGGGAGGAAGTAACGTCACTTCCTTCCAGTCGGCTGCAGAACAGGAACGGGCCCGGTCGCGCTGTTTAAGCACCACAGCGCCCAACCAGGCCCCTGCTGACACATGCTCCCCGGGTGGCCCTTAGTGCATGGGCCACCCGGGGAGCCTCCTCAGTGTGCGGGCCGGTGCGGCTCTGTGCAGCCGCACCGCCTGGTCCATAGGGGCTGCACAAATCGCGGGGCCCACGGAGCAGCTGCACTGGGCCCCCCAGGAGTAACTGGGCCCGGGGCAGCTGCCCCGTTTGCCCCGCGTTAAAGACGGCCCTGGGTACTCGAGTACTATAACTACTGCCACTCAGCATATGGTGATGATGAATGGAGCCTGTGGCTCCTGTTCCCTGTTTTTTTATCAAACTATTTTGGAGCATTTTGAAATTAAAAATGGAGCTCTTCTGACAGCCGAAGACCTCCCATCTACTATTGGTGAGAAGATACATAATTTACAATTTCACATATTAATATTGATTGTGTCAGACATACACTCTGCTCAATAAATATCTACTTTATACACACAAACCCTCTCCCTTCCTTACAGAGACATCTCAATATATATATATATAGTGATAAAATTTACCTTGGCAGAACCATTTTTCCATTTTTTCGGGACCCCTTAATTTGGGCAGATTGTTGGTTTGGATCTGCATACGTTTGTTACCAAAAGAGTTGGGAACCAAATCAGATGAACCAAAATGGCGAGAAAAAAAGTTCCAATTAGTGCACTGCAAAATATATATATATACATAATATAATAATATGTATGTATTTTGCAGTACACTGATATGAGCACTTTCTCACCCTTTTGTTTTCAGATCTAGTGAGAAAATGGCCGACCGTGTTTGTTTTGGTCCATGACTTAGAATTCTACCTGTGCTGCCAAAACAAGCAAGATGATTGATTGATGGTAGAAAAACACAATTAATGACTAGGGGACAGTCACTAAATGAAGTGCACAGAGTGAGAGAGGCTTATTGGTTACTGGCAACATCCTCAATCCAGAGAGATCACAAGATTCAATCGAGAACATTACCTTTTAAAGATCATGTCCAAAGTCTGATGTTGCTGTTCTGAGTGAATATTATCCCGCTTTAGATGTTGTTGTGAGTAGCCTATTGCTCTCTTTACTGCTTTACCCTGGAGGGAATTGCAGGATTTTGTTGCTTTCTTATTTATTTATTTATTTATTTTATTTTTTACTTTTTTTTGCAGATCCTTCATGTTAGAGAAGTGACTGTCACCTCCAAATGCTGCTGCTGTTCTGAGTGACCCCCCTTTCTGCCAGTCTGAATTATCCCAAATCCTAACCCTTACCCTATCCATAGAGTGTACAATATCTCAAGGCAGGGACAGCCTTTCTGAGGGAGGAAAGTTTCAATTTATAACATTGTTATGATTGCTCCCAGGGGCATTGCTAGCGTCAAAAACACCTGGGGCTTGAGTCAAGAAAGAATTTGATAAATCTTTCCTAAAATCCCATCCTGTGTCTCAGAGCTCCAAATCAATAAAACTCATGGTAAGTGCAGCATATATGAGTGTATGCCAGTAAACCACAGCATTACAACTCTCAGTAATATGCACTGTGTATAAGTGTATGCCAGAGCTTCACAGCAATAATACTAATGTGTGCAGGTAGTGGGTACTGTGTAGTGCGACCAACCTTCTTTTCCATCCCCCTCCTCAATTAATACTTGAGACATATTTGTTGTATAAACAGGCCATAGCTTTATTTATAATTTAACAGTTATCATTAACCAATAAATAGCAAATCAATCAACATATCAACATGATATACAATCTAATTGCAGACTTGTCCTTGCCAACCCATCCCCAATCACAAATAATCCTGGGCACAAGCCCTCCCCCCTAGTCCAAACTACCAACTGGCCTCCAACTTGGCCTTACCTTACCACCATGCAAACCACTAGCTGGCCTTTTGGCTCAGTGGGCACTTCTGTTTGTCCAAACCATTTACCAGAGGTTAGTGGAGGGAACAGCCCCAACCTTCCTTCTTTCCCCATGTACTCTTGCTCCAACCCGGATTTCCCCATGTACTCTTGCTCCAACCTTATCCGCCACTAGCCCCGCTGCTTTTACCCCTTCAGTCAGTGGGATCAGTGGGAGCTACCCCCCACCAAAGCCATAGCCTGCTCGAGAATGTCCTGCAAAGCAAAATTAAATAATTTGAGGCCTACATCGGTAAGGTGGACCCTGTTAGACCGAAAATAGACCGCCGCATTCTGTTCAAAAATGCGGTGCAGAACAGTGAGACCCCCAGTACGCAGTACAAACTTGGAAACCCTCTTATTTTATATAATCCTGCTGCACTCCATAGCCCTCTGATCGTGTGCGCCCCTCCAATAATTGCAGGCCACCACCTCAGACCACACTAAACAAACCTTTGGAAACAACACCATTAAGCGCTCCAGGTTTCACTGAATCATGTTCTTCAGGCGTGGGGCCTGAAACAGTGGTGTATTTTGGTTTGGTGCTGCCCTAGGCATGACTAAACCTGGGCATCCCCCTAATTTAATTTGTCCCCACCCCTACCAGTCAAGGCCACACCTCTTCCTGATTAAGAACCCAGCCCTTCCTCTTTAGACTCCACCTTTTTAAAGCGATGCTATAGTGCCTCTGCCCCTTGTTAAAGCTAGTACCATAGACTGAGAAGTGGAAAGAGTGCATTAGCTCGCAAATGCTATACATAGTGGAGGCATGGGTGTAGGAACCGAGGGGAGAGGGTCATAAACCCCCCACCCCTGAATATCAGTTGTAGCTTTTAAGATCACATATTTCATTGTTTAAGAAAATTAATTAAAAGAACACATTAAAAGAATTGGTAATCCCATTTTTCTAATAGACTCCCAAGTGATATATCCCTTTGCCTATAGAAAACAGTAAAACACCATGGTTTAATGCATGCTTTGTAAGTCACCTGGGACTATTATAAAAGGTTGTCCCCCTCAGAATTTCTTTGGTTGTGATGCCGAATAGTGGAAGGAGAGAGAGCGATGGTGGCATATCAGCTAAGGGATTCTTTTAACTCCCTAGCAGGACTCATGGACAACGGACCTGTGTGCCATGCAACTGCTGAAGTTCCGGTACAGCACCTGATTGTGGGGTTCCAGGCCTTCAGTGTGCACTATGCAAATAGCCTCTCGGTCTATGGCCAATTATTATTTTAGACCCAGGTCTTTTTGGGTGACCACTTGGGGCTTTATCACAGGTCAGCACACCTCTCGACATCCCTGAATGTCCCCAATTCCCACGCTTCCCTGTGGAATGATAAGAGTTCCCTTGCAGGTGTTTCTATACCTTTTAGAATGTTAATAGAATTGAGCAGGTTATATTTTATGTGCTTAGCCTAAGATATAGGTTTAAAAAACAAAAAAGGAGTCTGCAATTACTTAAGCATCTTTAGAAGTATTATGCAAAAAAAGAAAAAATTTAAATTCAAGGACTGTAAAATTGTTCACGGAAAGTTTCCAACCTGCCATAAACACATTTCTATTATCTGTATTGTTACACAGAAAGTATTTTTTTAAGTGGTGTCATTATAATTTTGATTGCATTGTTCATTATGATCATACTTGTATTATACGAAATTACTGTCAAGGCACAGAAAAACATATTTTCCTATTTTCTTTGATGACATATTAATTTATTTTAGCTCTTTGTTATTTTCTACAACTCACAATCTGCCCTGAAAATCATTTTAATGTCATCTTAAATTTATGTCACTAATGTATTCAAGATTTTTAGGACAAATATATATATATATATATTTGTTCAATGCTTTTACATTAATAAATGCAATATCCTCTATAGCTGTTTAACACTATCTTATATAGCTGTTTAACACTGAATACATGGTGACATTACATAACCAATACTGAAATGCATGTCTCAATTCCCTCACATTTCTCTTTTGTCGAATCCCCATTTTGATTAGAACTCCTCTTATATAACATTTAAATGTACACCATAGAGTGCCTATATTTACCTCCCCATTATCGTTATTTTCAAAAAATTCGTCAATTTTGATTTGCAGGAATTTAAGATTCTCTTCTGATTTCAATATGGCTTCATCTAATCTCCATTGAGGTCTGTTTGCCCCTTTATTTTCCTCATTTAACTCCAAGGTTATTGGGGCATGATCTGACCAAGTAATATTTTCTATCTTAGAATTTACAAACATTCCTAAATTATAGGCATCCGTAATAAATAAATCAATTCTTGAATAAACCTTATGAACCTTAGAAAAGAGAGAGTAATTTCTTTCTCTAGGATGATGCACCCTCCATATATCATAATAATTAAATTCAGACAGGAGAGCTTGACATTTTTTAATTTTCTTCCTGTCCCCTTGGTTTTTGTTGTTCACTGATTGTTTTTTTGTTCTATCTATTTTATCATCTGGGGCCACATTCATGTCTCCCGCTATTAATAATCTTCCTTTTTGTATTTTAAGAATATTGGAAAAAAATCTTCCTAAAAATTTTTTGGGAGTATACATTTGGGGCATAGATATTTACTAGTGTGTACATTATGTCATTAATCTTGCAAATAATTATAATATATCTACCTTCGGTATCCTTTTGTTCTAGTATCAGATCAAATTTTAATCGTGCAGCTATCAGTATGGCAACCCCTCTCTTCTTTTTTTTTATCTTGTCTGGATTCGAAAACAAGTGGAAATTTTGCATATCTCCATCTTTGTTTATCTCCCTCCTTCCAATGTGTCTCTTGAGTAAAACAAATATCTATATTTCCATTTATTAATGAGTTATATAAGCAGCCCCTTTTCTGTGGTGAATTTAAACCCTGGGAGTTTATTGAAAGGACCTTAATCGTCACAATTGACGATAGGTGCTATACTCTTCTCAGAGGCGGCCCAGGCCATTACCCCTCTCCCAACCCCACAGCGCTCTTCCTTCATCCCAAACATACATACTAAAACTTTCAAACCAATTGAATCCATGCCTAGTCTATACCAAGCAATTTCCTAGCTAAAAAAAAAATGGATTCAAAACAATGTAAAAAATAAGAAAAAAAAAAAAGGAAAAAAAAAGTTTCTCAGCTAGATACAGTTGCTGGCGCGATGAGGAACTAAGAGCGGGTGAGGGAGCCAAGATATATCCCCGGGCATTCCCGATTCAAATGGGGACTCTCCTCAAATAATGCAACCCATTGCATACAAAGATATTATTTCAAGACGACTTCCTCTTCCTCCCCCCCTTCCTAATGTACTTATATCAATAATTCTATACAATCTTCTCTATTCCTCTCTCCTCTCTTGTTCTTTATCTAATTCTTTATAACCTCCTCAATATTCATAACCTCATTTATTACTTTAAGCAGGGATTGATTTATTATAATTCGTTATTATTCTCTCCCACTTCAGGAAAAAAAAAAAAACATGGATATAGAAAATAATTAAGTCGTCCCCCCCCCCCCCTTTTTCCCCTTTTTTTTTTCATCTTTTTAACTCTTCTTATATCTACCCCAATTGTGAGTGCTTTATATATGTGTTAGCATATTTACAACTTTCTTTTGTGAATATTCCTATATCTTGATAACTTCCTTGTCCTCCCATCTCTTTCATCAATATCTTCTTTCTTATATACTTATTAATTAATGTGTCAGCTTTTCGGACTATATAAATATTTTCTCTAAACGATCATTTTTGTTGTGATTTATGTTTACGTGTAGTGTATGTTATCAGTGCTTGTACCTATAAATTATTATTATTGGATCCTTGGCCAAAAAAAGTTCTCTGTGTATTGTTGTAAACTTGAGGGGAAACGCCCAGCTTTATGGGATTTATACTTTGTCAAAAGCACTGGATATATCTCTGTATCTTTAATCCATCTTCTGGAGCGATTTTGGACATAAGGATTTTCTGTTTATCTATCTGTCCATATATTATAGGGGTATTGAGTATCTCATGTCATCTTTGAGTATCACTCATCTAATTCCTTGCGAGGAGGTATATTTTTTAGTACGAGAGGACTGTATTTATTATTTGATTTAATTTCTCGGTTTCTATTGTATTCTCTTTTAAACCCATTATTCCATGGATTGGAGGAGTTCGTGAGAGGTCCCCTTTAAGCCAGCTAGTACTGACATTGCTGCATTAATTTGATGCTTGTTAGAACAAAAAGAGAGCAGTAATAATATTATTTTCTTAAGGCCTCCCCTAACAGACCCACTTGTTCCGTAAGTTTTAATTCATCTACGGGCACTGCCTAGTGCTCTAATAGCCCAATCTGGGTGAGTTTTCGCCTATCCATACCTCTGCCATTATCAGTATCTCCCCTGGTCCTATATCTCCTTCTCCCTAATCTTTTTTTTTTCCCCTCTTTACTTGGTCTTTAATCTCTGATCAACTTCTCTCTTGTTCTTCATCCATTTCTTGTGTTGATCTCGATATTTTAATCCTCCCTCAGGGTTCCGTATATTTTCATTCCTTGTTTTTCTTTGATAAATCTGGGTTTATTCTAGATTTCGAGTTCGTCTAATATGTTAATCTTTAATTATAATTTAAATAACAGTGCAGAAAAAATTAATTTCCAATATGGATTCCCAATTTGTCTAACTCGTCTGATGGATCCTTAGCCACAATTGTTTTCTCCTTATATAAAATAAGAAGCTTGGTGGGGAATCCACATCTGTATGGGATATTTTGATTTCTCAATGTAGTGGTCATATCCCTAAATCGTTTACGGTTATTCCTGGTGGCTTGTGACAGGTCCGGAAATATTACTACAGGGAGTGCAGAATTATTAGGCAAGTTGTATTTTTGAGAATTAATTTTATTATTGAACAACAACCATGTTCTCAATGAACCCAAAAAACTCATTAATATCAAAGCTGGAATATTTTTGGAAGTAGTTTTTAGTTTGTTTTTAGTTTTAGCTATTTTAGGGGGATATCTGTGTGTGCAGGTGACTATTACTGTGCATAATTATTAGGCAACTTAATAAAAAACAAATATATACCCATTTCAATTATTTATTTTTACCAGTGAAACCAATATAACATCTCAACATTCACAAATATACATTTCTGACATTCAAAAACAAAACAAAAACAAATCAGTGACCAATATAGCCACCTTTCTTTGCAAGGACACTCAAAAGGCTGCCATCCATGGATTCTGTCAGTGTTTTGATCTGTTCACCATCAACATTGCGTGCAGCAGCAACCACAGCCTCCCAGACACTGTTCAGAGAGGTGTACTGTTTTCCCTCCTTGTAAATCTCACATTTGATGATGGACCACAGGTTCTCAATGGGGTTCAGATCAGGTGAACAAGGAGGCCATGTCATTAGATTTTCTTCTTTTATACCCTTTCTTGCCAGCCACGCTGTGGAGTACATGGACGCGTGTGATGGAGCATTGTCCTGCATGAAAATCATGTTTTTCTTGAAGGATGCAGACTTCTTCCTGTACCACTGCTTGAAGAAGGTGTCTTCCAGAAACTGGCAGTAGGACTGGGAGTTGAGCTTGACTCCATCCTCAACCCGAAAAGGCCCCACAAGCTCATCTTTGATGATACCAGCCCAAACCAGTACTCCACCTCCACCTTGCTGGCGTCTGAGTCGGACTGGAGCTCTCTGCCCTTTACCAATCCAGCCACGGGCCCATCCATCTGGCCCATCAAGACTCACTCTCATTTCATCAGTCCATAAAACCTTAGAAAAATCAGTCTTGAGATATTTCTTGGCCCAGTCTTGACGTTTCAGCTTGTGTGTCTTGTTCAGTGGTGGTCGTCTTTCAGTCTTTCTTACCTTGGCCATGTCTCTGAGTATTGCACACCTTGTGCTTTTGGGCACTCCAGTGATGTTGCAGCTCTGAAATATGGCCAAACTGGTGGCAAGTGGCATCTTGGCAGCTGCACGCTTGACTTTTCTCAGTTCATGGGCAGTTATTTTGCCCCCTGGTTTTTCCACACGCTTCTTGCGACCCTGTTGACTATTTTGAATGAAACGCTTGATTGTTCGATGATCACGCTTCAGAAGCTTTGCAATTTTAAGAGTGCTGCATCCCTCTGCAAGATATCTCACTATTTTTGACTTTTCTGAGCCTGTCAAGTCCTTCTTTTGACCCATTTTGCCAAAGGAAAGGAAGTTGCCTAATAATTATGCACACCTGATATAGGGTGTTGATGTCATTAGACCACACCCCTTCTCATTACAGAGATGCACATCACCTAATATGCTTAATTGGTAGTAGGCTTTCGAGCCTATACAGCTTGGAGTAAGACAACATGCATAAAGAGGATGATGTGGTCAAAATACTCATTTGCCTAATAATTCTGCACTCCCTGTATATCCATATATTTTCCTTCTTGGAGTTTTTTATATCGGACTTTTCTCATCCGAGAGTCTTTAAGTGCACAGTTCAGAAATCGTGCTATGACATCCCTTTGTTCAGTTGTTTTTATATTAGGAGGTTTTTGAATTCTATGTATTCGCTCAAATGGTGCATCTCCAATCTCGTGCGTTTCCATAAATTGAGCCATGTATTTTTTTAAATAGACCTCCATTTTATCTGATTTAATTTCTTCCGGGACTCCTCTGAATCTCAGATTATTCCTTCTTGATCTATCTTCGATGTCCGTGGTCCTAATTTCTAATACACTCACTTGTTCTTTTAATATATTATTTTGTGTTTGAAGGAAGTGTATTTCTTGACGTGTTTCTTTAATATATTCATCTTGTTCCCTCAGTTTCTGCTTTAATTCAGTTACTTCAGACTTTAATTCAAGCATAAATGCTTTGAAATCATTACTGATTTTTCCATAGAGATTATCTAGAGCTTCCACCAAGCTTTCTTGTGATACCATTTTGGATTTGTCCTTATTCTGCTTATCCGGCTGTCCAGAAACTGTGGGGGAATTCAATAACTCATGTTGATCTGGAGATATTGAGCGTCTTTGATCTTTCCGTAGAGGAATAGTTATTTTTGGAGAGAAGAGGGTATTTGTTGTTTTAATTTTCTGTTTCCATAGATTTCTCTTTTTTTGAACCCATTTTCCGGAGTTTTTTTTTTTTTCTCTTTTTTTTTGTATTTTATTTTATTTCCCTTTTATTTTTGTTTTTATGATCCAAAGGAGAGATGGGTGCTTCTTAGGGCTATTTGTTCTATTTAGGGCTATTAGTTCTATTTCTGTCAGCGTCTCAGTTATCCTGTACTGTATTAAGTTATATAATACTTAAGAACATTTATGCTCTTTGTAATAAAACTCATTTGCTGATTAATCCAGATATTTCTTGGTCTATCCAGAGAGGCTTTGTACTAATTAGTGCAGCCTGGTCTTAATGGTAAACAGGTTCTGATTAGGGCATAGTGTTATTAAATTGCAACAGGCAATGACAGTTAATGGCAGTTAATGTCAGTACAATATACTTGCGACCTCCTTTGCCAGCCCCGGTTATTCTTTGTATACTGCCTGTTCTTGCTGGTGCTGCTCGTGCAGCCCGGACTTCTGGTGGCCTGCCCGTGAGCCGCTCTATTCGGCTAGTTGGCGTTCCATGCTGCCGCCATTGCCGACCGCTCCCCTGTTCTGATATCTCCGTCTCGCTCTACCTCGCTCTCCCGTCCTCTTCACGCACCCGCAACGTCACTCCGTTGGCTACGTCATCACGCCCTAAGACCCAGTTTGGCTGTTTTAACATGTCACAGTGGTGGGTAAAGTAATTACATTCTAGTACAAAGTGGCAGAATGAATTATATAACATATTAAGTTTATTAAGGTGGGTTTGCGGTGCAGGTGCATACACTACATTCCCATAATCAATGACCAGCATTAGCATTTGTTGCACTATCTGTTTCCTTACTGTAGGGCTTAGGCAGGATTTGTTTCTGTACAGGGCACCTAGTTTTGGGTAAAGTTTTGAAGAGATTTTTTTCAATGTGAAAGTTTCCACATCCAGTCTTGTGTTTACAGTAACAAGTGTATTTAAATAGCGAGTTCCCATTTCTTTCTAAGAGTAAAATACAACTTTCCGGTGCAAAAATATATGTATTATAACAAAAAATGTAACTCTCACTGCAGTAGGCTTCATACATAATAATCGTGCCTAATAATCCCCCAAAATGAGTGAACAGATCGATAAAACCACTATCTGAAGGAAATGTCTCGGAATAGGCTTTCATATGATGCATTTTATTTTCCATTTTATCTCATTCTGAAAGAACTGATCTGGAATACTATCAGACAATTCCCACTGTTCACAAATGGCAAAAGCACAGGGCAGTAAAGATATTGAGTAACTCAAAAGGTTCTGATTTAAACCTTGATCCGTGGGATCGTAACAACCGTGGCCAAAGACTCAATCAGATTCATAGGAAGACATGCCTCTCAAGGTTACTTCACATTGTTTCTGTCTGTTACATTTATTTCATTGATATAAAAATATCCTCTTTCGAGGGGAAAAATAAATAGGAAAATATTTTTATATTGGAACATTCGAATTGTATTCATACTGTGAAAAGCATCTTCAGCTCTCCCAATTTACACCAATAAATACAATTTTGAAAATCACCTATTACTCATGCTAATTTGTTTATTTTTTATGAGAAACCCCATTTTCTTTTTAATTTCTACTAAAGATTTAGCAACTGACATCATACTCCAATTTGTACAAGACAAAGTCAGGACACACATTAAAAATGAAGAGGTGAAATAGAAACATTATTACATGTTGGAGGCACCCAGTTGTAAGATAGAAAGTTGTAGATTTCCACATTTTTTAGACACTTCAGAAATACATATTTATTAAACATAGGGACAAGTAAATATAATGTTTAAAATACTGGAAAGTGGCAATTTCAAACACCATGACATTTCCCATGCAAGCTTAACATTTAAAAAAACAAAACAAATTAAGTTGCATAAAGTGTAGCCTGGAAGTTGTCCAATTTCTGCAAAAAAACAACAACAAATGATGCAGATAAAACATAAGGAAACTTGGCTTGTACTTCAACTTTCATGTATAACAGGACACAGACTGTGAGAGGAAGTTGCACGTTGTTGCAGAACTACAATGGTAGTGTCAATTCTTTATTTAGAGTTGAAAAATGAATGTTCGTCCCTTACTTGTGGTCAACTAAACAACAGCAAGAAAGAGACTGTTAAAAAAAATCTGCTAGATTTTTACAGTTTATTAAACGCATTAAAGGTCCACTAAAATCACCCAGGCCACTGCACCCATACACCCATAATGCTCACACACGTTCTTTGCCACATTCCATTTGCTTAATATTTGGCTTTAACTGTTGGTTGACATACAGACATACTCCACCACCTTTACAGTTTTTTCTATCCTACCTACATAATGTGTAACCATATTGCTTAGTGTATGCTATTGCCTCTAGTTTCCCCATATTGTTATTTAGGCTCTTTGCATTAGTAAGCATAGATTTAATATTATAATTTAACTCTTGTACTGTATGTGATTTTTTATTACTATTACATATCCCCTCTGTACTAAACTGCCCCCATCTCCACCCCTTGTGCTAAGCTAATGCCCATCTCCTTTCTGTCCATATACATTTTGTTGATTTCTGTATCCCTCCCCCTGCCACTAGTTTTAAACTAAGCTCACCACTAGTTTACCACTAATCTCCTCCAACCTTCCACTGCACAGCAGACCCTCTTCTGTTTAGGTGCAATCCATCGTGGCTGTAAAGGTTGTAACCAAGTTCAAAAATCAGCCCAGTACTCTAAAAATGCTAAATCCTCCTTCATACACCATGACTTTAGCCATGCATTAAACTCACTGGTAATTTGCTTCTCCAGATCTCCAATACGAGTTTCCAGAGAAGCCACTCGCTCACAACTGTCACAGAGGTTTGGACCCTGGACAGATTTATCCAGGCATGCATACATGTAGCAAGATGTGCACAGAGTCAAACCTTTAATCTTGTTAACACCCATTTCCACAGTTACTAAAAATAACAAGTACAGGACAGTAAAACAATAATTATCTTGTTGGTTTAAACTCCTTGTGGATTTAAACTCCTGGTTTTGAACTCCTACTTAAAAATAAACTACTTAAAGGAGACTAGTTTTACGCTATTCCAAGTGAGCAAGTTCAGTGAGTCAATTGTGGATTTATATAGGTATTCATAAAACCCACACATGTGAAAATTAAGGGACTACTTCCCTAATTAACTCAGCTGCAGCACACAGGGAAAAAAATACTAGAACAGTCACAAAATCTGTCCCTAGCAATATTAGCACCCAACCCAGACCTCAAGCCATGCCAGCAGTCCAGGTTTTGTTGGTATCCTCTTAGAGAAAGAACTGGAAAATGACAATATTCTGGGTTGTTGCTGTGCCTCAAGAACACGATTGGGCATATATTTATCTTCAATATCAGTCATTTACCACATTTTCTGACCTGTGATAACTTGCAGAGAGATCCTACAATTCTCTAAACATAGAAACATAGAATGTGATGGCAGATAAGCACCTTTGGCCCATCTAGTCTGCCCAATTTTCTAAATACTTTCATTAGTCCCTGGCCTTATCTTATAGTTAGGATAGCCTTATGCATATCCCACGCATGCTTAAACTCCTTCACTGTGTTAACCTCTACCACCTTAGCTGGAAGGCTATTCCATGCATCCACTACCCTCTCAGTAATGTAATTCCTGCCGTCCCACTAACTGCCCCATCTATACAAAAAAATAATTAACTACTTGATCATTCTAAAACTCTGCATCCAAAGATCTAAAAAAACAGAACCAAAGAACAGATACATTCTGGTAGGGTCCAAATGTTCCATTTATGCACAGAATGTAAGGGAGACTTTGAGATAAATATAGTAAATTATTTATCCCCACCACCTTAAAAAGTGAGTGAAATTTTGGACATTGCCCACATCCCCTCTAGTATCCCCAACCATCTTTACAAATATTCAACCTCTTTGTCATTGAACTATGCAAAGGTCAAGGGAGACTTCATGTCTTCCTCCTCCCTTACAGGCATGACAATTAATTGAGGTAGCCAGTTCAAAAGTCCAAAATGATGCAGGACTAGGCCCAGCATCAAAGTTATGCATTTCTAAAATTTCTTGACCCTGAAATATCACTGAGAATCCCCAAAGAGACATTTCTATAGTTGGATGATCTAGCTAAATATAAATTTGGGAATATTACTGCACAGAATTACTGGAATGTCGTGTCTGAGTGAGCAAAAAACAAAAAAAAAAACATAAATTTTAGAGATGGATAAAAAAAAAATGGCTATAGTAATTGTGGCAGAGTCTATATAGATAAATATCACATATAGTCTGTTTTATTAAAAAATATCCTTTGTTTAGAAATTTTGGGTTTGGTGACCCATATAAAACTATCCATGAAATCAAGCTATGAAAACCTGCACTAGTTGTCTACAGTTTATAATAAGCAAAACTGTGAAAATGTATATTTTTATATAAAAATTCCATTTGTTTTCCATTATATATCCAGAGTATATCCTTACTTGTGCATAAACTGTGCATTTCATGATATTGTCTTCAACCACTTTTTGATGTATTTAATGTGTAGAATGAGCACTTTTAATAAAATATGTACTATTCTGTTCTATTTAGAATTTTTTTTATCTACCTTATCAAAACATGAATAGAAATATGAATTTTACTTTAATGACTGTATGTAACTGCAGTAATAAAAACTGCTGTCTCATTTGGTTGATGCACAAACTGTAGTAAGCATTCAAACATCAGAGAGGCACGTGTCCTCGTGGTACACGGCCGTCTGAATTTGAAAAAAATGAAGCACCGTAATGTCATGTAAAAAAACGTACCGCAGGATATATTTGAAAATGAGTCTGTCCTGTAAAATACTTTTTTTTTATAGAAACCGTTGTTAAATCTGTCATACCTTAATATTCGGATAGTACTGCTAGAAAATATATTGTTCAAATGGAAATTAAGTAAACATGTTAAGAATGTTTGCCGTATTAGACTGCACTGCTGCAAGGTTAATGGCACATGAAATTGCCTCTGAAATATGGTGTCTACTGTTCTCAATGTTAATTGCTGTTTCCATTCTCATTGTTAGAATTAACTGTGCTATGGCTGACCAATCCCATTTTCACCCGTGTTGATTTTCTCCTGTGCCGGGTGCAGTTTGCTACAAAGTGTAGAACAAATGAACTCACTGAACTTCCCCAGGTCTGTGGATTCCCGCATTAACAAATATGAGTATCGTTAACCTTTTGACTTCATTAAAACTTTTAGACTTTCACATCTTTTCTAAACACCTCCTGTAAGGGGTCATCTAATGTTTACACTTCAATTATTTGTTTTATTAGAATGTCTTATCTCATGCTCTGTTAATAGCTTGCTAGTCTTGTATGTAAGTTAAGTTCAGTTTACAGAGTAGGAGATAGAAACTTTTAGAGTATGTTTAGATATGATTGAAAATGAAACCATTTTGTTTTCATGCAGGCTGTGTCAGTCACAGAGGTGTGGCTAGGGCTGCATAAACAGAAACATAGGTGATTTAACTGCTAAATGGCAGAGAATTGAGCACTGAGACTTCAGAGGCATGTTCTATACACCAAAACTGCTTCATTAAGATAAATTGTTTTGGCGCCTATAGTGTTCCTTGCAAAATGATCAATACATTAAATGTATCTTGTTTGTAAGTATTTAACGGGAGATACATACATTACCAGTCAAAAGTTTTAGAACACTTCAATTAAAATCAGAGAACAAATACAAAATTAAAGAAAAAAAATAATTATGGATTTGTTATGTTCAACAAAATGTAATCAACATTTTTGATTCATGAAAGTAGCCACCTTTTGAAGATTTATTAGCTGAACACACTGGTTATTTTATTTTTTTAACCAATGGAAATAACATTTAGGAGGTTCTTTCCAACACTAATACAGAAGATCTCCAAATGTGTTGTGCTTGTAGGTTGCGTTGCTTTCACCCTCCTGTCCAGTTCATGCAAAACCAGCTTGGTGGAGTTTAATCATGGAGAATTTCTGAAAACCCTGCATGAATGTCAGGAATCCGGGAACCAGAACACACAGACAGAATCACAAGCAAGAATATTTGTAATACCAGTCCTTAGAATGGCCGGGTTATACAAATAAGCAGAGTCAGAATACAAGCCGAGATCAGAGGATTACAGAGGTAAGGAATAATGATTAAGCAAGCCAAGGTCAAAAGGATTAGAGAGTGCAGGATAAACAAGAGACAAACTCCAGGTAAGGTACCAAACAAACAAACAAACAAACAGAAGGAACGCGCTATTGGGCTATCAAGAAACCACAACAGTGCAACAAGGAATGGGAGAGGTAAGTATAAATAGGCATCACATACGTCTGATTGGTCAAATTCCGTTAGGAATTGACCACTATTTGTGGAAGGTACTCGACCTTTCTAATCTGACCTTTGACGTCATTTGAACTTTGACGTAATTTTTATGCGCCGAATTCGGTCTACCAAATTTCGAGTCCAGTGTGCCGAATTTGGTAGTTCATTCGGACGCATACTTAAACACGTTGCATGTAATCGTGCAGCGTCAGAAGGAGCACCAGGGGGGATCGTGGCAGCTGGAGCTCTGGCAGGAGGTAAGCAGGCAGGAAGCCTGACAATGATGAACCAAAGTCTTTAGTAGTTTTCTGACGGTGCTTCATAGACCAGGTAAGCCTTTTTAATATTTTGTCACCTTATCATTGAGGAGGTTCAAAAGTCCACAATGAGACATATGACCAGCATCAAAATTATGCATTTCAAAACAAAAATTTCTGGGTTCCACATTGTCCCTTTGATACCACCAAAAAATTATCAAAGGTAGACAAATAGAGATGTTTCTGAACTTGGGTGATCTAGCTGAACACAAATTTGGGGATATTACGGCAACAGAATAAATTAGTTTCACAGAATTGCACAACAATTCTATCTTCTTTCTAAGTATATTAAAAACAAGCTGCCGGATATTGTGATCGAGCTGGGTGATTAAATGACTACAATAATAGAGTCAGAAACCACAAAAGTATGTTTTATGATAGCATATGCTTGGTTTAGAAATGTTGGTTTTAATTACTTTTATAAACCATAGGAATCCAATATATCAAACAATGAAAACCTTTAGGTCAGAAACAAAAATGCACTATTTTTAGTATTTGAGCTGTAACTGCGAAAACATATCTGAAACCATTGGCACATAATATATTCTGAAAGTCAGGACAAATATATCAATCAAATAGTTATCTTTAGCTGTAGTAGTTGTCTACAAATTGTAATAAGAAAAACAGTGGTTGTAATATACATTCCAGTTGTTTTTTTATTTTTCATATATATAGACCTTTGACGTCATTTGAACTTTGACGTAATTTTTATGCGCCGAATTCGGTCTACCAAATTTCCAACCTCTGGCACTCAACCTCAAATATAATTAAAATCCAAAGACTTATACCCGGATTATATATATATATATACATTTAGGATAGAGAGATCCATGATTTGTGAATTTAATTGCATTCTCTCCAATTGTTGGTGCATCTTGATGCATTAATGTAAAATGCAAAAAAATACACATAGAAATTGTCAGTTTCTGTAAGTAAAGCACGACACTTTTAATACAATTATATATAAAATAACAAAGATAATACATTGGGTGTGTAAACACACACACAATAAAAATAATACTGAAAGAGCAGGAACACAGTAGTCTCCACTTATCAGTAGCAAAATGATAGCAGCAAAAACAAAAAACATCTAAAATAAATAAAACATAGCAAACACACTGTAATCTGCATAGACATATAATGCCATATAGCTGTACCAGGCTCTGTAATATGTCCCAAGGGTGCCTATTCTGGCTTAAAGACCCGAAGAAGGAAGGGGGGATCTGATGAATGTAATATTTATTAAATACAAATATGCATAAAAAGAATATATTAAAACAAAATAATCTGAAAAACATGGACTAAAAATATTTAGCAGTGAAAATACAATAAAGTCCAAAATGCACCGCTTAGTCCACATGTAACTGCACCATAATAGCAGCAACCACATTTTGACTAAAATCTAAAGTTTTCATCAGAGCTGGCATGTATGTTTTCCAATACTTGCATTTTTAAAAGTCCCGCTAGTTCAAATCACATCAGTTAGTGTATTGCATCACTTCCGGTTTGGCGATCCATTCATCACTTCCAGTTGAATGCCTTCTCTAATATCAACACGGATTTCCAACTCTCTTCATGTTCATCACTTCCAGTCTAGTTGTATTTCCTAGTGTGCACCTACAGTTGTAATCAAAATTATTCAACCCTCATTGAAAATCAGGTTTATTGTCAAAATTACCGGCTTTCAGCTGTTTGCAATGAACAGATCAAGCACAATAAATTGAAATAGCTCAACAGAATGAATGTTTCAAGTGGTTTCCACAAATTCAACTGAAAATACAACTTATGGTGACTTTTCCAGTCACAAAATTATTCATCCCCTTCAAGGCAAGCATCTTTAGAACTTAGTAGATCACCCTTTTGCTGTTATGACTTACTGCAAATGAGATGCATAGATAGACACCAACTTCTGGCAGGGTTGCTGAGGAATCTTAGCCCATTGCTCATGAGCAACTGCCTCCAGTTCAGTAATGTTCTTGGGTTTGCTTGCTGCAAACACCATCTTCAAATACCACCAGATATTTTCTATGGGGTTCAAGTCAGGTGACTGTGATGGCCACTGTAGAATTTTCCAGGACTTCTTCTGCAACCAGTCCTTGGTGGAATTTGAGGTATGCTTGGGATCATGTCTTGTTGGAAGGTTCAATGACACCCAAACTTCAGCTTCCTCACAGACGGCATGATGTTTTCTCCTAGGATTTCCTGATACTTCAATTAATCCATCTTGCCTTCCACACGCTGCAGGTTTCCAGTGCCAGAGGATGCAAAGCACTCCAGAGCATCACTGAGCCACCACCATGTTTAACTGTAGACAGAGTGTTCTTTTCAGCGTATGCCTCATTCTTCTTCCCCCAGACATACTGCTGATGCATAAGTTCCATTTTGTTCAACAGCTCCAAAGAACAGAATCCCCAAACTTCTGTAGCTTATTTGTATGATTTTGAGCATATTGGAGCCGGCTTTTCTTTTGCTTTTGGCTCAGTAGGGGTGTACGTTTTGAATTTCTGGCATGGAATCCTTCTGCGTCTAGTACCCGCCTTAATGTTCTCAATGAAACCTCAGTGCCTGTTACCATCACATTTTGCTGCAGGCCGATTGCAGTCACTTAAGAGTTTTTCCTAACCTGCATTCTCAGAAATCTGGTTGCAGCCACTGATAGCTTCCTTTTTCTGCCCCGTCCAGGTAGTGTAACCACTGTTCTTACAACTTTGAACTTGCCAACTATGTTTCCAATGGTGTCTCTAGGAACATTCAGTGCCCTTACTATCGTTTTGTATCCTGTTTGTTGTTAGTGTAGAGCAATGATATCTTCTCTTAATTTTGTGGCCTATTCTTTTAACTTTTTACTGCCATATTTCTATCCGGTTAGATGTGACACTCAACAATCTCCTAGCCAGATCAGGTATTTTAAGTGCTCCAACTCAAGCACAGCTGGTGCAACCAATGAAGCCCTTGATTAGTTGCATCAGGTGTGCTTGAGACAACAGCTGTTTTGCATATTTTTGCTGTTGTGAGCGATTCTATTCAGAAGATTGAATAATTTTGAGACTGGAGAAGTCATTATAAATTGCATTTTCAACTGAATTTGGGGAAACCACTTGAAGCATGTGTTGTGTTGAGCTATTTCAATTACTCTTGTTTGATTTGTTCATTACAAACAGCTTAAAGTCTGTAAATCTTGACAATAAACCTGATTTTCAATGGAGGTTGAATAATTTTGAATACAACTGTAGACGTTATATTGAATGTGGGTAAAATGCCCTTAAGCATAATATACACTGTCCCCATTATACAATTATCGGTAATGGGAGCATAATCTAAACAAACCGGCAAAATAAGAACACCAAAACCAAAGAACACTGAACAGATTGTCCTTAGAGTGCCATGAGCTCTATGGCCAGATTTCAATAACTCAGTAAATCGCCAATGCCATTGCTATGGAACTAACACGTTATTCACACATTTTGTATGTAAATCCATACACCTCAGTCACTGATGTATATATCAATTTAGATATTGTGATACATTGCATGTATTGAGTAAAATTTGTCATGATTAGTCACCTGCCAATAGATTAATGTCACAATAAAATCATGCTTTGCTCTTTGGAGAAATCCCTCGCTCCCAGTTGAGTCATCTCTGCAAACTATGAGATATTATCGTCGTATTTTTCCAGTGACTTACTTCTCGTTCTCCGAGATCATTTGACCTCTGGCTTGTTAGTTTTAAATTAAAGTGTCACACGTAATTATTTTTGTATCGGTTGTGTTTATCTAACTGTAGTTTAAATATGCTTTTATGGCTACATCTTCTCTAACAATGAGCTAACATAGATTTGTTTCTGTAGGTTTTGACCTCTAAAGGACCTGTGTATTCTACACATAAATACATAATACATGATAGATATTAGTTACAAGAGTTTCATTTTATTGTTCCTGTGCCTACCAAAGTCATTGGGTTCCTCGAGAAGCACTGCTGATCTCTTATACCTTTTTATATTACAAATATCAAAGTAACAAATATAAAACAAATTAAAAGGACATGCATAACTGTAAGACAACTGTCTCGTTCAAAAGCTTTAGCTTTGAATGAGACTATGGCCTCCCTCTGTAGCCTGAAAAATCAGGTAAATATGATTTTTATTTGCATGTTTAACTGTTTTTATGCTTTCCATAGCCACTCCAGGGGGTGACTGCTCTAACCAATGATGCCCTGTTTCAGATATTAGTGGACTAGTCTGAAACTGAGAAGGATAAGTAAGAAGGAGGATGAAGAATTCCTAGCTGAGAAGAGTGTCCAACAATGCAAGCTGACAAAGTTAATAGTAACTTTATAAATATTGATTGCATACTTTTCAAAATCTTGCTTTATTTTGGTTTGTATCTTGGTTTAAAAGTGTTTACTTGCTGTTTTTTATCCCCTTAAGGACTGGACTGTTTTTGCGATGTTGTACATTTGCGACCAGGCCTCTTTTTACAGTTTTGTGGTGTTTGTGTTTAGCTGTAATTTTCCGCTCTCTCATTTACTGTTCCTATACAAATTATATGTTGTTTTTTTTTCAGGACAAAAAAAGGCTTTCTTTACATACCATTATTTATATAATCTCATGTAATTTAATTAAAAAAAATAAAATAAAATATGATGAAAAAATGAAAATAATACATGTTTTTGACTTTTACTTGAAACATCTTTTACTCATCTACAAAAGCGAATAAAAAAAACTGCTAAATAGATTTGAAATTTTGTCCTGAGTTTTAAAATATCCAGTGTTTACATGCTTTTTTGCTTTTTTTTGCAAGTTATAGGGCTATAGGTACAAGTAGGATATTGTGGTTTCAAAACATACATTTTTTCAAATTTATCAATAGTGACATTGTAACACTATTATCTGTCAAAATTCTGTCAAAAATATTATCTGTCAAAATTCCCCACATGTACATATTTTTTTTAAAGTAGATAACCCAGGGTATTCAATATGGGGTATGTCCAGTCTTTTTTAGTAGCCATCTAGTCGCAAACACTGGCCAAAGTTAGCGTTCATATTTGTTTGTGTGTGAAAAAGTAAAAAACTAAATTGAACGCTAATTTTGGCCAGTGTTTGTGACTAAGTGGCTACTAAAAAAGACTGGACATACCCCATTTGCAATAACTTGGGTTGTCTTCTTTTGCAAATGGTATGCCATCATGGGGGTAATTCTCATTCCTGGGCTACCATACGCTCTCAAAGGCAACGTAACCAACCTGCCCATTTTCAATGTAAAAATATTTGACCCATATATTTGACCCTGTAACTTTCAAAAACGCTATAAAATCTGTACATGGGGGTACTGTTAAACTCGGGAGACTTTGCTGAACACAAATATTAGTGTTTCAAAACAGGAAAACGTATCACAACAATTATATCATCAGTAAAAGTGCTGTTTGTGTGTGAAAAAATTGAAAAAAGTCACTTTCACTGACAATATCCTCACTGTGATAGGTTTTACAGTTTGGAATCACTAATATTTGTGTTCAGCAAAGTCTCCCGAGTACAACGGCAATTTACATTGCCATAATACAGACTGGGGGGAGAGGGGTGCTGGCAGAGCTGTACTTACCTTTCCTGCAGCTCCTGTCAGCTCTCTCCTCCTCCGCACCGTCCGTTCAGCACCTCGGTCAGCTCCCAGTGTAAGTCTCGCGAGAGCCGCGGCTCTCGCGAGATTTACACTGGGAGCTGACAGAGGGAGCTGCACAGACCGCGCGGAGGAGGAGAGAGCTGACAGGAGCTGCAGGAAAGGTAAGTACAGCTCTGCCAGCACCCCTCTCCCCCCACTGAACTACCAATGACACTGGACCACCAGGGAAGGAGCCCCCCTCCCTGGCCAGCTAGCAAGCAGGGAGGGGGGACGAAAAAAAAAAGATTATTAAAAAAAAAAATTAATAATAATTAAATAATAAATAATAATAATAAAAAAATAATATAAAAAAATAAAAATAATAATAATTAATAATATATCAAATGCCCACCCCCACCAACACATACACAAACACACACTGCATCACACACTGCATCACACACTCACACTTCATTCATATACACACACTGCACTCACACACACTGCATTCACACACACTGCACTCATACACACACACTGCACTCACACACACTGCACTCATACACACTGCACTCATACACACTGCACTCATACACACACACTGCACTCATACACACACACACTGCACTCATACACACACACACTGCACTCATACACACACACTGCATTCATTATATACACACACTGGAAATAAATATTCAATTAATATATACACACACACACACTGCACTCATACACACACACACTGCACTCACACTGCACTCATACACACACACACTGCACTCACGCACTGCACTCATACACGCACTACACTCATACACACTGCACTCATACACACACACTGCATTCATTATATACACACACTGAAAATAAATATTCAATTAATATATACGCACACACACTGCACTCATACACACACACACTGCACTCATACACACACACACACACTGCACGCACTGCACTCATACACGCACTGCACTCATACACGCACTGCACTCATACGCGCACTGCATTCATACGCACACTGCATTCATACGCACACTGCATTCATACGCACACTGCATTCATACGCACACACTGCATTCATTATATACACACACTGTAAATAAATATTCAATTAATATAATTTTGGGGGGGATATAATTTTATTTAGAAATTTACCAGTAGCTGCTGCATTTCCCACCCTAGTCTTATACTCGAGTCAATACGTTTTCCCAGTTTTTTTGGGTAAAATTAGGGGCCTCGGCTTATATTCGGGTCGGCTTATACTCGAGTATATACTGTAAATACGCACGTAGAATTTAAATATATATGCACATTTATGTATTTGAAGTCTACGTGTATATTTATATCATTATTTATGTAATTTTGTATATGAACAAATGTATATTTCGGATTATTTTTATTTATTTATATATACATATATATATATACAATTTCATTCTAAGTGTATTTTGATATAAATGTATATATTTTAATATCAAATTACAGTTAGAATAAAATTTCATATAGATATATAATTTTTTTTAATGTGTTATTATTATTTTTTTTTTTTAATTTAATTTAATTTACTTACTATTTGTATTTTATAATATATATATATATATATATATATATATATATATATATATATATATATATATATATAGTTATTATATATATTATATATATACGTGTGTAATTTAATTATAAGTGTATTTTTATATTAATATATGTACATATTAATATAAAATACACATAGTATGATATTATATATATATGATATATAGACATATATTATATAGATATATATAGACTGTCTGTGCTGTATATAGACTGTCTGTGCTGACAGGCAGTCTCCCTGCTAGTGTAAAATCAAAGAAAAAATAAAGTTAATGTTAATAATAAAAAATAATTATATATATGTGTGTATATATATGATATATAGACATATATTATATCTATATAATATATGTCTATATATCATATATACACACATATATATAATTATTTTTTATTATTAACATTAACTTTAGTGTAAAAGTTAGGACGGTTCTAGTCTCCCTGCTAGTGTAAAATCAAAGAAAAAATAAAGTTAATGATAATAATAAAAAATAATTATATATATGTGTGTATATATGATATATAGACATATATTATATCTATATAATATATATTATATAGATATAATATATGTCTATATATCATATATATACACACATATATATAATTATTTTTTATTATTAACACTAACTTTATTTTTTCTTTGATTTTACACTAGCAGGGAGACTAGAACCGTCCTAACTTAAAGTTAATGGTAATAATAAAAAATAATTATATATATGTGTGTATATATGATATATATACATATATTATATCTCTATAATATATATTATATAGATATAATATATGTCTATATATCATATATATACACACATATATATAATTATTTTTTATTATTAACATTAACTTTATTTTTTCTTTGATTTTACACTAGCAGGGAGACTAGAACCGTCCTAACTTTTACACTAAAGTTAATGTTAATTATAAAAAATTATTATATATATATGTGTGTATATATATGATATATAGACATATATTATATCTATATAATATATGTCTATATATCATATATACACACATATATATAATTATTTTTTATTATTAACATTAACTTTAGTGTAAAAGTTAGGACGGTTCTAGTCTCCCTGGTAGTGTAAAATCAAAGAAAAAATAAAGTTAATGTTAATAATAAAAAATAATTATATATGTGTGTATATATATGATATATAGACATATATTTAGTGATGTACCGAACTGTCCGCCGGCGAACAGTTCCCGGCGAACTTAGCGTGTTCGCGTTCGCCGCCGCGGGCGAACACATGGGCGGTTCGATCCGCCCCCTATTCGTCATCATTGGGCAAACTTTGACCCTGTGCCTCTCGGTCAGCAGACACATTCCAGCCAATCAGCAGCACTCCCTCCCTTCCACACCCTCCAACCTCCCTCCCAGCATCCATTTTCGATTCATTCTGAAGCTGCATGCTTAGTGAGAGGAGGGAAAGTTTAGCTGCTGCTGATTAGATAGGGAAATTGATAGCTAGGCTAGGGTATTCAGTGTCCACTACAATCCTGAAGGACTCATCTGATCTCTGCTGTAAGGACAGCACCCCAAAAAGCCCTTTTTAGGGCTATAACATCAGGCTGCTTTTTTTTTTTTTTTTCCTGTGTAATGTAATTGCAGGTGCCTGCCTGCCAGCTTCTGTGTGAGGTTCACATTGGATACTGTGCCTACTTGCCCAGTGCCACCACTCATATCTGTTTTAACAATTGGTTAAGCTTTAGATTTAAAATAAATAATTTGTTTTCACTGTAATAGAAGAGCAGTTGCCTGCCTGCCAGCTTCTGTGTCAGGTTGGATGCCTTGCCCATTTGCACAGTCAGTGCCACCACTCATATCTGTTTTAACAATTGGTTAAGCTTTAGATTTTAAATAAATAATTTGTTTTCACTGTAATAGAAGAGCAGTTGCCTGCCTGCCAGCTTCTGTGTCAGGTTGGATGCCTTGCCCATTTGCACAGTCAGTGCCACCACTCATATCTGTTTTAACAATAGCTTAAGCTTTAGATTTTAAAGAGGACAGGTGTCAATGTTAGGTGATTTCTGCCCTTTATGGATTAAAAGCAGACTCTGCATCAACTGTGTAATTTTCCATGGGAGTTTTGCCATGGATCCCCCTCCGGCATGCCACAGTCCAGGTGTTAGTCCCCTTGAAACAACTTTTCCATCACTTTTGTGGCCAGAAAGAGTCCCTGTTGGTTTTAAAATTCGCCTGCCCATTGAAGTCAATGGTGGTTCGCGAACATTTGAGGAAGTTCGCGTTCGCCGTTCGCGAACCGAAAATTTCGGGTTCGCGACAACACTACATATATTATATCTATATAATATATATTATATAGATATAAAAAATAAAGTTAATGTTAATAATAAAAATAATTATATATATGTGTGTATATATGATATATAGACATATATTATATCTATATAATATATATTATATAGATATAATATATGTCTATATATCATATATATACACACATATATATAATTATTTTTATTATTAACATTAACTTTATTTTTTCTTTGATTTTACACTAGCAGGGAGACTAGAACCGTCCTAACTTTTACACTAAAGTTAATGTTAATAATAAAAAATAATTATATATATGTGTGTATATATATGATATATAGACATATATTATATCTATATAATATATGTCTATATATCATATATACACACATATAACAGGCAGTCTCCCTGCTAGTGTAAAATCAAAGATTAAAAAAATAAAGTTAATGTTAATAATAAAAAAAAAATTATATATATGTGTGTATATATATATATGATATATAGACATTTATTATATCTGCATAATATGTAGGAGTTATTAGTCAGCAAAAACAGAAAAACTATTTGATGTGCACATAAACATTTTTAAAATCTAAAGAAGTGCAATGTAACGGATCACCTTCCATTGACGGATGCTCCTAGTGCTTCCTGAGGACTCCACGCACTGCAGACGACACCACAACCACCGCAGACTCCACAACCGCCGTAGCTTAACTGGAGCCGCGCCGTCTTCCTTCCACCCTGAATGAACCTCCAGCATTCAGGACCGTGTGGGAAAGACCTCTCCTCCAAGGAGAGCGTAACAGGCACAAGAACAAGTGATTAAAGCTCAAGGGAGTATGCAGCGCATAGCAATCCCCAGTGTGATATAGCTGTTCCCTCCGATAACGAGACAAGGCTACGTATTGAGGGTCAAGAAGAAGTCTCCAGTTTAATTACACACACTCTGCTTTTATGCAATTCTCCCCTGCAAGGGAGACGCCCACATCCAATTAAACATTACCCAATCACACAATGGTTACCTCCCACAGATTCCCTCCCCTTAGCCTGAGAGGTAACCCAATTATAACATACAGTTTAAACATACATTTTTATACATTTTTATAACTTTAAAACTTTACATCCAATATTAATAAAAAAACACTTATTAATAATCATACTTTACTTACAAACATATCCAAAATTCAGCTAATTCCATCCAGGGGTTAAAGAGTTAGCTGGAAGTCCTTTATGACCGACCGCAAGCACATTTCCCTGCCCAAAACAGTTCCACAGAATCCGGCAGTGCGGTCGGTCTATTTCTGCCCTGAAAAGTTACAAAGTCCCGCCCAAAAGCGCTGTTCGAATCGTCGAACTCACTTCGACTTTTGTCGAAGTGTCGAAGTGAAACCTGGGTTGTTTCCGTGGTGTTCTATTGTCTACCAGAGGTCTGTTTTACACCCAGAAATGACAAAGTCCCATTCGAACGTGTGGTCGAATCTTCGAACGGGACTTAGTCTCCAGCCGCAGTGTCGAAGGGTAGGGGAAGGTACAGCTCACCGCGTTCGACTGGATTAAAATGGCTGCCGCCATGTGTTCGACTGTAATGGCGGCCACTTTGACGGCTTCGGCACTTCGACAGCTTCGGCACTTCGACAGCTTCGGCACTTCGACTGCATTCGAAGTGCCAGTTTAAAAGTTGGAACACTGCTCCCAAGTATTTAAAGGGCCAGGAACAGCATACAAACATCCATTGGGCCCAAATACAAGTCTCAAAGGGCAATACCTTCCAGGGCCATAGTCGCAGGGCAGGAGGCTAGCAATAAGTCCTCTCCAATGCCCAGTGGCAAATGTCAGTTTGTCACATGCAATTCTGGGGCAGGATTCTGGTGCCCGACCATCTTAAAACTTCACCAGCCGCTACAGGTGGTGAGGGTCATATGTAATTTTCAGAAGACAAAATATTTTTGACAAGGCAGTTTTACCAAAATGCTACTTCTTAAATTATAATTTGGACAAATTAATATTAAGGCCGGTGGAAAATAAATATAGACAAAGAATTTTGTGGGGTTCTTTACACTCATATTAAAAATGAGAAGGATTTTGTTAATCATACACTATGGGCTAAAAATGTGAAATGTCGACCAGTTGCTCCAAGGAACTATAAAGCAAAATAATAAGTAAAATATATGACGGAATAGTAAATTCTACAGTGATGACTTCACATATAAATAAAAGTTAATTATTTTATAAATGAAGACAAAATACGTACTAAATTAAATTTAAGGCCATTGGTGTTTTTTTCCTGTTTTTAACATCTTATGAGAGAATTCTCCAGCTTTTCAGGTTATTAGAGTATCCAACTATGAGGACTGTCTGGTTGAAACAACTGCAAAACAAAACCTCAAAAGGCATGCCCAATAGGAAAGAGGTGCTTGCTTAAAATGATATGACAAAAGTGATTTAGTCACTTGCTAATAGACAAGGGAATAGCCGAAACGAGACACCTAAAGCATATCATAACTCCGTCTCCGCTATCTGGTTTTGATGGGTGAATGAATTTTGTCATTTCAGAGTGAGAGATTTTTCTCCTTATACCATTTCCCATGAGAACTCTCTATCTGTTTGTGACATTGTGTAGGTTTGAAGCAATCCCTGTTACTTTTTGTCTCACTTCACATTATCGCCTTTAAATTGTCCAGGCCACGTTTCTCTGCATTTTGCATACAATTGTTTACATACTAGATTTTAGGCTTATGGTTAAAGTGTCCATTTTTGTGTAACTGTATCTATTTTTTGTTGTCTGCCTGCCATCTCTGACTTTTGTTGGTGGCTCCATTGTCTAAAGCTGTTGTAAATATTAGCACTTTGTAAAAAAAAATAAAAATAATCATCTTCAAATTTATACCATTATACAAATGATACAATTAAAAAATATTTATATAAAGGGATATTCAGCTATGTGTTTATTAACAAACTGCAACATAAGAAAGACTGATTTTACCCAGAGTACAAATTATGCTCCTTACAGGTGCAGATCAAGGGGGAGAGCATCATGCCAAGTGCTCTGCCTGGGCTTTTAGGTATCTCTGTCAGGTTCCTGAGTGTATTACATTTTACACAAAATGAAACAAGCAAGAAGGCGCAAAATTTTAAAATACAATGGTAAAATATATACGTGTAAAAAAGCGGCACCTTCCCAGTGAAATAGCTGAAAAACACACAAACAACCGAATACAGGATTAAAAAAGGTGCACTATACCTTTAAAATGTATAAAGGTGCAACACAGTGCAAAAGTGCAATGTGCATTATAGTGGTTCGAACAGACTGTACTACTGAGGGGTATGGACTTCTACATGGGATAAAGAGCGGTATCACATACATGTGAACTTTTACTTATGTGGAAATAAAGCATACATGTATATTCAGCTGGCGTCCTGATTACCTGCCAATATCCAGTCCTGTGCTTAGGACTAAAGCCAGATAAGTTAGAGCAGACTTTCACTGATCTCTCCTTGTGAGTTTTATTTCATCCATTTATTTATTATTTCTCACTATACAGTATTATACTATATTTCTTTCCCTTTTCCCCTTTTTATGTATTATGTTCCTATATATCCCTGGAAGAATTATTGTGACACAGCTATTTTAGGATACTATTAGTACGTTTTTCTTGGATATTTATTACTCAATACACTTGTGAATCTGTACACTTACTTAAATTATTGATTTTGTATTGTTGGCACTATATTGCACATTGCACTTTTGCACTGTGTTGCACTTTTATACATTTTAAAAGTTTAGCGCACCTTTTTTAATCTTTATTTTATTTAACATTTATTTTTTGTGTAACTTTATTTCTCTGCAGGTTCAGAGCATGGGGGTAAAGGGGTGGCAGTCCTCTTTCACATATGTGTCAAGTTGGAATAAAGTCAAAATGAGAATATGTATTCTCCAACTCTCGCAGTACAGTGACATAATTGTTTCTGAGCGACCAAAGGAGGCCAGACAGGTGTATATGTTGGATGTACACATTACTCGCTGTGCCTACATCCACCCCCAATTCCCACCCTCGTCTTTGACAAAACTGAATTGAAGTTTGGTTTCTCTGTACATTAAATAGCTGTTCTATGGGACAGAAAAAAAAAATGGATCCGAGGATCTACCAACGGAATGGGTCTGAAAAGAAAATGGGGGGTCTGAAAGGGAAAAAGAAGGTAAGGGAATTGTAAAAGGCTGAATCTGAAAGCAATGACATGCTGGAAATTAAAGAGAGTTAGTGAAGGAAGATGGGGAAATTATACTAAATAAATATAAGGATTTAATGTTTTATACTTTTTTTTTTTTTTTTTTGTCTAAAGCCATCCCTGTCTCAGCATTTATATGTGTGAAATTGGGGGGGGGGGGGGGGGGGGGGGGGGTTATGTTGAGTTAGAGTGTGTGAAATGGAACAGAACTATGTAGTCATGTGATGAGGTATAGTGAATGAATGTATCTATCGTGTCACAGTGTGTGAGTACAGGAATCTATTGTGTCTCAGTGTGTGAATGTAGGGGTTTATTGCACATCAGTGCGTGTGAATGCAGGGAAATATTGTAAGCTAGTTTGTGTGTGAATGCAGAGGTGTATTGTATGTCAGCATGGAGGAATGCAGTAGTGTATTGTACACCAGCATGTGTGAATGCAGGGGTGCATTTTGTGTCCGGGTTTTTGCAAATGCAGGGGTGTATTGTGTGTCAGTGTGTGTGAATGCAGGGGTGTATTGTGTGTCAGTGTGTGTGAATGCAAGGGTGTTTTGTGTGTCAGTGTGTGTGAATGCAGGGGTGTATTGAGTGTCAGTGTGTGTGAATGCAAGGGTGTATTGTGTGTCAGTGTATTTGTGAATGCAGGGGTTTATTGTGTGTTAGTGTGCGTGAATGCAGGGATACATTAGTATTGAATGTTGGTGTATAAGAGGAATATGTGTGCGTGAATACAGGTTTGTACGGTTAACAGAATGCTACTTGTCTATAAAGAATCCATAACCTGTGATACAAGAGATACTGTTACAAACTAATGTCCAACGCTGCATTATACCCTAAATAAAACATTGTGAGTAATATAAACTTATTTCTATCTGTCTGCAAAGAAAATAAAAAAAATGTGCTCCTCCTGTAATGAGGCATTGAATCTGCCCCTGGCTCTTTACAATGTAAATGGTAATTTTTGATATAGCCCCTTGGTTATTTTTTAAATAATTAAATGCTATATAAAGATAGAACAGTAATAACATATGGTTTCTATGTAAAAACAAAAATGTATATTCAAGGTACAATATAATTGCATACAAATTTTTTTTTATAAAACCAAACTTCATAAAACGGTAAACAGAAACACAAAAGTAGGGATTAGTTAAACCTCACCAATAAAAGCATGAAACATGGGCTGTTAGATAAGGGGAGTATTATTACTACTGCCACTGAGCAAAATGATAAACGCAACACTAATGTTTTTGCCCCCATTTTTCATGCTGAAAAAAATCCCAGTTCTTGCATGGCCAGCATACTCACTGGACATGTCACCCATTGAGCATGTTTGGGATGCCCTGGATCAGTGTATACGACAGCGTGTTCCAGGTCCTGCCAATATCCAGCAACTTTGCACAGCCATTGAAGAGGAGTGGACCAACATTCCAGAGGCCACAATCAACAACCTGATCAACTCTATGTGAAGGAGATGTGTTGCACTGCATGAGGCAAATTGTAGTCACTCCAGATACTGACTGGTTTTCGGACCCACCCGGACCCAACCAATACAGTAAAACTGCACATTTTTATTGTGGCCAGCCTAAGGCACACCTGTGCAATAATCATGCTGCCTAATCAGCATCTTGATATGCCACACCTGTGAGGTGGATGGATTTGCTGCCTAATCAGCATCTTGATATGCCACACCTGTGAGGTGGATGGATTATCTCGGCAAAGGAGAAGTGCTCACTAACACAGATTTAGACAGATTTGTGAACAATATTTGAGAGAAATAGGCCTTTTGTGTACATAGAAAAAGTCTTAGATATTTGAGGTCAGCTCATGAAAAATCGGGGCAAAAACAAAATTGTTGCATTTAGAATTTTGTTAATGTAGTTGTAGATATGTAATAATAAAGAATAGAAAATCTAGAACAATTTCATATATAATACACATGACATTCTGATGTATTAATATCCTGTACTACCAAGTTCTTTAAAACATGCAACTAAAACCGAGCAGTCACTTCTCAGGTTTAAAATATTACATTTACTTATTAGAGGCTAAAGATTAAAGACTGGATAGTTGCATCACTGACCCTCCCCTCTTCCCCCAAATAAAGGGCTAGTATATCTCTAATCCAACAGAGAGACAGGCCCATCGCTACAATTCTGCTTCATCCACTGAGAAATATTCAGTACCAATAGAATGCTTCTCATGTGGAAACATTGGGAGGCAGGCCACATTCCCAGACAATCCTGAGTTGTGTCTGCAGTGCTTCTTATAGATTAGTATTGAATCCAATGCTTCAAAATGAGAAGCATTTTCACCCACTTGATGCAGGGGAACAATGTAATTAGGAAAAGCATCCTCTTGAGAGTCTGATTGACAGATGAGAGGGTGCGACATACTCCCTCTTAAAAAAGGAACTCTTATAAAGTGACAAAGTTTGGACACTCCGATAACCAATAGAGTACCTCAGCAAGCTGAAATGTTTTAGCCATGTGCATTATTCCTTAAAGGAACTGTGTTTGGACCACAAGGAACTTGGGCCTATCACGGATGCCCTTGGAGACAATTGGTTGGTTCTGAGGAATGTAATAGTTTTGCCATATTCGATGTCTGCCATATTGTCAATGAATAGCCCCTGGATTGGTGGGTCAGATGATTAATATGCACGTCAGATTACACTTCTATATGAGAAGCATTTCATTGAACATTATGACAAAAAAGTGTCAGTTTCGGGCAGAGGATCTCGGCACTGGAATCAAGCTATTTTTTTTATATAAAACAGAGCTCTGAATGGGTCAGTATGGGGAGTCATAAATCTTAAAGAGAAGAATAACACATGGAAACCTTAAATGCAATTTTTATAATCCGATAATATAACATCGTCGGTAAAATTTATCAATTTATATTTTGCCACTAACCACATATCTGCCCATGACCTAACAGCCAGCAATTTTCAAGATGTTTTGGACATTGATATGATTAATAATTTGCTGAGTAAGGATAATTTAGATGAATTAACGTATAATACATTTTCAGGATATTTTACGTTCTCTGTTTTTCTTTCTTTCTACATCATAATACTTGTAAAAACTGTAATTTTAAAAGACATCAGAAATATGCAAGAATTCAATGTTGCGTTTTCTTCCTGTTAATAGACAATATTCTGTTTATTAGATCTCAGTAAGTTCAAATATCTAAGAAAAATGGAACCTAATTTATTTTTAACCATTAGAGTTAAATCACAAATCACTACACTATGTTTTTTTTTTTCTTTTCTGCTTTCTTCTAGATCGATAGTAGCACTATGAATAATGGATGCCTGGATCAATCTATGTTTCTGTATTACTATATTATATTCATTGCTTTCTTTCCAGAGGACTCATAAATATTAAGAATGAATAGAAAAAAAATGAATTATTATTGTTAGTGTTTTTAGAAAATTATGTTTTCACGATAGTCTTTAGGACTGTATACTCGGATTCGCATGCTTAGTATTTATTGGAGTTTGTCCTGAGATTGTATGCCTGCTTTGTGTTATGTTTGTCTTATATATTGTTTTGTAACATCCTTACCTTGATATTGAGTCTGTCATGTTATCTTGGCCCTATCTCAGACTCCTCCCTAGTTTACCTTGTGAAGTGGGTCTATGAGAAATATGGTCGATTGGATACTCAAAAAATATATATTTTTCTGTCTTTTAAAAACCCGCGTTTGCTAATTTTACATACCTGAAGCCAGATGTTTGGACAGCTTCATGTGAGGATGGTCATACAATTTTATTTCCTCAATTTAGAATAATTTTGGATCTTTTTATATTTCTATTCATAGTCTGGAAGCAAATCCAAAATGTAAAGCAGGTTCAGAAATAATTGACTGTTTTTGACATAGGAAATTGTGATTTGCTTTCTGGCTTGTTGGAACTTTTTTCATCAGAAGGCAATAAGTGCTAAAATATATAAACAAAGGATAAAAATTATAAAGGATATTTTTTATGAGAGCTTTGGTAAGAAAAAAAATGCCACATTTTTTACAAGTTAATTTCTATGACCTATTGTCGGGTTCACTGTTTAGTAGATGGAGCCTAAGATGCAGAGGAGCTCTGAAGGCAAAGGGCCACGTTCGCAGTGCAAAAAGATCAGATGAAGAGAGAAGTCAGGGAGGCCAAAAGTCAGGACAGGCAGCACAGGTACAGAATCGATAGTACAGGTAAGAGTCAAAATCAGGATACAGCAGGACAGTCACTGAAGGTCTTTATACGATCAGTAGCACAGTACAACTGGGCAAGGAATCAAGGGTGACTGAGGTTTAAATAGGGAGAGTGGGTGGTCTTGTCTATTGAGGTTCATCCCTGGTCTCCCCCTCCTGTACCTTTAAAAGGCTCTTTCATTCTCCCGAAACTCTACCTTCTGTGTGGTCACATGTGAAAGCGGCAGTTCTGTATTGCTGTGTTCGGTAACCGGCGTCTGTACAAACGGAGTTCGTTTGAATGTGAGTGGTCGGCGTGGGTGGTTGAGCCGCTCCGACATGGCGTCCTTGTGGAGTGAGGGGGAGATGCGACATGGGAATGCGAGGTAGGTGAGTGTGGGAGCGAGGTCCTGATACCTATTTTCACTTACAGTCTTGTTTTTTGGTTTCATTACTTGCTGTATCAGAAAACTGCCAATGAAAATTTAAAAAAAAAAATACATTCTTGTGGAGGAGATGACATAACATTAAATGCAATTGAGCAAAACATATCTTAATTTCCCTTGATATCTTTATTTCATATTGAGATGATAATTACCAGATTTTACTAATTACATGACGTAAAGTCATGATTTTATAAAGGACACGGAGGCGAATATTATGCTTATCTCTTTCTTTATTATACCTCAGCAGCAAAGAGAAGGTATAAGATATTCATAGAAAAAAACTCAATAAGAACAGGTTCTCAAAGGGTTAACATAACATTCTACCCTTAACCAATAGGATCAGTCCTCTTGTCCATAACCACCCATGTGACCTTTCCTCTCCCTCTTTCTTTGGTCATGCCGAAGCTGGATCATCATAACTTGAGAAGAACAATTTGGAAACTTTATCCCTTGTAACAAACTCTTCTATGCAACTGAACTGTAGAAGTTATCCGTTTGAACTGTGCTGACAACTGGCCATCTGAAGGTTTCGATATTAGATCTTCAAGCTGAAATGGGATAGAGAAAAGAAGTGGTAAAATATGGTCTCGCAACTGTTTGCCACATTGGTGTTGTTTAACTCTATGTATTCGTTATCTGTACAGATTAACTTGCCTGTTGTATGTGCTATGGTATGTAATATAACTTATGGTACATAATCGACTCGTATCTAGACAAACTCAACCTTACCTGCATGTCAGGATATATCGGGTGGGCATACAATTCTGTCTTACAACTGTTTTGAAATGACATACTTACCGGGTGGGCGAATATTCGCCTCCGTGTCCTTTATAAAATCATGACTTTACGTCATGTAATTAGTAAAATCTGGTAATTTTATTAAAGGACACGGAGGCTCATATTATGCTAGTTCAAAGCTGTGCAATGACTGTCGATGATATGTGGTCTGTAGGGTGAAAATAGTAATCCTTAAAGGTGGACTCACGGGACCAATCCGCTGTCCGCAATAGGTCTTCCAACCTGCATCCCAAAGTGAACGCTTTGGACGCCATAGCTCCCCTGGTGGAGTGTGCACCATATATGGACGTGTCTATATTAGCGGTGGTCATTATTCACTTCACCCATCGGGCTATTGTTACCGAGGATACTGGTTGGTGTGGCGTGTTGATGGCCAAAAACAGTTTGTGGTGTCTCGGATTTCTAAATGCCTGTGTCCGTTTTTCGTATTCCTTCAGGCAGGCTATTGGACATAGGTTTGCGTTATGAGGGAATGCTGGGTATGATATTGATGAAATCGTTGTTTTGGTACGTCTGGATATGTTGAATGTTACTCCCGTTGGGGTGAACGAGCGTGCATCAACGTCTAGTGCCCGAACATCCAAAACTCGTTTGCATGAGATCAGGCAGAAGAGCATGGCCAGTTTCGCTGATAGTTGCTTCAGTGTGAGAGAAGAGTTCTGTGGCCATCTTTCTAATAAGTTTAAGACTAGATTCACGTCCCACACTGATGTGTATCGGGGTTGTGGGGGTCTGGCAAATCGAACCCCACGTAGGAGTCTGCACACCAGTAGGTGTTTGCCCGCTGGGGATCCTTCCCAGCCTTTGTGTCCAGCGGAGATCGCTGATCTGTAAACGTTGATCGTCCGATACGCCAGGCCTTGGTCGTATAGGAGTGTGAGGAAACGTAACATATAATTCACAGAGGCACATACGGGATCCACTTGTTGTTCCATGCACCAACCACTCCAGGCGTTCCAGGCCCTACTGTAGGATCTCCGTGTTCCTGGAGCCCAGGCTCCCGCCAATAGTTCGAGAGTTGTCTGTGGAACATCTGGTATGACCCAGGGTCCCCTGAGAGGAGCCACGCTAGCAATTTGAGTTGACCCTGCATCACCAGTGGATGTGGATTCCCTTCGGGATCCGAAAGGAGGTGTGGATGCTCTGGTAGCAATCTGGGAACATCTATGGACATCTCCATGAGTGAAGGGAACCAAGGCTGTGTTGTCCAGAATGGTGTTATGAGGACCATGGACGACAGCGAGCGGTCGAGGTGTACCAATGTTCGTGCCAGTAGAGCGAATGGAGGGAAAGCGTATAGTCTTCTGACCGGCCATGGATGGAGGAATGCATCCGTAGCTACTGCTTCTGGGTCCGGTCTCCAACTGAAGAATTTCGGAAGTTGAGTATTCAATCTCGACGCAAACAGGTCCATGTACATCGGGCCCCATAATGTCTGAAGTTTTAAGAACGTTGCGCGGTTCAGGTGCCAATCGCTGGCATCCCGTAGGTATCTGGAATTCCAGTCTGCTACGGTGTTCGAGAGTCCCGGAATGTATTCGGCTTGAACTGATATGTTGCGTTCCAAGCAAAACTGCCAGAAGTCCGTGGCTAAGTCTGCCAGGATTTTGGATCTGGTGCCGCCGAGGCGGTTGATGTATTGGACTGCTGATATGTTGTCCATCCGCAAAATGATGGAGCAGTGCGTTTTGGGACCCAGGAGGCTCTTCAGCGCGAAAGAGCCTGCCATAAGTTACAGGCTGTTGATGTGTAGTGCCTTTTCCAGTTGGGACCATCTTCCTCCCGTAGAGATAGGACCACAACGCGCTTCCCAGCCCCGCGTGCTGGCATCGGATTCTATTATGCAATCTGGGGCGGTGCCGAAGATTGCTCTGCCATTCCATGCTTCCATGTGCTGGAGCCACCACCTGAGCTCCTCTTTGGCTGTGTGATCGAGTGGCACGGAGTCTGAATAGGAGTGACCTGATTGTAGTTGTGCAGTTTTCAGTCTCTGCAGGGCTCTGTAATGTAGGGGGCCCGGGAAGATTGCCTGTATGGAGGCTGAGAGGAGTCCGATTATTCTGGCTAGTTGTCTCACGGTGAGCGTTGGACGAGCTAGCGTTCTGCGAATCTCCTTCTTGATAGTCTTGATCTTTGAAGGTGGTAGGCTTAGGGTCCCTTGGACTGCCTTTATAGTGAATCCTAGGAATTCCATGGACTGGGAGGGGATTAGAACCGATTTCTCCCAGTTGATTAGGAATCCCAGGTTGTGAAGGAGGGATAGTGCCCAGGATAGATGTTGTTGAAGTAGAAGGGCATCCTGTGCCATGATCAGCATATCATCCAAATATATGATCATGCGCACCCCTCTGCTGCGCAGCAGTGCTACTACCGGTTTTAGCAGTTTTGTAAAGCACCATGGTGCTGATGAAAGGCCAAATGGTAGGCACCGGAACCTCCATGTCTGATGGTTCCATTGAAACTGGAGGAGGTGGTGACACTCCTCTGCGATGGGGATGGTGAGATAGGCATCTTGGAGGTCCAGTTTGACCATCCAATCCCCCAGCTGGAGAAGGTCTCGTAGGCAATGGATCCCTTCCATTTTGAAGTGGTGATATCGTACGAATGTATTGAGAGGGCGTAGGTTGATCACCGGCCTCACGCCGCCGCCCTTTTTGGGAACCAAGAACAGGTTGCTCAGGAAGCCTGGGGAGTGAGGCGCGACCTGGTAGATCGCGCCCTTCTCCGTCAGTGTTCCGATTTCCCTCGACACTAGTTCCCTGTCTTGGGGGGCAAACACCATCCGCCTTGGTATAGTGTATTGTATCGGGTTTTGCACAAACTCTATGTGGTACCCTAGCACTGTGTTGAGGATCCAGGCATCGGACGTGAGTCTTTGCCATGCCCCGAAAAATTGGGATAGTCTGCCTCCCACATGTGTTATACCAGAATAAGGTAGGGGAAGAGAACTTACCATAAGGCCGTCGGCCGTATGTGGCACCTCTGTGTCCTCTGGACTGCCATGATCTGCCCCTGACAGGAAAGAAGGGTGTAGGATTCCTGGCTTCTGTCTGTGGGAACCTGGATGTAGTGGGGCCTCGGTAGCCCCGGTAGGAGCCCCGTGATGAGCGGCTGGACAGACGGCCCTGATGTCTGCCAGCCCCCCCAAAAACCTTTGGTGAGAACACTCGTTTGAGATTTGTTTGCGCCTTGTCCAGGGCTGTAAATGTGCTCACATAGGTACCCAACTCTTTCACAAAATTGTCTCCAAAAAGGAGGCCTTTTGCCTGTGTACCAGGCTCAGATATGGCCATGTTGACCAGTTTCGGGTCGATCTTCATGAGGATCGCCTTTCGCCTCTCTGTGCTTAGCGCAGCGTTGGAATTGCCGATGAGGCAAATAGAGCGCTGTGCCCATTCTCGAATAGCCAGGAGGTCTACAGGTGTGTCACCTGAAAGTGCCGCTTCGACCATGTCGAAGATTTTTGCGCTGGGGCCCAAGGAGTCAAGCACCTTGTCCTGGCAGTGGCGCAGCGAATAATCCAAACCCTTTTTGGCCTTCCAGCCAGCTTTGCCCAGGAATTGGGCAATTTTTGGGTCCACTTCTGGTGTGGCACAGGCCATATCAGGGACCGTCGGGCGTGGACATTCCGCCCTTAGCTTGTTCCTGGTATTTTTATCCAGGGGTTTCCTAATCCTGGCCGAATATACTGGCCCACATGGTCAGCCGGAAACCATTCGGTAGACCTAGGATGTTGTAGGTCGTCCGGGTTAAAGAGGGGCTCGCCCTGAGGGTCCAGGATGATGGAGTCATCCTTAGCCGCCTTACCCGTGTTGGTAGGGTTTGCTGCCAGGCTGCGCTCCGGAGAGGAGTTCTCCGATTCAAAAGAGTCTATTTCTTCAGACTCGTTCAGTACCTCCTCCAGTTCCGAATCAGAGTCGGATGTCTCAGTTTGGGCTTTTGCCCGTTTCCATTTCCTCACCGTTTTTGCCCGGTGGGAGGCTCGTTTACGTGGGGGCCCCACGTCCTCATTAGTGACAGGGCGCAACCTGTCCGTCATATGTGTTTTGGAGGTTCGTCTGCCCACGTGGTGGGTCTTTTCAGTGGCCTTGCGACCGGTGAGGGAAGCAGGCTTGTCATCTTGGGCCTTGGGGTGGAGGCCGCTAGGGTTGTGATTAGACGCCAGGATGGCGTTACTAATTGATTGTGTCAGGTTGTCTGACATTGCCCCCATAGCCGTGTATATGGCCTGTGTGACCGACTTGGCCATGGTCGCGTCCAGGAGCATATGGAACTCCTCTGAGTTCAGCTGCTCCATGGAAGCCGCGTCCTCTCTCTGTGGTGAGAGTGGGCGCGTGGCAGGGGACACCTGGAGCTTGGTGTTCTTGCTGGCAGTAGTAGGAGTGCCAGTCTCCTGGGCTCTGGGGTTCAGCATGCTAGATATATAGGCTGAAGGGAGTGAGGGAAATTGTGTAATATTCAGTTTGCACAAGCAACTGAATAACCACAGAGTGTATGTGTAACTATTGTGAATGTACACTCAAACTGTATATATACACAGAATTCTGATAATGTGGCTGGCTAGGAGTGATAGGACAAGGCACAAGCAAAAGACTGTCAGCTTACCGAGTGTTCCCTCCGGAATGGCCGCAAGGGAGCACTGGTAAGCTGCAAGCCCCAGCCAGCAGCCAATCCGCGCACTCCCGCCCGCCCCTCAGATCACAGGAGGGCGTCGGGAAAAAGGCGGGAAAAATCCTGTCAGCCGTTAATGGTAATGGCTGCCGCTCTGTGCGGCTGCCAATGCGCGTGCGCGAGCGTTTACCGGCCGCGAAACGCTCGCGCCGGAGAAAACGGTCGCGGAGAGTGCTCAGGGGGGAAGGATGGGGTATGGAACGGGTAATAAACTACCCGGAGCGGAGAGGGAGGGGGTGGGTTTACCGCCTGAGGCGGTAAACCGCTGAGTGAAGAAAAACCCCAAAGCGTGTTGCCACGCTGGTTTAAAGGGGTATACCTAAGGAAGAAAACTGTGGAAAAAATACATAAACAGTACATAAATTCAAGCAAATAAGCAATAAAATTCCTCTGACTAGAGAGAAGAAAATTAGGTGTTACTTAGCTGAGGCAGCAGCAAAGAAAGAGGGAGAGGAAAGGTCACATGGGTGGTTATGGACAAGAGGACTGATCCTATTGGTTAAGGGTAGAATGTTATGTTAACCCTTTGAGAACCTGTTCTTATTGAGTTTTTTTCTATGAATATCTTATACCTTCTCTTTGCTGCTGAGGTATAATAAAGAAAGAGATAAGCATAATATGAGCCTCCGTGTCCTTTAATAAAATTAGTGATTCATAGAGGACAACTAGTCGATCAAAAGATGTGTTAGATTTGTGTCATGCAGTAGAAATTATCTATGTATAGAAACATCCACCTATTACATCCTTAATAGAACAACTAAGTTGTTGGAAACTGGGAGAAATTATGGACAAATATGCTTTAAGTTACAGAGTCTACTATCCAGTTGAATAAATAAAAAATAATCATAATAGCAATAACGAGAATAGTAAATAAACTAATGTATTGTGTTTCTCATAAAATAAATGTAGAACCATAATTTTAACAATTTACAACACAAAATATATTTTTTTAAATACCGGTATGTTTGTTGTAGGTAGGGTGGTATGTAAGATTTTCCTTGGCAGGAAAGCCACCATATACTTAAGCCAATGGAAACCGCAAAGGGGTTATCCAAATAAATATCCAAATAAAAGAGCTGAAAAATGTAATAAACAGGTAAATGAAAAGATTAAACTAGGGTAACACGATTTGAGTGGATCAAAGTTTTTATGAGTAGGAAATCAAATAAAAAAGGAATTACGAAAGAGAGAAAAATTCCAAGTGGAAAGCGTTGTTTGCTGACATAGCGGTCTACGATAAACAGAGTAAGATTTGCTCCTGTAATGAAGTATTATAGGTGATCGCACTGTAAAAAATGTGTGCTTAGATTTTATCTTGTAGTCTAACGATTAGTTGGCAATGGCAAAGCTACTTCTTAACAAATCACTATAGGACTGAGAAAACTCTAATTTTAATGCATTGTATTGAAGAAGAACGTTTAAAAATAAAAAATATACCTTCAAATGTCACGCTGCTGTGCTAATACATTGTAATCAGAAGCAACAGACAGACTCCCACAAAATCAGGAAGAAGCTACACAAACGAACCCCTGGTTCTGATCACTAGTATTTTTATATTTTTTTATCTTCTCTCATAAGATAGGGAGGTTCATGGGATAAATATCATCTTTCAGCTGTAACTCCTCTCATCAGATCTGACACACACACAGAGAAAATTTTGGACAGCAGTAAGTAGAAAGTAAAATTTCTCCTTTGACATCAGATGCAGTGAAGGACAATCCTATACCCCACAGATTTTTTGCAAATTGTTGCAATTATAAGCCACCATGTGCAGAGCTACAGTGAGAGAAGGACTCAATGCATTAGAATCTTTGCAATGAGCATGCATAGTGCTTAGGGTGAGGGCTGCTTCAATGGATGAAGAAGACTGTTACGGCATATTCCTAGCTGTTGCATCCAGTTCAAAATATTACTGTTCACATTCTATCATGCCAATTAATGAAGCAACATCAATATTGCACTGCTGCTCAAATAAGTTACACTCAACAAACAGTTTAAAGATCCATGATATTTACTATTATGTACTGCAGTCTGGATTCTATAAGAAACTGAGCTGAGCCTGTGGATCTATTTTCCCAAGGATTATCCCAGTGCTGATGAAAAATGACTGGCAAAAAGTATTGTCGGTCTTCTGTATAATCATATCTGCACACAGAGACACTTTGTCACCATTGATAAAATAGAAAAAAATATATAAGCAATACATGCTGAGAAATGCTGCTACATTCATTCTTTTGGTGCTTCAGTAGAGCTTACAGACAAAAAATAGCCAGCTTGAGCATACAATCAACAGTACCTTCTTCCTTGGTAATGTTTTTGTTCAGGGTATCATTTTTATTGAGTTTTACAGAATGAAAATAGCATACAGAGTATGGCTTACAAACCAAAGGAAAGTAATATATTAACAACAAAGATAGTTGTAAGTATGTTACCAGTGCCCTCCCCCATCAGAATCAATTTGTAAGGAGGAAATGAGCTCTGCAAGTGAAAAGCTCACCATGTCCACCCTCCACATCAAGTGGATTTAAAAGACGAATTTAAATAGCTCAAGGCAAAAGAGGACAGTTATCAAATTTTAAAATTAAGTCTACAAATTATGATTCTGGCAAAACAATATCTCATCACATGGTAGAATTAAATACTCGATGATTACCAAGAAATGAGTTGTCAGTGAATGTTTGGGTGATGTGCAAATTTATAATGGAGATTTGGCCCTTCTGGATGGGGCTCTGTATGCATGTTTTCTTGAAGGGGTGAGAGGGGTAGTGACAGCTTTTTTAATAAGGAGGGTAGTCAGGAGGTTTTTCAATTGGATGTATCGGATATATTCAAAGGTGTTGAGGGGTGTGTTCCTCGGAAGGTCGTGAAAGAGGTGTTGTATTCTGAACAGGTCATTGTCTTCAAAGTGTGCGAAGTCTATAGGTGACATACCTAGGGTGAAATATAGGTTACGTAATATTGTGGTCATCAGTGAGGGGTCTGAAGTAAGAGAGCACTTGAGTGCAATCTGGTCCCAGATTTTGAAAGACAGGAGTAGGGTAGGAGAAGTAGGAGGTAGCTGAGGTCTGGCTTGTTTGGGGAGCCATAGATATAGTGATGGGAAGTCTATAGATGTCTAGGATGTTGTGTTCCAGCTCGTCCCACCGCTTAATACCTATTGGGGCGTGCAGATTTTGAATTTGCGCCAATTGTGCCGCATGGAAGTAGTGAGTGAGGTGAGGTAGGCCCAATCCTCCGTTTCTGTTTGGGACATATAGGGTTGCCCTTTTGACTCTTGTCCGTTTGTTGGCCCATAT
This sequence comes from Pelobates fuscus, assembly GCF_036172605.1. NCBI lineage: Eukaryota > Metazoa > Chordata > Amphibia > Anura > Pelobatidae > Pelobates > Pelobates fuscus. Next base: position 29,166,870 of record NC_086320.1, read on the forward strand.
GAACTTGTCTATTTGTGTTTGTAGTAGTTTCAAGTCTGCCAATGATATGGGGATGGGAAGAGCTTGAAATAAATAGAGGAATCTGGGCAGCAGATTCATCTTTATGGACGCAAGTCTTCCCAGTCATGAGATGGAGAGTCCAGTCCATGTAGTGAGGTCTTGCAATGCTTTTTGAAGGAGAGGTGTATAGTTGAGTCGGTATGTTCGGAAAGATCTGATCAAGGTGTGTGCTTAATTAGTGTATGCTATTGGATTGAAAGGTGAAATGGTATGTTAGTTGCAAATTAAATAGGGTCTTAGGTTCTATATGGATAGGGAGGACTTCTGTTTTTTCGATGTTGAGTTTGTATTCAGAGATGGTGGCATATTTATCTGCTAGGAGTAGGATCGGCAGGGATTGTAATGGTTCCGTAATGGAAAGGAGTAAGTCACCTGCATACACTGCTGTTTTGTAAACCTCTCCACGCATTTGAAAGCCTTTGGTCATTTGAGCTTTTCTTAGGGTTTGTAGGAGGGGTTCTAGGGATAGGGCAAATAGGATGGGGGAAAAGGGGCAGCCCTGTCGTGTGCCGTTTTGTATGCAGAAGGAAGGGGGGTGGGTGAGATGGAGTATTAGGCTTGCTGTGGGGGTAGAATAGAGTACACTCAGAGCATCTATTATGTTTCGTGGGAAGCCGAATCTGTGGAGCGTAGCGAAAAGAAAAGGCCAGAGTTAATGATCAAATACCTTTTCGGCATCTAGGGAGAAAAATAGTGTGGGTATGTGACGGTGGTGGTGGACTGTCAATAGGAGGTCGAATGTGTGTCTTGTGTTGTCACTGGCCTGTCGGAAGGGGATGAAATCGACTTGATCTGGGTGTATAAGCTTGGGTAGGAAGGGATTTAGTCTGTCTGCTATGAGTTTCATGAACAATTTTATGTCCACATTGAGTTGTGAGAAAGAGCGGAAGTGTCCAGGTTCTGTGAGGGTCTTATGAGGTTTGGGGATCTATTTGCCTGTAGCAGATCATGTGGGAGTGCTTCTCTCTGGAGGATGGTGTTGAAGAGAGTATATAGATGTGAGAGGAGTGTGTTAGTGGATGTTGTATAATTAAGCTCAGGGAAGCTGCCTGGGCCCGGGCATTTGTTTGGTTTAATTGTTTTAAGGGTTTTTCTCAGTTCTTCCTCGGTGATAGGTGCAGATAGCATAGAGGCCCCTTTGGGTTTTAGGAAAGGTACGGGGATAGAATTGAGGTATCGGTCTGTTAGGTCTGCAACTGTAGTGGGGTTGGCACAAGCTTGAGGGTTGTGGTCATAAAGAGAGGTGAACTATTCCTGGAAGACTGTGGCTATTTGGTCTGACTGGACTATAATTTTTGAGATTTTCGTGTTTAAGTCGGGGGTAGGGTTATGTTGACGCTGACCTTCCAGTGCACAATAATCGTTCCCAAAAATGTACTGTTTTGTGTGCTGCCTTGTGCGGAAATGTAATCTTTATTCAATGTGCAGTATTCTGTAATAGCTTTTTGGATAGATTCCCTGATAAGGGGATTGTGGATAAGGGTTGGGCTCACCACAACCATGGCCGAGATGTATTAGGAGTCGAGAGGGTGAGCGAGATTTCTGCATGGTCGGACCAGGTGATGGAGCCTATGGATGTCGTTTTGATCATTCCCATGAGGCGAGGGGAGACCAAGAAGAGGTCGATGCAGTAATGAGATTGGTGAAGTCACGTGTGGTCAGGTGCTGTGTATCCTCCAGACGTCCATTAAATGTGTTTGGGAAATGAATGAGTATAACAGTTTGTCCAAATTCGCCAGTGGGGGTTTAGAGCGGGGGGGGGGAGGGGTGTGATTCGGTCAGTGTCTGTCTAGCAATGGGAACGGAGTTACATTGAAATTGCCGCCCACCAATAGATGGTGGGTGGGGGAAGAGTGATAGGTGCATTTTAAGGACCTGCCAGAAGTCGCTGTTTAGTGTATTGGGTGCATATACGGAGGTAAATGCATATTTGTAAGTGCCAATGCTACCTGATATAATGATGTATCGCCCTTGGGGTTCGCCAATTGTGCAGTAAATGGACATTGGGCAAGATTTGCGTATCAGAATTGCCACTCCACTGTTTTTACCCGTAGGGGAATTTGATAGGAAATATTTGTTAAAGTGTCGGCTCAGAAGAGGGAATAGCTTGGCTTGGGAGAAGTGGCTTTCCTTGACTACTATGATTTCTGCACGGGATCTGTTTGCCCATCTCATGAATTGGTGGCATTTAGACGGGTTATTAAGGCCCTTGCAATTTATAGACAGGCAGGTTACAGTAGTGGGCATGGTGGATGACAGGTGCAAGGTTGCAGTCAGTCGTCCAGGCAAGCGGGGAAACTCATGTGGGCAAGGGTGGGTTGCTTTTTAGGTCAGACCCCCTGGCCCGGCGAGGGGTGGAAGTTAGGGGTTAGTGGGGATTTGGAGAGTAGGGAAGGGGGAAAGGGAGAAAGAAAAGGAGGAAGAGACTTACCACATAATAGTGATGGTCCCTCTTTGTGGTGAAGATGGTTCAGTACCTGGGGGGAGGAACTGAACTATCTTCACCACAAGGAGGGCTGTGCATAGGGGCTGGATATGGGAGCTGGCTGAAATATAGCTACGCTCTGGATGCGTCTTGGTCCCCTGCGTATTCTAGTGGAGTATTTGCTCAATGACATTTCGGACACCTGTAGGGGGGTTGTGTGTGGAGATTTATGGACCTCGTAGATAGAGAGAATTGCAGTGCATTTTTACTGCTTGCTGGGGTGTAATGAAATTTGAGCTCTAGATAGTAGTGGACTTATGGGTGTAGAGGCCTAATCGGGAGGCTGTTAAGGAGTTGTGAAGGTGGGAAGGGTGTGTGTGTTAATTGAGGATTTCTTTGGGGCCCAGATGTGTAGTTATACCTTGGCATATTAGTACAGTACAGTGCATGTGAACGTTGAAGTCCTTTTTACAATGAAATCACAAAAGTAAAACGGTATAGAGGATAGCGATGAAATTTACATAAATATTGTTAGTAGTTCTGCAAGTTGGAGTTGCATATAGGAACCTGAGATACTTTTTATTCGTTCAAAGATAAAAACTTACGCAGCACTGCTATAACCATCTACAGAGCTAGCCGCAAGTAGTAGCCAATATGGGCCTCAATTTAAAAGATTGGATACGCTTTTAAAGTGATTTAATATTTTGAAAAATATTTAAATATATTGAAATATCTTATTTATATAACAGATTTTTTTTAAATATTTAAATATTTTTTTAAAACAATTAATTTCAAATCCGAAAAAAAAAATAATATTTGAAAAGCTTATCAAATTTTTTTAAATCAAGACCATAAAAATATAAACTATAAACAAATTCACACACAAGTCTGCCATTACAATTGTGTGATGAATCCTACATTTCTAATCTTTTAATGGTTTTGGTACCTGGATGGATTCCATCATCAGAAGAGCATTGGTTAGAACCAAAAATGAGAATAAAGGGAAAAAGAAAATTGTGGTACAAACTATAAAAAGTTCCTAAAATAATTTGCCAAAAGCACAAGCATGTTCCTATGTCAAAAACAGTTAGATGTGTTCACGTTCCACAGTAATTATGTCACAGTTTCTGAAAGTAGAATACAGGACTTGCGAAGCCATAGTCCCAGCATTCCAAAAGAAAAATGTAACATGTCAAGAATTAATTTGGCATTTCCCACTAAAGAAACGAGAAGAATCCATTTTAGATCTTTCATTATAATATGACTATGGGGATAGAATAAATATTATATTCTAACTGGTTTTAAATATTTAAGTCCTACAAGGACAAATTCATTATGTACTATACATATTTTGTAGAGCCATTAATTAGTTTTTAATGCTTCGGGAGCCATGAAGAAGTGAATTCTCCCAAAGAATGTAATTCATTTTTGCAACTCTGCGGAGCCTAGTAAATATGAACATAATTATTGACTGTTTCATATTGGAACATATTGATGTTAGTAATGAACCTGGGTTGTGTAATGAATTAGCAAACTAACTAGTCAATTATAATTGGATTTAAACCCAGCTTTGATTTGACAAGTTCGCTGTGCAAATTTGACATTTCTTCTGCATGATCTAAAAGGATAAATGTTTACGTTTTGTAAAAATCCATTCTTTCATAATAAAAAAAGGAAGCGTTTAAATGAATAACAGGAGAAATTCTGTTGATAAGATACAAATTGAATGCTGATGAATATGTAGCTCGCATTCAAGACTTCGTTAGGGCTTCAAGACTTCTCTAGGGCTGCACTGTTCCAGTGGAAGTCCCTTCTCTTTTCCGTTAGATGCTCATCCAGTCTCCACTTCTTGAAAAAATCATTAAAAACTCACTTTTTCACAAAAGCGTATCAATTAAACTGTTAATGGCTCCCAACTGATTCATCTCCTGCAACTGTCATTTAAAAAACAAAAACCCACACTAAGTCTTCATTGATCCTATTCTAACAATCTACTTCCCTAATACTTCCCTTACCTTTTGTGTCACTTTACCCCACTCCCTCTTGCATGTAAGCTCATTGAGCAAGGCCCTCAACCCCTCTGTTTCTGTGTGTCCAACTTGTCTGGTTACAATTACATGTTTGTTAGTCCACCCATTGTAAAGCGCTACGTAATTTGTTGGTGCTATATAAATATAATAAAAATATTAAGAAGAATAAGAAGATGTTAGGATTATAGTGCATGTCGGTGATGACTGAAACATAGCACTGCATTTGTATGAGAACTATATTTTGTGTTATACCTTGTCAATCTAAGCAACATTATGGCTGGTGCAAAGCATGATAAGAAATGATTCCGTAATTCCTGCAGTGCATTATGGGATATATAGCTTTGTGTCCAGGAGAGACGTCACTGTTCTAGAATTAAAAAAAGAAAAAATATTAAAACATCTCAATAAGTTGTTAGATTTTTCTACACTAAACAGTTAATATTGATGAGTTGATATCCAAATTGCAAAATTTAGACCAAGATAGCAATTTAAAAGAAATCTTGTATAAAATATTTTGTTTTAATATAGCCTGTTTTGAATTAATATTTGCAATTCATTTTTCACTTTTTTTTCTATCAGTTTGCAATGCACCACAGAGCATGCAAAGCACCCCATGTATATGGCTGAGTTCTAGAGTATGCAAATTAATTCTAGAATGGGACTTTGAGAACGTGAGCATGGGTTCAGTTTGATTAATCACATTTATGACTGCTGTGTTACAAAGTATGATTGATCAACATTCAAAAGTGGTCGATTTATTAGATGTAAAGTTTAAAACTTAGGTAAAGTCAAATCACAACTTTTTGTTCCATGACATGAAGGCAAATGAATAAATCCTACATCATATCAGCAATTAGTGGATAAGGAATTATTAGATGTAATCTCTATATACCGAAGTGTAACTTTTACCTGGGAGAATAGCAAGGCATGGATGAGTTGATTCCTGATTACAGAGATTTTAGCCGGCAGGAATAGTTGTTCAGATGTAGCTTGATTAGATACATAAGGCAAAGAGGCTTCTTGCTGATAGAATTGTGTAACGAATACTCCTTGAGAATAAAATTCATTAACGGAAAGTTCAATTCTTAATTCTCCCGAGACAAACCTTTCATGAAGGTATTATTGTAGAAGAGGAATGTAGTTTTATGTACCCTAGATATCAATTCTCTAAAAGTTCACAAAGTCTGAACTCCCCAAAGAGAAAAAGTCTAAAGCTGGTGTGATTGTCATCAAAACTATGAATTTGGACCATTCGACCTATAGAAGAAGGCATTTGTGCGTATTGTTCAGAGATGTCAGGGGGCATGCCAAGTCAGACATCTATGCATTATTTTAGTGAGCTGATTTCTACTTGACTATTCAATAAATTTGTTTTTGCATTCAGGAACTCCAATAAACAAAAACATTTAGAAGTCGTTGTGCAGAACCGATTTTGAATTTGCAGACCAATCTTAGAAACATAGAAACATAGAATGTGACGGCAGATAAGAACCATTCGGCCCATCTAGTCTGCCCAGTTTTCTAAATACTTTAATTAGTCCCTGGCCTTATCTTATAGTTAGGATAACCTTATGCCTATCCCACGCATGCTTAAACTCCTTTACTGTGTTAACCTCTACCACTTCATGTGGAAGGCTATTCCATGCATCCACTACCCTCTCAGTAAATTAATACTTCCTGATATTATTTTTAAACCTTTGTCCCTCTAATTTAAGACTATGTCCTCTGGTTGTGGTAGTTTTTCTTCTTTTAAATATAGTCTCCTCCTTTACTGTGTTGATTCCCTTTATGTATTTAAATGTTTCTATCATATCCCCCCTGTCTCGTCTTTCCTCCAAGCTATACATGTTAAGATCCTTTAACCTTTCCTGGTAAGTTTTATCCTGCAATCCATGAACCAGTTTAGTAGCCCTTCTTTGAACATCTTAAACATTAAATATCAGTAAAAGACATGTAGGTGGGAAGTGTGTTTAATAGAGGAACATTTTAATTTTGATGAAAAGTCAGGCAAGGTAAAGTATAGGTCCAATTGGCTCTAAGATTGTGAGTGTTTCCATCTATTACCTAGCTACACTTGTATATGCCATCTGCACTATTGTGTGTACCCCTCTGTCTCCACAGACTTCCAAGTTGAGAAGAGAGGACCAATATTGCTCCATCCATTTTTTTCTTGTTCTGTATGTATTTTACAGTGTTGGTATAGGGGATCCGACACGGGTGTTTTAGAGCAATCCACTTATATCACTATCTGTGCATACCACCCATATTTGTAAGGTAAAGTATAGAGCCCATACAAATAATGCAAGTTTATCCCAGTCTTAGGATTTAAACTAATATAACAAAGAAATACACCTTATACACACACTTATATACAATGATACTTATCAGTGGTAGGTGAAATACAGCCTCCCTCAGATCGCTCCCAGCTAGCAATCAACTTCAATACCAATATATACAAAACACAACGAGGGAACCGGCTGGTAGCCTAAATTGAGATAAATACAAAAACAAAATATAGTGTAATAACATTTGACAGAAATATCATTTGCGCAATATGAAATGCACTCACAGGATCTTGGACAGTTCAGGCATATATGGTGCCTCCCCTGATGGTATGGGGGGCTGGGGGGAATTCCCCTGGACACTTCCCTGGATCTTTCCACCAAAAAGCAGGACTCCGGGTGAAGGTATGAAAAAGCGGCTTTAATTTTCAATAAAATATATAAAAAATAAATACAATAGAGGTCCTACGCGTTTCGTCCCTTCTATAAAGTATGGGACTTCCTCAGGGACCAACAATATTAAAATTACAATTAATGCAGTACAAAAAAGCAGCCTAACCACCCTCCACCCATAAGTCCTTTAAATAGGGCTAATCCCTAAAGTCAATTTAGTCACATGTGCCTCTCTGTCCCTCCTCATTGGTCCTGTGTCGATCGGTATCATCTGTTGGCAATTGCATTCTTCTTCATTCACAGCTGATCTTCACTGTTGTATTGCAGTTAATTTCGGCATTTTCGTACATTCCGGAAACCGGAAGTGCTATGCGTTCCAACTGGGTTCACAAACCCGGAAACCGGAAGTGGCTTGCGTTCCACCTTCGTTTTTTTTTTTTTTTGTTTTGTTTTTTTGCAATCCACCTGTATTGGGGGAAATCTAGCCACAACAAATACACTTAAAAACGCATGAAAGGTCTGTGTTATAACCCAAATGTTATTTTCACCATAAACTGTGTATCTTTATTGACCTTAAATGATCTATACAATGTTCAATAATAAATTTTTTCATTATATTTGTGCAAATAGTTAGTAAAGTGTTTTCTAATGTAAATTAATTCTTTATCTTATAATTTTACAATATTTGCCATTTTTAATATCCTATTTTGTGTAATATTGTTTACATATAATGCTTCTAATTTATAATGTGTCATCTTGTTTTCTCCTTCTTCTAATCAGAGAATATATTTTTCTTTTATATGAATATATTTTGTGTTATTAATAAACCAAATTATTCTTATGACAAAAGGTGCTTTATATTAATCCCAACCTTATTCCTTATATTATAGTGACTATAACTAATAATAATGTGTCTTATAAAAAACATACTAGATCCACATCCACGTTTAAACCACCAGGTTCCAGAGTTTGTAGCTTATGGATCCAGTAGGTCTCCCTCTGGGATAGCTTGGTGATTCTGTCCCCCCCTCTCCAATCAACACATACCCTTTCAATGCCCATACATTTGAAACCCGTAAAAGAAAATTGGGGACAATGATTACAGTGTACTGGGATGGAGTGTGTGGCCAAGTTCTTTTTTATATTATTTATGTGCTCCAAGAGACGCACTTTTAGGGGCCTCTTGGTTCTGCCCACATATTGCCTGCCGCACGGACATTGCAGTACATACACTACATAGTCCGTGCGGCAACCAATTTCTGTTTTAATCTGGAATACTTCCCCAGTGACAAAACTAGAAAAAACTTCTGTCTTTTTTAGATTGACAATCCGACAGGCTTTACAGACTCCACACCCTCTGGAGAAACCATTTGCTATTGGTTTCTGACTATCTCTATGATTTTTTATAGCATAGCTGGGTGCCAAAGAGTTCTTAAAGTTCTGATTTTTCTTAAAAATAAGTTTAGGCTGTTCTGGTAGGAAAGTGTTGGAGAATCGACCAGTGTTTCTGCAAACTCTTCCTAATCCAAACATGGTCTGTGCAGTACTGTGTTCTAAAGGCCGCTGCATTGTCTTGATAGGATTTGGCACGTGGTCTGTCCATTAAATAATTGCCTCTATCGGTTTTCAAAGCTAACCGAATTTCTTTGTCAATGGTATTCTTCTTGTAACCTCTCTCTACCAATTTGTTCTTAATATGTTTAGATTGTGTTATAAAATCTTGAACTTGCGAACAGTTCCTTCTCACCCTAGCGAATTGTCCCTTGGCTATTCCTCTAAGCCAGGGGCGATGATGGCAACTTCGCCTATGAACATATCCATTGCCATCACTCGGTTTGAAGAAACACTTAGTTTTAATCTGGTTATTCTCACTTATCAATGACAAATCCAAAAAACGTATTTCTTTTTGATTCCACGCAGAAGTAAATTTTAGATTATATTTGTTTTGATTCAGATAATTTTCAAATGATTGAAATAATAAAAAAGGCCCCTTCCAAATTATAATAACATCATCGATATATCTCCGCCAGAGCACCAGGTTCTCCCTCCAGTCATGCCCAACCCAAACCGTTAGGTCTTCCCATCTACGCATGTAGAGGAAGTCCCATACTTTATAGAAGGGACGAAACGCGTAGGACCTCTATTGTATTTATTTTTTATATATTTTATTGAAAATTAAAGCCGCTTTTTCATACCTTCACCCGGAGTCCTGCTTTTTGGTGGAAAGATCCAGGGAAGTGTCCAGGGGAATTCCCCCCAGCCCCCCATACCATCAGGGGAGGCACCATATATGCCTGAACTGTCCAAGATCCTGTGAGTGGATTTCATATTGCGCAAATGATATTTCTGTCAAATTTTATTACACTATATTTTGTTTTTGTATTTATCTCAATTTAGGCTACCAGCCGGTTCCCTCGTTGTGTTTTGTATATATTAGGATTTAAACTACATGAATATAAGGGTACGTTTCCATAAAAATAAGAAAGATGCAAAATTATCTGCCTAAAGATGTTATATCTTGTTATATCTTGGATAAGCGTGAGCTACAGTACACCCTGTGGGACTAGTTATCAAGTAGTCCACTTTGAGTTGCTTGAAAGAAGTGCGCATTTATTTTTTTCTTTTTACTGCACCATCCAAAGTGGAGATTTGACACTTGCACCATTATTGTGGGACTCTTTAGCGCTCCTAAGTGTCAGCCGACATTTTTTTGGGTAGGACTCTGTATTAAGCAGCTCACCTTGAGTTGCTAGCAAATAGTGTGTTTCAATTTGTATTTTTTAATACATCATTCTTATGTAGTAGGACTAGTCATTAAGCAGTCCACCTCGAGTTGCTACTAAAAAGTGTGCATCAATTTGTACTTTTTATTGCACCATCCTAATAGTGGTCTGACACCCATACCGATATTGTAGGGTTCTCGTACTCTTATGAGGGCACTGTAACGGACCGTTTCACTTACAAGAGGATAAAACCCAGTTTAGGCGATAATCCCCTTTTTGAGAGACGGGCACAGCTACTGCAGAACACCAAACTCCCGAACTGGATACAAGATAACACTCCGAACTGGAACAGCTGAACAAGAAAAGCATACAATCCGCTTACACTCCTGGCAGTCAGCTTACAATCCAATTCCCCCCAAGAACGAGACGACACTTCATTTTGAGGGTTAAACAGGAACTGAGGACTGGCTCATCCAGCCTGGCTTTTATTTCCAACTCACACATACAGGCCACACCCAGGGGGAGGCATAAAAGAACCAATGACATAGATGTTACCTCCCACACATCCCCTCCCCTTAGTGTGTCACATAATCCCATTATGCATACCGTTTAAAATATACTTTTACACAACTTTCCTAACTCTAAAACCATACATCACATTCACATAAAAATACATATCCACAATCAATCCATTCAGGGGAACAACATATTAAAAAATAGCATGGATCAGACCAGGGGTTCAAAAGTTAGTAAAGTATCTTTTAAAACCCCTAGCTTCCCAGCTCAGACTGTTTTTTACAGAGCCTTCTCTGTGCTGGAGAAGTAATCTAATTATCTCCAGCACAGAGACAGACTCCATTAACCACATGGTTACAGAAAGACATAAAACACTTTAAAATACAGAAAGTTACTTTTTAACCATAACACACAGACATTTCACATATCCCCAGATAGCTGGGATCTGAGCGCACAAAACTACCGAATAGCGCGCAGATCCTATTCACACAGTACAATTGCCATGGAGCTAAAGTCTTTCCCATAGTCTTTCATTATATGAATAGGCTCCATGGTATAGCTAAAATAGAAAGTGGTGGTGAGAGCACTCAAATAGAGAAACAGATAAAAAATCAGATAATATTACCCACTTGTATGATAACACTAAAAGGGAGAGAAAACACAATATAGGGTAATACCGTCAGATAAAATAAACTTTGAACAAAGGGGGCAAATTACACTCACAAACGGGGGGCCAATTAGAAGCTGGCCCAAGCTACACGCCTTGAACAGAAGAAATCTCCCAGAGACTGGAACAGGGACGAATTGTAGAGGGTGTCTTCCCAGGGTAAGTGCAACACACAGGAACGCAGGTTGTAGATTGCACACCAAGTTTAATATAAATTTCAAACAAAATAGGCGAAATTGATAAAAAGGAAAGTCCCATAAAACTTGCAATAAATGTCCCAAAAACGTCCTCTGGGTCCACCTTACGCGTTTCGGCACAAAGCCTTCATCAGAGGTGCTATCTTCTGTTCTGGCACAGAGTCCTTTATAAGTCTTATTCTTGGCGCCGTTTTTGCCGATCACCGGCACTTCTCTTCCGGGTTCCGGCGTCAGGACGTCCTGCGTCATCACGTCCTGACGCTGCTGCTGGTTTCGGCGAGAAAGACGTGTAGGAACCGTCCTCCATTAAAATCAATACAATTACAACTTAAAACGTCAAAAATTCTAAAAACGTCCCTCAAACTTCAAAAAAAAATGCAGGAGGGGGGAAAGAAAGAGGAACATATATACAAACAATTATTAAATACAGCTTACATAAAACTTACACCTCACTAGTTACGAAAAAAGAATATAAAATAAATACGTTTATAAATTGCTCGAGTAAGGGAGTAATTTATTTACTTACTTGCCAATGTGGTTACCAATATATTGGCAAGACTATACGTAACCTTAAAACCCGGATTAGAGAACATATATACAATATAAAACGCAAATTTTTAAATCATAACGTATCAAAACACTTTGCTGAGGTACACAATGGGGACCCAAGAGGCATAGAGTTTATGGGAATCGATATTATCACAACACATTGGAGAGGGGGAGACAAAGAGTATAATTTAGGATATGCGGAGATGAAATGGATGTTCGAAATGGAGACCATGGTTCCCAACGGGTTAAATATCGATTTTGAAATTAATAAATACATCTGAGTATCCATGTGGGGACCGTGGCCCATAAGTGGTTAAATATATTAAATGTGTTTTATATACCCAATTTGCACTAACTTTACCTCTGTTTTATTCTCCCCCTGTGATTTGGATTTTACTATATTTTTAGGGATTTAGTTTTACACATCAGTAACATGTGTATTATATGTATTTTTTATGTAAGCTGTATTTAATAATTGTTTGTATATATGTTCCTCTTTCTTTCCCCCCTCCTGCATTTTTTTTTTGAAGTTTGAGGGACGTTTTTAGAATTTTTGACGTTTTAAGTTGTAATTGTATTGATTTTAATGGAGGACGGTTCCTACACGTCTTTCTCGCCGAAACCAGCAGCAGCGTCAGGACGTGATGACGCAGGACGTCCTGACGCCGGAACCCGGAAGAGAAGTGCCGGTGATCGGCAAAAACGGCGCCAAGAATAAGACTTATAAAGGACTCTGTGCCAGAACAGAAGATAGCACCTCTGATGAAGGCTTTGTGCCGAAACGCGTAAGGTGGACCCAGAGGACGTTTTTGGGACATTTATTGCAAGTTTTATGGGACTTTCCTTTTTATCAATTTCGCCTATTTTGTTTGAAATTTATATTAAACTTGGTGTGCAATCTACAACCTGCGTTCCTGTGTGTTGCACTTACCCTGGGAAGACACCCTCTACAATTCGTCCCTGTTCCAGTCTCTGGGAGATTTCTTCTGTTCAAGGCGTGTAGCTTGGGCCAGCTTCTAATTGGCCCCCCGTTTGTGAGTGTAATTTGCCCCCTTTGTTCTAAGTTTATTTTATCTGACGGTATTACCCTATATTGTGTTTTCTCTCCCTTTTAGTGTTATCATACAAGTGGGTAATATTATCTGATTTTTTATCTGTTTCTCTATTTGAGTGCTCTCACCACCACTTTCTATTTTTACTATTTGTGTCCTTTCTAGTGGTTTATTGTGGCCCACTAGGGTGATTGTAGCACCAAAGTGCAGATTATCTTTTCACCGTATGCTTTTGTATTTTGTCTATGGTATAGCTATCTGGGGTATCACATTCCCATAAAGTCTGGTCCATAGTCCAAAGGCAGCAGGCGGGCAACCAGGCTTCTCCAGTTCACAGTGGCGAAGTTGGTTTCGCCACAGGCACTCCAAAGTGTCAGCCAACATTTTCAGTTTTTTCTGTATATATATGATTGTATCTTTGTTTGTGGATAGACTTGTTTGTTTAAGTCCACTAGTTGGACTGTTTATTTGATTTATTAAATGTTAAGTTTTAATAGGACATAGATTCCAGTACTGTATTATATTCCAGCCACATCTGTTTTTAGTTCCACCCTCCCCTCTCCTCCCCTCTCCTCCCCTTTTTGAACTATAACAGGGCTATCATTAAAGTCCCATTCGGACTGCAACATTTTAGGGCCAGCAAGCAAATAATGAAATAACCCTTGGCAGTGTGAAGGTAAGTTAGATGGCTGCTGGCCTGTGTTTGCTAGCCACATTAATACATTAAAAAGAACAAACAAACACAATAAGAAAAACACTAACAACATGACCTCCATATTATCAAAAGGCAGGGTTAAATTCTCCCTAGCCTCCCTATGCTCTACCTGCCATGCAGCAGATGGGATTGCCGTAAAGGAATAGTTCCCAACCCAGTACCCCCTAACAGTCCAGGATTTAGGGATAACCCAGTGGTGTCTATGATGTTTTTAGAAAAAAGAAAAAAAAAACACTTAAGACACAACAGGGTAATCCCTAAATCCTGGACAGGTAGGGGGTATTTGAGGACTGGTTTAGGAACCCCTGCAGTAAAGGATATCCTCCTGGATCCCAGGGTGAAACATGGCATGAGGATGACCAATCCTCACAACGTAATTTGCAAAAAAATAAATGGTGGTGTAGGCACTCAAGGTGAATCCAAAGTGAGCAGGTTTATTGGAGCAGATGAAAGTAACATTTTGGGCCACAACAGAGCATTTGCAGCAGATGGGAGCATATATCCTAAATCTTTAAAAGATTTTTCATCCATGGAGATGGTGCCTGTTATATAATAGAAGGACTGGATTTCAACCCCCTCCTCCTCCATAGCTGTCTCATGGCCTCAGCCATGGTCTGTGGGTGCGGGCTATTCGATTTAAGAGAGGGACATCCTCATGTCCGACCCGCTTCAATTTCTAGTCATTTTATATGGGGGGACCTAACCTCCCCAGCAGTGGTCAAGTCCTGGGGAAAAAAGTGTGGGAACTCACCCAAGATTCCGCCTCCCCCCCCTTAAAAAAAAAATTACACTCCTATGCATATAGTGCAGTGCAGGGTGTGTATAATGAATGCAGTGTGTTTGTAGTGAATGCAGAGTATGGATAATGAATATAGTGTGTTTGTAGTGAGTGCAGTGTGTATAATGAATGTAGTGTGTTTGTAGTGAGTGCAGTGTGTATAATAAATTTAGTGTGTTTGTAGTGAGTGCAGAGTGTGTATAATGAGTGTAGTGAGTGCAGAATGTGTATAATGAATGTAGTGTGTGTGTAGTGAGTGCAGTGTGTATAATGAATATAGTGTGTAGTGAGTGCAAAGTGTGTATAGTGAATGTAGTATGTTTGTAGTGAGTGAAGAGTGTGTATAATGAATGCAGAGTGTGTGTAGTGAATGTAGTGTGTTTGTAATGAGTGCAGAATGTGTATAATGAATGTAGTGTGTTTGTAGTGAGTGCAGAGTGTGTATAATGAATGTAGTGTGTTTGTAGTGAGTGCAGAGTGTTTGTAGTGAGTGCAGAGTGTGTATAATGAATGTAGTGTGTTTGTAGTGAGTGCAGAGTGTGTATAATGAATGTAGTGAGTGTAGTGAATGCAGTGTGTATAATGAATGTAGTGTGTAGTGAGTGCAGGAACGCCGTTCCCATGCGTTCCTGCAGGACTCGAGCCCTGCTCCCCAGTCTAGTCCACACTCATTAGCGGTGCCTGGGGCTCTATTAAGATAAATGGGGAGGGTGGGGGGTCCTAATGTAAATGGGTAGACCTAACATCCCCCACCTATTAGAGGAGGGTGAGAGCTCCATTAATAACATATGTGAGTGGCATAATGCCCCTCACCCCAACTCAGTGGGTGGGTGCTTTAATTATAATATACGGGGATCTAATTCTGAGTGTACGTCCTTGAAGGACTATGCCATCCAATCACAACAAAACAATTGATCCTTGTGTCAATGATCTACTAGTTGCAAACTATGCTTCCAAATATGATAGCATAGGTTACTCTCAAACATAAATTGAAAACCATATAGTATTGCAATTATAAGCAGTAATTAATTTAAATGCAATGATGCATTACTATAGAGAATGAACATATTAGAGACCGTTGGGCTGCCAGAGTGACTTGCAATAGCAGGTCTTGACTCTGTGATAGCACACACTGTTAGTATAATGCAGGTAGACTTTTAACATACATAACCACTAACGAAAAACCTTTAGAACCCAATTTAAATTTAAATTAAACTATTAATTTACTAGCTAAGTATTTGGGGGAAAAGATGCAGCCAAGGCATACGTCTTCAGAAAGAATGATCAGATAGTCCAGTGAATACCTAATGACTTGAGTGTGAAATTTTAATGGAACATTTAAATAATTTGTGCTCCTACAGAGCTATGCAGGGGAGATATCTTGCTGTACCTAAGGCAATTAGCTATCTGGTTCCTTTGAAGGCAATACAGATAATATATATATATAAATGGAATTAGATTATTCGCTAGAAAATGTTTCATTTATATATTTTCTTAAAGCAAAAGTAATTCAAGTCCAATTTTTTTTATTCACACAATAATATGTACCACCAAATTAGTTGTTAAAATAATTATAAATAATAATAAAATAATAATATTTTTTTTTCAGATTAAGTTTTACGTAAGAAAGTATATACATATATACATTTTTAAGCCCTGCGTCCCTCTGCATCAGCAATGACTATAGTACACATCAGCCCCAATACATCAAAAAACAAAGAAAAAGACACTTGCCAAATGCCTATTCACATTTAAGTAACTGTAGTTTTTTTTGTTTGTTTGTTTAAATAGGGATTTGGGTTAGTGCTCAAGTAACTTTTTCTTTGGTTTTTGTGAATGAAAGTTTACTTTTGACACAATGGAATCAAGTACAAAAGAGTTTCTGATACACATTAAAATATTTTAATCATATTCACTTTCATTATATTTTTTTACCCATGTGATATTTGAATATTTCTAGGAGACTTAGGACACACCGAGGGTGTTCTGTCCAGGGGACAGCAGCACATTTTACTTCTTAGATTCCATGAAATATGTGGTGGCACTAGCAAGAAAAATGTGAGAATACGCAATCTAGGCCTCTATAGCTTAGTAAATAGATAAACTCACTGATAATTTGTGTTTCCTTCATAATGGGCTCGATTCCTGCTGTAATTTATAGTTTCCAGCTAAAGCATAAAAATAGTTCTTTAAAGAAAGTCTAATAAGGGTGAAGAATTATTTGTCAAGGGGGTTGTTTTAGCAAATCCATGTTGTTAACCTACCTCTGCAAAACATTTGTTTTGAAAGCAGAGATAACGACGGACAAATTGGCTCCAAATTGGAAGACATCGGCCAAGACATCCACCAACTGGGCATCAAAGTCCAGGAGTTGGAATATGACCGCAATGTAGGTAGCATGACTGTTCAAGCTAACTGTGCAAGCTAACCTACTGACATGTAAAAAGGCAATATCAGCTTGCAATCTTCACAATTCTTTAAATATCAGTTTTTTTCTTCACATGTGAGTCAAGGCCTCTTACATTTAAAGAGACTATCTTATTAACCATAATAATATATCAAGCACAAGACAAGAGTTGACACATGAGTATAATACTTATAGGTTTGATAATTCTGTAAGAGTGGTCCAAACCATGGCAAAGAAAAAAAAAAGAGGAAAATAAATAAATAATAATAAAAAAAAAACACCAGTAACAAAAGAATATACAAAAACTACATCCTGGACTCACCAAGTTGGGGGACACAATCCTCTCAGGTCTAAGTTGGCCATGGGATGAAGTGTATCTGCTCCCATCTAACTGAAGCCTTGAATTAAATGTCCCTAGCCGATATGAAGAGATATGTAGCCGGCCAGGTAACTAATGCTTTCCAATCGTATCTATATCTTATAACGCCTTAAACCTAGTCAGAAAAAAGTTTTACATTTTAATTTAAGTTTAAATTCATTATACCTTTTATTATTCTTTACCACTCTCTCCCGTCACCTATAGTCATCTAGTTCAGATTCAAAGGTAAGAAAAAATGAGAATCAATACATACATACACATATACACACACACACACACACATACCCCATAAATACCAGCATATGCATACATAAATGCATATACATATCATGCCCAACATAAATCATAGATCACATAGATCACAAATCGCCAATATACCACCAGCATTTCATACTAACACTTTCCATGATCCATATAGACCATTTTCCATATTCCATATATTCCAAAGTCCAAACCAAAAAGCCATATTCAAGAACCAAAATTAAAAGCCAATTTCAGGCCCCAAAAAGGTACATGTCAAAGATATCGCTATAAAGCAGAAGAAGCAGGGAAGGAGATAAAAAATAAATGAAATTAAGTTCCTACTGATCTCCTACTGATCCTCTTACCGATCTTATACTTTTTACCATAAAATAAAAGTCATTGCCCAAAGACCTCTATTTTTCAAAAAGTGATTTATCCCTATATGAAAACTTAAATCCCCTGCATTTACACACAATTGTGTCTTTTGAGCTGTAATTATGGAATTTTACTATAATATCCCTTGGGCGTTCTCCTGCTCTACGTAATGCACCTGCTGAGCGATATGCACTGTCAATTTCCCACCTAGGGTCCAGGGGTTTAAAAATCTCAAGCACCATATTCTGCACAGACCCCACATTGCCTATACCCACAAAAAGGCTCTATTTAATGTGTTTTATTTCACTCACCTGCACAAGTTTCACTTTATATTTTTTGTACAATATCACACTAATTTGCTTTTTATTTTCATCTTTTATATATCAACCCCAACTACAATGGATGGGTAAGTGTTACATATATATCTTTGTGAGCCCTTGGTGTTTAGAGAGTGGGTTACATCACTTAAATATTGAGTTCCAGTTTGGTGAAATATATGAAGAACAGTAAACCACATATTTTTATTTATAAACTCAGGCATGCAAGACGCTTGGTATAAAAAATTGCTAGGTGGTATAGAATGACTTTTTCCTCTACTCCATCAATACTGACAATAACAACTTGTGCTTGAGTTATAATAAGGAGGAAGGGGCAATTTTTTAACGTATTTGGTGGCATTGCTCACACTCTTTTGGTCTCTGATCCCCTCTATGTGGAGGCAATCCGCCACGCCGAGGATAATGCAGTGGGTTGAAGAGGTCTCCTCACTAGAAGAGGTCTACTGCTCACCCCCAGGAATGAGGGGTTAGTATTTGGATATATGGAATCCTGGCTAAACCATTTGCCTCCCTATTATCTTAGAAAGAGGAAAGTAATTCATGCCACTATTTAGGACATACTGGCCTAGGATGTGCTGCCCACCAGTGTCCAGGTGCCCTGGCAGTGCCCAATGTAATTTATCAAACTGTTTTAGTAAAGTTTGTGGAAAACACATAAAATTAAAGTTTAAGTAAACGTTAGAGAAGAATGCTTGAAGAATGCATGTAAGGGAATAAGACTGAGGGCATGTCTCGTGGGACAAGAGGACAACAGTAAGTGGGGGTAACATATTTAGTGTGAAGACAATATAAAAGGTAAAGGCAAGGTGACTGGGGAAGGAAAAAAAACATAAAGGTTCAATAAAATACCTTAGTAAGGTCAAACTATTACCTGTTTTTGTGGGCACCAATAAAGGAACACATTCGGTAAGAGGTCGTATTGACTATGTTCTCTGTGGAATTACCACGTTACTGTTTTTTGATGAAACAGGGGTCTGTCCACCATCCATAGACTACGTAGTCACCTTAATCCTATTGTATTTTCTCATACTATAGACATTGTACTTGCAATTTTGCTATTGAATATTTCTATTGTTTAGCAGCATTTGTAAGCAACATTATTTTTAATAGGCATATTAGGATAGTTAGCAGTGGGCTAGTTATGCAAACAAAAGAGATCAGGTTTGCAAAAATAAAACAAAACAAAACAAAAAAATAACAGGAATAACAATGTCCTATTTAGTGTTCTTTGATATGTTATGTAGACAACACAGTGTATTTGATTGCTGAGATGTATTTGCAAGTCGCTGGGTATGATTTAATGTGTTTATCATAAAACAAAGAAAAATTGAAGATATATTGTTTTTCTTGTGCTATTTTCATATCTTTACAAACAGTTACACATAGCACAAATGGAAAATGTTTCAAACTTCACTATCTGTAATTGTCTCCCGAAGGCTTTAGCTAAATGAAATGGAAATATAAAAATAGTTTTGAAATGAATCAAGCACAGACATCTTTTAATTGTCATTTTATTAGTTTTATGTAAATGTGCTCCCGTTATTTTAAAATATGTTGCCTTTTTTATGCTGCGCTCTCATGTTTTATACAATGCCAATATTTGAAAGTAGCTTTTTTTTTATTTTGTATATCACAAAGGACTGTTAAATAGATTTGTGGAAATCAGCTTCTCTGTACTGCACACCAGATAAAAAAAAAATAAAAAATAAAAACAGAACTAATTCCCCTGGGCTCACGTTCTTGTTTGCTAGCCAGGAATGTTTCATCTAATCTGCCTTGATACACTGTGTGTGCTTACTGTTTAGCACAACTTTTTAACCTTTCCAGTGTCAAAGCCGGTCCATGACTTCATGGCTTTCAAAGCGCGGATAAAAAATTACATTTAAAGGGGAACTGTCGCATCTCGGGAATTTACTCCATTAAAAATAATTACCTGTAGCTCATGTTAACATTTTTTTTACAAGATATTCTGTTTTTTTTTTCTTTAGATTTAGCAAATTACAGTTCTGACAAGGCAAAGCCAGGGCAAACATTGCAAAAGAAATGGAGAAATAGAAACTTTGTTTTATTTTTCTTCTTTGTATTCTATCTTTAAGTTGACAGCCTGGTTCAAAGGACTGAGCTTATAACAATGATTGCCAGGGAACTAAATATCATTAAAGTGACAAAAATTATTATATCACATGATAGATGTGATATCATATCTAGTACTTGTACTTGTATTTTATTTATACAGACATATTAGGCAAATTCTGTGTATGTGCCTTTAAAATATAATAAATGTGATGGAGCAGATGCCATTTCTAAACTCTCTGGGCCCAAAACCTTTAATCTGTCAAATATCACCCAGCCACATCAACCCCCAGCAGTGCTTAATCGGTGCAAGGAAGCACACAGGGAACACATCTATGCCCTTCGTTTCTGACTCGAAGGCCAAATCATCCCGTAAGACCAGGAGGACTCTCAGGCCACACGGCCTGATGAAGGCCACTGAATACGCTGAGGCCTTTGCTGGCTGGGCCCTATACTCACCTCCTTCTGAGGCAGAGCTGCCTCCCTCGATGATGGGCTGCACAAAGCCAAAAACACAGACTGCATTTTAAGGGGTGAGAGACAGCAGCATGATGCTCTCCTGCAAAAAACAAGGCTGAAGCCCGCTGAACGGGCCATTAAGGAGCCCTCCACGGACCCAGGGCCGGACAGGCCCACCGGGATACCGGTAAATTTTCCGGTGGGCCGTCTACACCTGGGGCCGTCAGAGAGCTGGCTGACCTGCGCCTGCAGGGGGAGCTGGCTCCTGGCTGTTCCGGCGGCCGTAGGGGGAGCTGGTTGTTCCGGCAGCCGCACGGGGGAGCTGGCTATTCCGGCAGCCACATGGGGAGCTGGCTGTGCTGGCTCTGCTCCCCGCCCGCGCGCGCTACTTAATGAGACCGAGGCCGGAATATCCGGTCTCATTAAGCTGTGCGCTGGGGAGCAGTGTGCAGGAACAGTCAGCTCCCCCCTGTGGCCGCCAGAACAGCCAGCTCCCCCTACGGCCACCGGAATAGCCAGGAGCCAGCTCCCCCTGCGGCCGCCGGAACAGCCAGGAGCCCGTTCCCCCTGTGGCCGCTGGAACAGCCAGGAGCCAGCTTCCTCTGCGGCCACCGGAACAGCCAGGAGCCAGCTTCCCCTGCGGCCGCCGGCACACCTGACCCAGCTGTCTGCCCTGCAAGACTCCTGTCCGGTCGCCCACAGGTAGCTATATTATGTGTCAGTCTGTCAGTGTGTGTCTGTGTCTGTGTCATGGTGTGTGTGTGTCATGGTGTGTGTCTGTCATGGTGTGTGTCTGTGTCATGATGTGTGTGTGTGTGTGCCTGTCTGTCATGGTGTGTGTCTGTGTCATGATGTGTGTGTGTCTGTCTGTGTCATGGTGTGTGTGTGTGTCTGTCTGTCTGTGTCATGGTGTGTGTCTGTCAAGGTGTGTGCGTGTCTGTCATGGTGTGTGTCTGTCAAGGTGTTTCTGTGTCTGTCAAGGTGTGTGTGTGTCTGTCAAGACGTGTGTGTCTGTCAAGGTGTGTGTGTGTCTGTCATGGAGTGTGTGTGTCTGCCATGGAGTGTGTGTGTCTGCCATGGAGTGTGTGTGTCTGTCATCTGCCGTGGTATATGTGTGTGTCTGTGTCTGTCATGGTGCATGTGTGTGTCTGTGTGTGTTTAAAATAGTGTTTTTACTCACCTTTTTTTTTCCCACGCCGTGCGCGGGGCTGGCATAGATTTTTTCCAGTGCTGCTTTGTAGCCCCAGTCCGGCCCTGCACGGACCCATCTGATGATGAGGTTAATCGACCTTAAGCTGGGGCTAGCCGTTTTGTCCCGTCATCTCCCAACAAACCCGCTGACTGGCAATTCTCTGCTCCCTCAACCGAACAGGACATATCGGATCTATATGATCGCATCCTAAAATTATTCGATGCAGACATAGCTCTGTTGAATTGGAAGAAGAGTTGGGGATAATTGACCTAAAATGTACATGAACTAAGCAATATACATTGCTGGTTATTCAATAATTCACTAAACAGAATCTCAACAAGGGCTTCCTACAGTACTATGTTTTTGCACAATAGATCTTTGTGACTAATTTTTGTTATGTGGGGCATCGTTTTGTATTTAAGGACCGATCATACCTCCAATTAAACCTATCTTCGCACCATATAAAGAATGGATTAAAAATGCACCGTGGCTGCTATTTAAAAACAATGCAGAGAGACAACTGTGATAATATTTGTGTTTTTTTCCCATCTAAACACAAAGAGTGAACTGCAGAATCTTAGCACACATTATTTCACATATATGAGTTTTTCGACGGTACATACTCTGTCCCATGCTGCTGTTGGAGAAGTTGATGAAGCATCTGAGACTGCTGGGCATAGTGTAGGTCTGTAGGGGGCATTCCAGGCCCAAGGGGTGGGTACTGGGGCATCATAGACTCCATCTTCAAGTAAAGCTCCCGCTGCATGTTGGTATAGTGCTGCTGGTGCACGGGGTGTGGAGGAGGTGGACTCTGCAGGTGAGATGGGTGCTCGAGAAGAGAAGGTGGGGTAATGTGACACATGTTTTCAAGGGTCATAGTGCGCAATAAGTGGGGGATAAAAGCAGTTTTAAGTGGAAATGTATTTTACTTCTTGAAAATACTATACATGTACAGATCATGTAATAACACCCGCATCTAGACATAACAAGAGAATTAAACAGACAAAATGTTCAACTTAACCTGAGCTCAATTAGAGATGTTTACATTGTGTAAATACATGGAATTTGCCAATAACTTTTTCGGTTCGAATAAACCTTTACTCCTTAGTAAAAAAAAAAAAAATCACAGAACTAGAGGACAGATTCCGAAGAAAGACTATCAGAATGAGAGGAATACCAGAGAGAATAGCACAAAGCAATTTAGATAGAATTCTTACAATTTCTTGGTATACAGATGGATAATAAAGCACACCTTATTGAAAGAGCTCACAGGATTCCTAAAGCAGGTGGTCTTCCCGATCATGTCGCTACCATAAAAATGAATACAATTATTTTATAAAATTTGTATGTAGGGTAATAAAGTATACAATATTCACAATAAATGTGTCTTATTATATATATATAATATAATGGAAATAATTCCAAATGTATTCTAAATATAATTTATACAGATATAGATAGCTTTGTAAAGATTGTATGTTATGTAAAAAATATATAAAGTACTTTTACAATGGATTTTAGGTGTAAATATTTTAGTGTGATATCGCTATAATAAGTCTTGGTACCTTAATGGTATATAATGCACTACTGTAATAGTTTTGCATATTCCTATGCACAAAATTCATTTTCTTGGCTGAGAGAGATCATCTTATGGTCTCAAAAAATGAATGAAAACGGCCTTAGATTCCCACTTCTGCAGTTCTTGCTTGGTGCATATTTGTGCTGTTGAATAATTTTTAGACTGGAGAAGTCATTATAATTTGTATTTTCAGTTGGAACTGGGGTAACCACTTGAAGCATTCATCGTGTTGAGCTACTTTAATTGCTTTTGTTTGACTTGTTCATTGCAAAAAGATGAAAGTCTGCAAATTTTTACAATAAACCGGATTTTGACTGGGGTTGAATAAATTTGATAAAAATCGCTGTACACAATGGGTAGAGCTGGTGCAAGACTATCCAGTAATGAGATGGGATGTACATATATTTTGGACATGTGATATATGTATGTAATATCTGTGTGTGCATTCCATTTTATTAGAGTGTGCATCCGGTTAATCTTTGTTACCAAATTTTGTCATGCAAATTATTCATACTAATATCTCAATTTAATTAATTCATTTAAATTTACAGCTACTTTTTTTCTTAAAAAGAAATTAGGCACAAAATACTGACTTCCAGTGATTTCCAGTTGCATATAATTATACAATTTCTATGCTCTTTATCTTACACCAGATAACGAACAACTAAAATGATCTTGAAGTCTCAAAGCACATGTAGTAAATCTTTGTATTCTTTTGACAAAGCTCTACAGTGAGTTATTATAAGAACGATATTAAAATCTATATTATGTGGTATTATCGTAGTTGTAATATAATTGCAATGATAATCCTATTTATTTATTAAAAAGTGAAATACTGTTTTAGAGTCACAACTAATTTTTCTTATTTTTCCATTTTCTTTTTTTTGTATTTGGTATTAAGAAGAATACTGCACTTTACACCTTTTTATTTTGAAATCCCCTTATGGTTATAAAAGTCATGGAAACATTTTTCTTGATAAAGGCTCAAGAGGGAAATACATGATTTCTGTACAACTTGTAAAGAACAATTTCCTTTCAAAAGTTTTTACATTGTAATTGAAAATATACTGAGGCAGATGCTTACAATTTCAAAGAGCACAATTAAGACAAAATGTATTGCACAGTGGAATAGATTTTTTTCCCCTTCGTGAAAACTGTGCCAATATTCTTTGCAGGAAAAATAGGAGATAGTTTGGAACTAACAGCATTTTTATTTGCATGCTTGGGGGGATAATAAAAAAAAAATTCTATTATGTTTTGAAGTAGTCAGTAATCATATCGAGAGACTAAGGAAGGGGACACAATGTGAGCCGCTGTCCGGGAAGAGGCATATAAATGAACAATTCACAGCGATTTCTTCAATACATTTTATATGGGGACACAGCAATATGGGATGCAAGTTCAAGACAATCGTTTTATTTTAGCAAAATTAAGAAATAAAAATATTTTTTCTTAAAAATATGATGAGGGAAGTTCTCAACTAAAAAGCTTATATTAAGAAGATGCTGACAAAATGACAGATGTACAATATCAAAGGTTTATTGATGCGAGATAAAAAAAACCTTGAAAATTGAATTTTACGGAATAAAATATAATTTTTTTTTTGTCTATCACCATTTTCATGTTTTCATTTCCTGACAAGATACATTCCTAATTTATTACCATCACAAAATAGGTATCCTGCATTAAATACCTATTATGATTCACCTGAAGTTCCTCTTTGTGCATCTTTAACACCTTCCCTACCACAATGGGGTATAAATGCTTTTATTTTCATGTCGGTTGGAGTCCCCAAAGGCTCTGTCCTTGGTCCCCTTCTATTTTCTCTTTATACTGCCTATCATGGCAAAATTATTACCACTACCACCCAGATATATCTCCTCCCTGGAGCTCTCCCCTGCCGTCCTGCAATGTGTCACTGCTTGCCTTTCTTCCATCTCTGACTGGATGTCCTCCCAGTTTCTGAAACTAAATTTCTCTAAAACTGAGCTCCTTGTCTTTCCTCCTAATACTAATCCTCCTCTTTCTTTCTCCCCTCAAGTTAGTGGTATCCATATCAGTCCATCCTTGCAAGCGCTCTGTTTTGGCGTCATACTTGATTCTGGCCTCACCTTTGAGCCTCACATCCAGCAAGTTTCCAAGTCCTGTAGATTCCATCTTAAAAACATAGCCCGCATCCGCACCTTTCTTATGCAAGATGCTACTAAGGCGCTTGTCCATGCTCTAGTAATTGGTCGCATGGATTATTGTATCCCTATCCTACTTGGTCTTCCCAAAAACCGTATTGCCCCACTACAGTCTGTAATGAATGCTGCCGCCAGACTGATTTTCCTCTCTAGTCGGTCCTCTCACACCTCACCCCTCTGTCAGTCCTTACATTGGCTTCCTGTAGCCTATAGGAGTCAATTCAAAGTACTAACTCATACCTATAAAGCATTGACCAATTCTAGCCTCTCATATCTCTTCACCGATCCATAGGTATGCCCCTTTTCGGTCTCCCCACTCTGCCCGTGACCTTCTCCTGTCTGCTGCTCACACCTGTATGGCCAACTAATGCTTGCAGGATTTCTCGTGGGCGGCTCTCTTCCTATGGAATAGCCTGCCTACCGCAATCAGACTCTCCCCTAGTCTTCAATCATTTGAGAAGTGCC
Organism: Pelobates fuscus; assembly: GCF_036172605.1. Taxonomy (NCBI): domain Eukaryota; kingdom Metazoa; phylum Chordata; class Amphibia; order Anura; family Pelobatidae; genus Pelobates; species Pelobates fuscus. The sequence goes on from NC_086320.1 coordinate 29,192,953, forward strand.
TTAAAACCCATCTCTTTAGGAAAGCTTATGGCCTCCCTGAGTAACCTCTACCTCACATACCTGTCTCTTGCTCTCTCCTAAAAGGCAGCACTCTCCTCCAGCTCTGCTTTACTCCCACCTTATTTGATTGCTATTCCCTGTCCTAATGTGTTTTATACCCCATTTCCTATAGACTGTAAGCTCGTTTGAGCAGGGTCCTCTTCAACCTCTCGTTCCTGTAAGTTTCCTTTTAATTGTCCTATTTATAGATAAACCCCTCCCTCTTATATTATTGTAAAGCGCTGCGGAATCTGTTGGTGCTATATAAATGCCAATAATAATAATAAAATTTGCAATGTGAAATTTAGATCATATACATTGAATACACCATATATCACAAAGATACATGGGGTAATCATTGTAGAATATAAAGATTTACTCACTTTTCCTCTGTGCCGCCATCTTAATGCTTCGTGGATGTTACTCTTCATGTAACACCCACCGCCGGAACATCCTCCGCTACTCCTGCCCTCCTCTCCGCCCCTTTTCTTCCTTGTTTGGAATGCGTTCCCAAGCAGGGCAAATCTCGTCGGTGACATCAGCATGCTGGCTTTGATCCCAGCGTGCAAATGGAGTGACCATCCCCAGCTAGGGAGTTTCCACAGCAACCGCTGCAAAAGCAAAACAATCAAGATCTTGATAAAGTGTTGCGAAACATGAAACATGTTGATTCTTGAAGGGACCTGTCACTGTGTCCCGTGTATTAATTTTTCAGAATAAACATTTGCCTTTATCTGCCAGGCGCGAGCAGTGCTTAATCATTGTGGTAGCTATTGTTTCTTTGTTTCTGTTCATTGCTAATGCAAGGAGCCTAAATAATGAAATGGGAGGACTAGAAAGCAATAGAATATATCAGACAATACTCCTGGAAGTTCTGGGAGTCTACTGCATTTTAATAGTGGTTTCCGGATGCCAGTGGATTCTATATAATATCCCGATAATTTAGATTTCTTTGAGAATGAGAGAGAGTTAATTTGTCATTTCTAATCATTAAAAAATGTTTTTAACTTTCTTGCTCGCTCTCCAAAAAATGTGATTACCAGGATATTACAGTGTGGCTCCATAAGGAAACCGAACTCACTTTGCCAGTAGTGAGAGCATCCCCCTCCTACTCTGCGTAGGAGCGCCGGGTGTTACCTGACTATCCAGTGCTCAATCTAACAAAGCACGCCGGACATGGAGGAGCTCCCCTCTCCTGCCATGAGAGGTAAATCAGCAGAGAGGGAGGCCATCTATCTGTATGTGTGCAGAGCCAGCCTTACATTGTCTAGGGCACCGGCTCTGAGGAAAGCAGCTGACTGCTGCTTATGAGAGAAAGGGAGATATGGATGAAGGGGGGGGGGGGTTGGGAGATATTGGGGAGGAGGAGGTATGAATGGAATGGGGCAAGGGAGACATGGGGAGAGAGACATGGATGGAAGGGGAGGGGGATACATGGATGGAATAGCGGAGGAAGACAACAATGTCATTAGCAGAAATCAGCATGGTTTTATGAAACTCAAATCATGCCAAACTAACTTAATGGCATTCTATGAAGTAAGTAGAAGTATAGATCAGAAATGATGGAGTTTGCAAGGTGTACAATATAGTTCCACACAATAAGCTAGAGTTCAAATGGAAATAAATTGGTCTAGATTAAAGTTCTTGTTCTTGGGTAGAACATTGGCCGTGCAGACACTTGTCATTATTGGCAAATTTTCAAGCTGGACAAAAGTGGTAAGTGGTGGCTCTATATGTTGATAAAGCAAAGTTATGCACTTTGGGGTGAAGAATGCACAAGCAATTTATACCCTGAATGGTAAGGATTTGAAACGTGTCATAGGGAACAAACTAGGCAACTATGTCCAACGTCAATCAGCAGTTGCTAAGGCTAGTAAGGTATTGTTATGTATAAAAGGGGGAATTCAATCTCAGGATGAAAATGTAATTTTGTCTCTTTATAAAAACTGGCAAGATCACACCTTGAATATGTTGAAACAATTTGGGGCACCTGTTCTAAAGAATGATAAATGGCACTAGAAAAGGTGCACAGTCAGGCTGCAAAATTAACAAGGAGAGTGGAAGCTTTTAGGTTAGTTTAGGTAAGTTTAGGTTAACAGGGGATATGATAATATTATACAAATATATTCAGGGCCATTATCTGGAAATCTGATTATAAAAAGCAATATACATAGGTCCCAATTTAAACTGGAAGAAAGGAGATTTAGTCTAAGGCAAAATAAAGGATTTTTTACATTGAGAACAATACAGATTGGGATTTCTCCCAGATTATGTATATACCAGTTTTTATTTCACTAAGCAGTAAATCAGGTTTAGTTGACAAAAAATATTAAACACATCTCCAACTCTGGTGCAACACAACTATTTTATAGTGTATAAATCAGAACTAAATATTTTAATAATCTATGTCCATTCTATTCTTATTTTTTGACAATTTGATTATTAAAACTTTCTTGCTTAGTCTCTTTTAGCTTCTTGAAAATAATTTAACTGAAGACTTAAGAAAATAAAATAAAATAAAAAAATAAGTTTGAGCCAGAGAATTTGCTCATAAAACTTCAGAACAGAAAGAAATAGCAAAATCTGTTCTAGTCCTTCCCGGCAAATAAACTTCAAATTGATTAGGATGCAGTAAAACTCCACTCCTGTGGGTTTTATTATTCATATTGAAATTCTGATTTAATGCAAAAAGCAAGCATTGCAAGTGGAGCAGTTTATCACATGCAGAATGAAGGAAGCATCAAAAATGTTTCCAATTTATAGAGTGGAATTAGAGTATTAATACCGCATGTAGTGAGGCATATTGCATATGAAAAGTATGAATTTGTGGTTTACGATTGAAGGAGTGAGAACACCTACATCTGTATATATGACATTCTGATTTATTGTGAACTATAAAAAGCAGTTAAGCATGCTGCACTTATAATTAGTATTTAGTCTAGCAGTCGGTTAGTTTTATTTTGTTGAATAGATGGATGTAGAGTCTTCCAGATAGCTTAGTTCTTACGATGGCTGACCTCCTGGCATTATTCTTTCTGAATGACTGGCTTGAGGACTGTAGGTCCTTGAGTGAAGAGGAGAGTTTGAATGTCTGTTAACATTTTGAGCTGCTCGCGGATCTTTTGTAAGCTGCGGAAGGTCAATTACAGCAGAGGATGCTCAGGAAGTTCTCATGGTCTTAGTTTTGGACATTCCGAATTAAAAATGGTTCAGGCACTCCAGGGTAACAAAAATAGCAGCTTTATTAGGGCAAAATCAGCAACCTTTCAACCCTACCAGGTCTTTATCAAGCTTAATAAAGACCTGGTAGGGTCAAAAAGTTTGCTCCAAAAGCTGCTATTTTTGTTATTTTTGTTATCCCAGAGTGCCTGAATAGTTATTTATTATGCATATCTTGGAAGGGAGGCCAGGACAGTCCTGGATTCAGAGCACCTGGGTTATTTGGTTAGTGCCGTATACAGTACGTCTCTAATATTAGTTTTGGATATTGTTGGTGTCTCCCAGGACATTTTTTACATTATTGTTAATTTCTGTTATAGAGACACAACAGTCATAAACACAACTACAGCTTAAAATAGATGTTCTGGTGAGTATAGTCAGTCTGTACAGTCGTTTTGCTGTAAACGTTGCCTTTTTTAGCGGCTACTGGCTTCCTGGGTCAGTGCTGCACATTGTAAGTTATAGGGAATCTACACAATACAACAAAAAGATGACAAAGTCTTAAAGTAGAGGGGCAAAGGTTTCAAAATAACATCAGGAAGTATTACTTTACTGAGAGGGTAGTGGATGCATGGAATAGCCTTTTAGCTGAAGTGGTAGAGGTTAACACAGTAAATGAGTTTAAGCATGCGTGGGATAGGCTATCCTAGATATAAGATATGGCCACAGACTAATGAAAGTATTTAGAAAATTGGGCAGACTAAATCGTTTGAATGGTTCTTATCTGCCATCACATTCTATATTTCTATGTAAATTTGGCCAGGGTTTGTGACTAAATGGCTACTAAAAAAGACTGAACAGCCTGGGTTGTCTACTTTTGCAAATAGTATGCCATGATGTGGGTAATTCTTATTCCTGGGCTGCCATATGGTCTCAATGGCAACATAAACCGATCTGGAAACTGAAATAGGCAAGCCCTATATTGACCCTGTATGTTCCAAAACCCCATAAAACTTGTACATGGGGGTATTGTTGTACTCAGAAGACTTCACGGAACACAAATGAGTGTTTAAAAACAGTAAAATGTCTCATGAGGATGATATCAGTAGAAGTGCCGCTTTTGTGTGATGCAAAATGCAAAAAAAAAAAACACAAATATAAACGCTAATTTTGGCCAGAGTTTGTAACAAAGTGTCAACTAAAAAAGCCTTAACATAACCCATTTAGAATACCTTGGTTGTCTACTTTTGCAAATGTTGTACTATGATGGTGTTAATTCTCATTCTGGGGCTGCCTTATGGCCCCAAAGGCAACATAACCAATCTTGCAAATTTCAGTGTGCAAAAACGGCAATGGACAAGCCTTATATTTGATGCTGTAATTTTCCAAAACACCATAAAACCTCTGTTTTTTGGTGGGGGAGGGGGGAAAGACTGTTGTATACAAAAGACTTTGCTGAACTAATATGAGTGTTTTAAAACTGTAAAATATATGATGACTATGATCTCATCAGTGAATGTGCAGTTTTTGTGTGAAAACAATGCACAAAAAAACTAAATATGAATGTTAACTTTGGCTAAGGATTGTGCCTCAAGTGGCTACTAGAAAAGACTGGACATGCCCCATTTTGCATACCTTGGGTTGTCTACCTTTCCAAATGGTATACCATGATGGGGTTAATTGTTATTCTTGGGCTGCCATATAGTCTCAAAGGCAACCTAGGCCCAGCAAACCAATCTGGCAATTTTCAATATGTGAAAACTGAAAAGGGGGACTGCCCTATATTTGACCCTTTAACTTTCCAAAACCCCATAAAACGTGTGCATGGAGGCTACTGTTGTACTCGTGAGACATCTCTGAACACAAATATATGTGTTTTATTGCAGTAAAATCTAACAGTATTATGACATTCACAGTTAAATTGCCATCCAGTACAAAGAAAATAACTTTTCTTAATTTCTCCTTTTGTATAGATTTTATTCATGGAAGCCCTGTTTCTCCTGATCAAAAAAAAATATATATATATATATTAAAAAAAAATAAAAGTGTGGGTGCACCTAGTAGAAAAGAGGTAGATTATGGTTTAACAGATTTATAGCACCAATTCCAGGATGTGTTTTGCTTAGAACTTGTACCATTGCCTCCATCATTTACGGTTTAATAACATGCAGTAATACAGTTTATCACTTCCAAATTTAAGTCAATTTAATGTCCTTTATTTCTGTGTAGTGCATACCAGTAAACAAGTATATACTTTTACCCATCACGAGTGATACATCTAAATTAGAACGTACTGAAATACGAATAAACACACACAATGATTTCCAAGGTTGTCGCTGCTTTTACCGACCAGTCGTCATATGCTGACGTGTCTGTTTAATATTGTTAGCAAGAAGGGGCTGTTAACTGAATGCAAAATATCACCAGTAGCCACAGGGGAGTTACTGACTGCCATTACTTAAAGTCAATCACTAAGTAGCAGATAACAGTTTCAATTATTCTCTATGGGAGCTGCTTATTGTTACTTAGAGACCAGTTTCCAACCCTGTCATTACCGGTTAACACTCAAAACAACATCAGTCTCTTGCCTTGGGCAAAGAAGTTAATATCAGCTTTTTTCCCTAAACATCATATATGTAAAATATGTGTTAACTGTAGGACATTAAAACATGTAAGCATTAATTAAAGTATTTTAAGCTATATCAAAAAAACTAAATAATTAAATAAAGACACACAATAAATTTTTTTATATTTTTTTTATATATTTTAAATACATATTAATGTAAGTAAACAGTTCACACGACAGAAATTAATCTCATATATTTCAAAGAAATGTGTCTGTCATAACTCCAAATAACAGTTAATACATTGTACAGGCTTTCCGTTTCTCTCTTCTGCTAAGGTCAATAACAGGGTAAAGAACACATGATCAGTCAGGGTGGGCATGTTTACCAACAAGCTGGTTGATATGATGGCAGACTCGAGCAGCTAGTCTGAGAGTGGTTGGCATCTTTGTGAGCAGATATTAATATTTTTAGATAATCTTTCGAAATTATTTAATACTTTTGGAGCTTTTAAAACCAATTTTCAAAAACACACACACATATATACACACACCCACACACACACACACACATACATACATACATATATATCTCAATATATAAAAAAATATTTTAATATATTTAAAAAAATATCAAAATAGTTTTCAAAATATAAATGATTTGAAGAGCTTATCCAAAAAAAAATATTAAATCAAAGCCATTATTGGCAGAGAACAAGTTAAAAAGAAAATGACCAGTTGAAAACCAAAATTAAGGCCTTAAAACTAAAAACGAAATTAGCTGTTACTAATTACTGGTTGTTGCTGCCCTTTAAGCATGTGTGCTATGTTTTCCGGCAAAAGGTGGGCTTTAATGCCACAGGATGGCATGGGTACCCCCCAGGCTTGGTATACTTCCCTACGGAATCTCAATAGGAGGTTCTGCCTGACAACCCCTTGCAGCCAATCATGACATCGCGATCACATGACTGGATCAGCAGCTCACATCGCTGCCTGGGTTGTAAGGCAGATCCCCCTGATCCTAATTAATAATAATAATAATATATATATATATATATATATATATATATATATATATATATATATATATATATATTAATGTAATATATGGGTGTGATAGAAATAAAATTACCCCTCACAGGGTAAGAACAATAAATTGGGCTGCTTCTCACTATATAATGAACAACGTAATATAAGATATACAAACTAAACAGAGAGTCAAGTGTGAGCGCGCCATCATAAAAGATAAGATAAAATAAATAAAGCATGAGAAAATTACTTTATTAGGGAATCCCACAATATAGAAAAGAGTGCTTATACAATCAAAACAATTAAAAGTATGCATCAATCAAAAAAACTGTATAAATGCTCCCTAAATTGCAAGAATGTTGTACATCTGCTACAAAAAGTATCAGAAAAATTTCACAATATATAAACACACTTTAAGTCTATATGTAAGTGAAAACCCAGGGGGAAAATCCACTAAGTAGTGCAATCAGAAAAAATGTGCAACTGTCAAAATGATCCAGATGGTCAAAGGCCCAAGGTAGGTACAATATATAAATATAAAAACCACTCTAAACAAAGCAGACTCTGAAAAGTACATAAATAAACTAACAGAATTTATTTTCTATATAAAAATGTCTATTAATCTACGTGAGCGACATCAGTTCAGCCTAATGTACCTGACCATGGGGGGCCCCGCCACGGATTCTGATGATGATAGAAGTGGGCTGTAAAGATGCTCACACGCTGATGATGTACTGGACCAAATACAGGTCCGCCCAGAGAGCTCAACCCTCGCTGGTGGTAGTGGGCACCAGAGACCAGCTGAAATAACTTGTGTGTCAACACAAGCAAGAGGTGCAGACGCCGCATGCCAATATATTTATATATATATATATATATATATATATATATATATAAATGCACACATTTTAACTCTAAGTGTATATATAGTCACGGAAAAAAAAGAAAGAAAGTACACCCTCTTTGAATTCTTTGCTTTTAAATATCCGGTAAACAAAAACTATCTATACAGGTAAGTGCAATATTATATGATAATAGAATTAAATGGGCTGCAACATGCGCTATCAAGTGACTGGATGAGGAAAAACTCAAAACAAAGAAAAGAGTATTTGCGCTCCTTAATTAGGTAAAACAAATTGAAATGAAATAAATAAAACATAAGTAGATATTTATTAAACAATAAATTAAAATTCACTGAATTGCAAAATCAAGCTGCTCTGAATCCTCTGTTACATGTGAACAAATAGATTAGTTCCTCCTATAAACTTCCCTGACATGGAATATGTAAACGGGTTTATAGATACACAGTAATTAAATAGAGATATTTCAAAACTGGGATGCTGCAACAATGTTAGCTAACAGAATCAAGTGCTGCAACCCAGCAAGAAGGTAATGACCGTAATATCTCAAGTATAAACACCTGATCGGAATTAACACTATTACATGCTAACAGGGAATCACTGCATAAATCGTCAATAATAAATAGATTTGGGCTAATAATTCTGTCACAAAAAACAGCTCAGTAAAAAACTGTCACAAAAAATATATACAACATGTAATGAAAAATGCAAGAAATTTGATGTAAAAAAATAAAATAAAGAGTACCTGACCTTGGTGTGGGCCCCCACCGAGGTAAAAACCAAACCGAGTCTAATGGTAGGTAACCACAGTTCCAGGATAGTACTCTCACTGAATACAGAAAAAACAGGAGTATGTGCACATGAACACCCCGTCCGAAGATATATTTATATCACCTTTTGGAGTCAATACCGTGGTCGGGATCTTCAAAAAAGACCGCGGTAGCTCACAGCAAAAACATTCGGACAATCAGACGGAGAAGAAACCAGAGTCAGCTGATGTGATGTGTGCGCTCGTCTACGCGTCTCGGCCCTCCCACGGAACTTTATCAAGACGTCTTCACAGTGCAGGTTTAAGGTTTAAATACCCTTCCAAGCACCTCTCTACCAAAGGTGAAAAAAACATATATACACTATAAAAATATAGATAATACACAAAAATGATTTAATTTGAATGTTTTCATTTATGTAGATTTCTATTTTTGAATGAAGGGGGTATTCTATACATTTTTTTAAAGGATCAAAATCTTATTAAAAACTATAATAAAATGAGTTGATATGAGTTAAACACATCATTTAAGTGATAAACGACTTTATCTTTAGACAACAAGACTATTAAATCCATGAAACACACCGTTTGGGTTTAAACACACCATTTGAATACTGAAAGAAATCTCCTTTAGATAACAAGACTGTTAATTCAATAAAACATTGGTGGATGTTTAAACATCCTCTTTATGAAATCCACCATTAGAACACATTTAACAAACATAAAGCCAAAATGGAGAAGCCATGTGTGAGAAAGTACACCCTTACTGGTTCTATAGGAATTAAGAGGCTAAGTAGCCGACAGGTGCTGCTAATTGAACTCCCTTGGTTCAATGACCACCTCTAAAAAAGTCAAAGTTTTAGCAGTTTGCTAATCTGGAGCATTCAGGTGTGTGTTAACACAATGCCAAGGAGGAAAGATATGATAATTATGGTTATAAGACCATTTCCAAACAATTTAAAGTTCATCATTTTACAGTGAGAAAACTTATTAAAAAGTGGGAAACATTCAAGACATCTGAAAGTCTTCCCGGGAGTGGATGTCCCGTTAAATTTATCCCAAGGTCAGACTGTGCAAAATGCTCAGAGAAATTGCAAAAGAAAACGAGTTACATTCAGGCTCTAAAAGCCTCAATTAGCATGTTAAATGTTAATGTTTATGACAATGCAATTAGAAAAAGGCTGAATACGTTTGGTTTGTTTGGAAGGGTTGCCAGGATAAAGCCTCTTCTCTCTAAAAAGAACATGACAGCACGGCTTAGGTTTGCAAAGTTGCATCTAAACAAACCACAAGACTTCTGGAACAATGTCCTTTGGACAGACAAGACCAAAGTGGAGATGTTTAGCCATAATGCACAGCACTATGTTTGGCAAAAACCAAACACAGACTTTCAGCACAAACACCTCATACCAACTGTCAAGCACTGTGGTGGAGGAGTGATGATTTTGGCTTGTTTTGCAGCCACAGGACCTGGGAACCTTGAAGTCATTGAGTCGACCATGAATTCCAGTGTATACAAAACTATTCTAAAATCAAATGCCAGGCCATCTGTCTGACAGCTAAAGCTTGACCGAAATTGGGTCATGCAACTGGACAATAATCCCTAGCACACCAGCAAATGTATAGCCGTAGTGCTGAAAAAGGTGTTGCAATGGCCCAGTAAAGGTCCAGATCTCAACCCGATTAAAATGCTGTGGCTGGACCTTAAGAGAGCTAGGCATAAACTAATGCCAGCAAAGCTCAATGAACTGAAACAACATTATAAAGAAGAGTGGGCAAAAATTCCTCCACAACGAATTGAGAGACTGATAAAGTCAAACAGAAAAGAATTACTTTAGGTTATTGCTGCTAAAGGTGATTCTACAAGCTATTGAATCATATGGTGTACTAAGTTTTTGTACTCGCCCTATTTTGAATTCCCTGGGCTGTCTACTTTTGCAAATGGTATGCAGAGATGGGGGTATATTTGACCATGTAACTTTCCAAAACCTCATAAAACCTGTATAACGGAGGTACTGTTGTACTTGTGAGACATAGCTGAACACAAATATGAGTGCTGCACAGCAGCAAAATGCATTACAATTATATCATCAGTGAAAGTGTAGATTTTGCGTGAAAAATGCAAAAGACAAATATGAACACTAAGTTTGGCCAGGATTTGTGATTACTAAAAAAGGCTGGACATAACCCATTTGGAATACCCCGGGTTACCTATTTTTGCAAAAGGTATGCCATGATGGGGGTAATTTTCATTCCTGGGCTGCCATACGGTCTCAAAGACAACCAAGGTTCAGCAACCAATCTGTGCAAAAACTGAAATGGGCAAGCTTTTTATATTACCATGTACGTTTCCAAAACATCATGAAACCTCTACATGAGGGGGCATCATTGTACTTGTGGGACATCACAGCATACAAATATCTAATTTCTCACATTTTTAAAAAAAAAATTTTATTCATATGAAATCATTTCATATGTAAATACAACATAGGATATGAAAGCCCTGTTTGTCCTAAACAAATTATATGCATTAAGTGTGGGTGCCCTTAATATGAAAGAGGCAAATTATGTTTGTTTTGGTTTTGGTCTGAACTTGAACAATTGCCTCCACCTTTAATGGGTCAATAGTGGCAGTTTTTTTTAGGGAAAAGTTGGAAATGAGCCCTAATTTAACTAAACATCATTCCATTTTTTTTATTTTATTTTTTTTTGCAAATCAGCTTTGTGCTTTCGTGAGAGTATAAATGGAAACGTTTCAATAAATCATAGTTTATTACATTATTTTGCCAAACAAAAAGATAAAGAGAGAATATGACAATATTTTGAATTGGTTTACATACTATTGAATTAGTTGAAGCATAACTAAAGTGATATTTATGATGATAAATAAAGGTTTTATCAGTCATTAAACATCCGAAGGATATTTTCTCATATAATGTTTTCACAGTGGGAGCTAAAAAGAATTGTAATGCATCATTAGACTATAAGCATGATACTGTACATAGAGATGGAGAAAAGACATGTTAAAGAACATTTTCCATTATTTCTTGTTGTTGTTATTATTGTTCCAATTAAGAGAAACCAATATCCAAGTGATTGTTTAGTTTTACATTGATTAAGGTCACACAGGAGCAGAATTTAATCTCTCAATAACATTTGAATAAATTGCAAAATAAGAGAAAACCAAGCTACGCATAAAAGATCATTTCATTCCAATTTATCTATGCCTATTTATCTATGCCTAAACCAATTAGAACTAACTAATTTAACAGTATTTGGAAGTTCACCTCAAAACTTTAAATTAAATAGTAAAAAAAAAATTGCGTTTGTAAGTTCTATTATTCGATGGAACAAATTTTCTAGTTGGAGACTAATTAAGCAAATTACCAGCATAAACATTTTCTCACAACCTCAAATGTCTGTTTATCTTATAGCTCACTACCCCATCACCCATTAATTATACGGTTAACAAATTTTCAACCAACCTTCTAATGATCAAATAAGAAAATACGTAACTCTAAACTCCTTCTGCACATCTTTTTTACGGACTCATCTTACCAATAACACCGTTTCTTCTAGTGCCCTAAGCTTGTTCTCTCCTCTTACTAATGAGGGAGCATTTAAATTTCATCCTACTTCCTAATTAGAAGAAAATCTTGTTTTACACAGGTTTTCAGTTATAGTCAGAAGATGAATCTCCACTATTTTAGTGTTAGCAAATCAGTACGGTGGTAGCATTTTTTTTATTTTTGTGTTCCAATGCTATTGCACACTTACAATAAATATAATATATACTAGTGTAAACATGTTTCAAGGCTTTGATATGCACAAGCAAATAAAAAAATGCAGTTTACAGCAGTGATGTGCTAATCCGCCCTTTTCAGTAAGGTATGTGTCAAGGGTGCGGTCCGAAGACTGGGACCTCTTTGTGCCTGATGAGGATGATGGGAGTCTCAGTATGGAAATGGGCAATGGTCCAAAGACCAGGGTTATTAGGGTTATTGCCTTTTTTAACTCCCTCCACCCCCCTCCCCCCACCTCCCCATTAAGGACTATTGCAGCTATTGAAGGACCAAGAGTGCCTCCAAGGTAAATAGATAACAGCTTATCTTATGGTACTCTATGTTGATCAATTGCATCATCTTACTGAGGTGCTTATAGTTCTTCTATTTACTTTGTATAGTTTTTTTGTTTGTTTGTTTTACACACATGGAATCATGGGACTGTATTGTTTTCAAATGTCTGACTTCCTCAGAACTGGCTTCTGAGGAAAAAGGAGAGGAGAACTGGCTTCTAACTAAAAACAGTGTTTTCTTAAAACAATGTTTTTTTTTTGTCTACCAGGCAGCATCTAGAGGCACTTTCTGGCCTTTCAGAGAGGTTGTCTCAATGAAAAAAACTCTGGACACCCTCACAATTTGCATGAGGATGTCAAAGCACGTGAAAAAAGGGTTATTTAATCCTTTCCTTGCCATGGGTTTTCCTTTAATTAAGTGGTTGTGGTGCATAAATCATGTCTCATTGCTCTGCTCTCTGTAGTTTAGGAGTTCTCTGTAAGATGCTAAGCTTCAGGAAAAACAAATGAAAATTTCAGAAAACCCCAGTTCACTCCTGTCGTCATAACATAGAAGAACATGGGCAACAAAAACAAAAATATATACTCTAGTCTTATGGAGAAGACCTATACTATTATAATCTGTAAGGCTGGAGAGAAAAACATTTGTAGGTTTGATTTTCTCACAACAATTAAATATTAAAATGGAATGAGAGGGGGCAGAGCCAGGCCATTGATGGAATCAGACATGTGAATCCTGAGCTCCCTCTCCCCTGAGTACTTAATCCACTTCCATCAGCAATAAACATAAAGCATCTAACCCCAAACATCGAATATATCTGTCACGCCCCCAGGCTCGCGGCTGCACATGGTCGCATGCTCCTATTACCCCTTACCAGAAAAGGAGCTAACAGTAGTTCATGGCCAAAGGAAGCAATCTTTATTTGTCTCAGCACCTGTTTTAGCACATCCAGATCCCGCCAAACTATTTATTTTAGAGGTTGATGCGTCCAAGACAGGTGCAGGAGCCATTCTGTTTCAAGGAGAAAACCCTGATAAACCTCTGCATCTCTGTGGGTTTTTCTTCAAAAAGCTATCTCCTGCTGAGAGAAACTACAACATCGGAAACAGGGAATTATTGGCCATTATTCCGTACCTGCACCAGTGAACCCCACCACGTGTATTAGTCCTGGACTCCTGACCTTATTATTGGGGTGGAAGTGCTTTCCTTAGATGTACTGAAGCCCTGCTACTAACCACGGTCCAGGTACTAGACATACTAGGTTTAGCATAAAATCATATGTACTGACTGTGTATACACCACCACCCAAGTAGGGTGGTGCCCGCATGGACCCTTGTTTAAGTTTCCCCTTTCTTTGGAGTAACCATATACGCACAAGTCAGCTTACACTGTGCGGGCCCGTAAGCCCACATGGTAACAGAATTGAAATCTATAGGAATCGTTTGTTTACCATGTACACTGACAAATATGCAAATTAGGCTTCTCCAACTCTCAAGGGACTAACGTTATACTTACCCACCTACCTGAAAGAGGCCTCTGACGCCCCTCCCTACTGTGCCATATAACAAAAAAACAAAAACAAAACACACACAAAAAAAATGGGGGGCTGACAGTCCTGCACCGGCTGGGCAGATGATAAGCCTAACCCTGAGATCCCTCTTTATGCCCATGTCCAACCCACCTACTGTTTCCCAACAACATACTTTGTGTCCCTACCATCCATAGGTACCCTTAACCCCTGAATACCCTGACCAACTTACGCACAAACTGCCTTTATACGACCTTCCACGGTCCCCTTCTGTAAACACGATGTATCTTGTTCTCGTTACATAATTGGGAAGGGACAACTTTTAATGACTCTTCAACAACCAATAGATGTATGTTTTCAATGGATGCAAGCTCAAGGGGGGAGGGATGGGATCACAATGTGTATATATACAATCTTTATTCCTCCCTGGACAACATCCTTTGAAGAACTCTACATCCTCCTTACCCGATCTGGGCTCCCATCTAACAGCAGACTGGAACCACCCCACCCTTACAAAGCCTGGCTACCCTGGTATAAGACCAGGCAGTTCATCCCATTTATCATATCCCCCCTTACCCTTCTAACTTCACTACCCCCTCCCTCTCCTTCTCTCACTTCTCCCTTCTTTGCCCCTCTTCTTCCCCACCCCTCTCCCCAGTTTAAATCTCAATCTCAATTCATCTTTAGTCTTGTTGAGACTTCCTCAGAGTCCAATCCAGTCCTCCAAGCATCCCCATTAACATTTCCCCAGGGTCGCACTTGGGTGGTCTCTGTCCTGTGTATCCATCAACTTCAAAGGCTTAAATAACCCTTCCAAATGCCATCAACTCTTGTTATTTTAGTTTGGTTACTGTGCTCTAGTTGAGAGGGGTGGAAAAAAGCCAGAATTAGATTATAACTGAGCTGAAAGAGGGATCTGTCTGATATGGTCGTCAGTAGAATTATGAGGATCCGATTTATGTCAAAATAACAAAGAAAGATCCCCCTGATGAGCCTTGTTCGTCGAAACGCGCGTCGGGGCTCCTGACACTGGATCCGACTTTGACGTTAATGTCATATACCTCCTCTTGGGCTACCGTGTCCATGAACTATTATCTATCTTTGTTATTTTGACATACATCGGATCCTCATAATTCTACTGACGACCATATCAGACGAATTCTCAACAGATCCCTCTATCAGCTCAGTTATAACCTAATTCTGGCTTTTTTCCACCCCTCTCTTCTAGAGCACAGTTAGCTAGCTCTCTCTGACTTCAGACAGGTGCCCTCGAACGCACAGCTTAGGAGACCTTTGTAGTTATACCGTTAGGTGCCCATGAAGGCACAGCATAGTTGTACTGTCAGCTAACTCAGCTAACAGCTAACTGTCAGCTACTTTTCAGATAGTTGCCCACGAAGGCACAGCTTAGGAGAACTGGGGTTATATCCTTTACTACTGGTTTAATCACAGCCGATCTAAGCTTTTGATGCTGATTAGGGATGATTGCTGCAATTTCACGTGGGGCAGGAACGAACTAATCGGATGCACATTTGTATTATACACTCTGCAGTTTCTGTGTCACTATTGAACGTACAATTAGTCATGCACTTTGGGGTATTTGCTCGATGCTTATTGTATTAGTTTGACACATTGAGCAACATTGTGATTTAATTCTGTGACCGTGCTCACACAGTCTACTTGGCGGTAATCTGGCCGTTTAGAAACATTGTAGCTGTGTACCGTTACCTTGCTACTAACATCATATTAGTCGTATATATTGAGTATCTTTTGACCATATTTACACAGCTTAATTTGCTGCAATTGGGCCATCTAAGATACCTTTGTATACTTCCATTGTGCTACTTAACTACTATCACAGATCAGCAATTAGTTGTTGGGGATTTATTTATTCCCCCCCCCCCTCCTTTTGTGGGGTTCTCTGCCCCTTACGATTTAGGTCGTCTTTTGTTATTGCCCTCTTCACTCCCCTCCCGCCTGTATGTACTCCTCACTTTGGAGTTGTTGTAAGTCACAATTTGTGCCCCAGTTATTTTTCTACTGGGACTTCTAAGTGACTCAGTGTCTTTTTCTGTGTGATTTTTTAGTACATTAATACAATATATTACTGATCCCTTTGAGTATTATATTGGGACAGATCTTTCTTTCCTTTGTTTTCTTGTTACTATTCATACGTTTACCCAGGGTTAACTCCTCATCTGTCCCCGTCCTATTTAATTGTGATTTATACTGGGCTAACTTTCTATGTTACCTAAATGGAACTCGTCAGGGCTGCCCATTCTTCCCGACATTATTCGCACTATCCCTAGAACAACTCCTACTAACACTCCGAGCAAATGTGGACCTCAAAGGTCTAAATATTCGTGGAGAGGAGTACAAGATAGCCGCATATGCGTATGACTTACTGTTAACAATAACTGACCCCGTGAACTTAATGCCCCCACTACTTACCGCACTACAGAACTATGCAAAAGTCTCAGGATACAAATTGAATGTAGATAAGACTGAAGTACTCCCCATTCAAGTCAACCCAACTACTAGCCAAACCCTCCAGGGACAATACCCATTCAGATTCCAACTCTCCACAATCAAATACTTAGGCACCATCCTTCCCGCTGACCTTTCCCACACTTATAAACACAACTGCACCCCCTTATTGCACAAAGCCTTACAACCAATTGCAACCTTGTCTCTAACCCATCGCCCCTCGCAAATATTCCCCTGAAATATGTATTTCATATCCCCGGTATGCACCCCAAAGATTTCATACGCTTTGAGGACAATAACCTAGTTCGATTTCACCAATTGTACGCCAACCAACAACTTATCCCCTTCGCAGGCCTCCCACGAAGCACCCCACTCACGACTTTTTACTTTTTCGCTACATACAAATTAGAAGTTTCTTGACCTCTCACGCGAATAAACAAACTGACACAACCCCACTGACACCCTTTGAGAAATCTTGTATATAACGCCCTATTCAAAAAAAGTCACATTTCTGCAATATACACGCTCATCACCCAGCACACAGGAAACAGCTCGCTGACCTGTATGCCGGTTTGGGAGAGGGACATAGGTCATATCGGGGATCCCAAAGATTGTGTGGCCATATGAGACGCCACCGCCTCAATCTCTGTCTGCTTGCATCATAAAAACCAGGCGTACAAAACGCTTCTAGAGTGGTACCTTACCCCGTTTCGGCTAAAACAGATGGTAAGGACAGACTCAGACCGCTTTTGGAAAGGGTGCGGAGAAAAGAGCACATACATTCACTTATGGTGGAAATGTGATAGAATTGCACAACTGTGACTCACGGTAGCACAATTAACCTCTAAAATTCTGCATTCCTACATCCCATTGGACCCATGAATATGGCTCCATTCCAAACCCCACAGGGAAACCCCAAGAGCTCAAAACACACTTATTGCTAAAATCGCACTGGCTACTAGGAGAGCAATCACAGAGAAATGGGGTAGCCCAGTAGTCCCCTCTGTGGACACTGTAAAGCATAAGGTGAATGAGGCTAGGACAATTTACCGCCTCTCCGCGCTTATCCATGACACCACCAAAAATGACAATAAAATATGTGACCCCTGGCTTTTCGAATTCCCCCTCCCCACATAAGAAGCCTGATACAAATTGAGGATAGGAACTCCTCTTTAATACCCCTCTCCTGGATAACCTAATACATCCCCTTTTTACCTTACCCCTTCTGTTCTCCCCAACCCACATCTTGGAATTAGCTCACCACTGGTCAGTGGTTTGGCTATACACGGCAGGCCCAATGCAACCTTGAAAAGTAAACCACCACCACTGATAGTAAGAAAGCATTGTAAACATATATTTAGCTTGGCTTGCATGCAGGAAGGACCGGTCTCCCCCCTGGGCTTGTACAATAAGGAATACCAGGAAGGGACGGGATGTGACAATACCCCTTTTTCCCCTCCTTCCTCCCCCTACCCCCACCACGGCATCTTTATACTGCAGCCATGCTGTGATACTACTAATTACTGCCTTACCACTACAGCTATGAAAGCTACAATTACCTATGTTATACGACTAATAGAAACCTAATTGTTGCTTAATTTTTTCGACCTACGTGTAAAAATGTACACCATTTGCTGTACATGGTATAAGAATTTATCATAACATGTCTTTTCCTTTTTGGACTCCCCATTTACCCCAAAACCAAAAGAAATGAAACATTTTCACAAATAAAGAATTTATTTTTAAAAAAATGGAATGAGATACTTATAAGATTTTTATAACAGCAATAATCAAGGCTCACACAGTATGTTGGCTCATTAATTCCACTAATGAACTGTGATAAGCTTGTAATTGTGATGATGAAAGACACAATCTCCATCTAGCTTAGAAACAAGAGGAAAAAAAACAGATTTGTAGATTGAAACACTACAAGCAAAATTAATAGCTACAAAATTAATAGTTACATTTCTGGGGGAAAAAAATATTCAAACTAATCTACAATGGTTATCCACTAAAGAGAGAATTATTAGGAAGTCAAAGTGAGTTCACACAGGGTTAATCACTAAAATTAGAATTCAATGTGAATTCTAAGTGAATTTCATAGGAATGGTTGCTCTCACAACTTCATTTAAATTAAATTCTAAGTTAAGTTAGGCACCATAACAACTTCATTTAAATGAAAAGGGGTCAGTCAACTCCAAGCGAATGAGTGACTCCACGTTCACAAAACTGGCTTCAAAAGTGAAAAGAAACCTATCTTTTTCAAGCTATTTTTGGGAATGGGGAGTCATTGATTGGCTGGGATGGTCAGTTGACTGCCTTCAGCCAATCAGCGGTGCCTCTACCTGGCAGCCCTCCGCACTTCCTGAAACTGAATTTTCAGAAGTCAGATGCTGTCTTGGAGGGAGCTGATTCTGGCGCTGAAGGCAACTTTGGAGTTACACCATTCCAGAACAGTTTAACCCCTTGAGGTAAGAGTGAGCCCGATGGCCTCCTGGCATATAACATTTATATGAAATTGTTGTGGTGCCTGGAGTGCCCCTTTAAGTCCAAAATAGCCAAACAGAAAACATTTGCCAAGTTTGCTATGTTTCTAGTTTTTTTTTGTAATTGTTTATTTTTGACGTGCTTTTGAGTAAATACAGGTATGCTCACAATGTCACAACATCATTAGTAAATCATCAGTGTGAAACACAGTAAGAAACATTGGTATGACATTTTCAGAGACAGCACATTTTTTTTCTGAGAATGTAAAACACGCTAGGTTTAAGCTATGCAATCATGTTTAAGTTGGAATATATAAACATTTTTGTCTTGAGGAACATAGCAGGACATTCGGTTTAAACTTACAACAGGTATTATTAGGAGTGCACGTATGAGGTATGGGATTCTGCTAAATAGTAAGCTTGGGTGGCATGGCATGCCAGGCATACTAAGGTTAGTGTCGCCAAGGCTGACGGCGTTAGGTGTTAGGTTGTGTATGCTGTGCTAGTCGCTAAACGCTGACATGCCATACAATGTTTTGCTACCTCTGTGCAGGGCTAAGTTGCGGTGTCGAGTGTTTAAACATTGACAATAATGTTTATGTTTAGTAGAAGTAACAGGCTAGTAACATGTAAATCGAACAAAAAATAAGATTATGTACACATAGTTAAGCAGAAGAGTAATAACATCGGTACGTTTACATATGTGCTTGATATTTGAGTATGGCAGTGGCTGTGGAGTGACCAATTGATACTTGATGTGTGGCTTGTTTTAATCTAATCAGAATTTGGAGGGCTGAGTAAGGTAATGAGTTGCGTCGTAAGGGGGTGTTTTTTCCCCGTTGTGACCGTGTGGGTGAGTATGTGGCTTGTGAAGTATCTGGTTGCTGGGTGTAAGATACAACCGTCTGTCCTCTGTTAGGGAGTACGTATAGTCTGGTTTCCCCTTAGGGCAGACGGGGGGGGGAAGAGGTATTGATCAGGTTGGTGGCAGATGCGTAGGTGTGTTACTTGTGGGTGGCTTGCATCATCCGTATGAGTGGCCATATGGGTATGTTACGCAATATGTCAGTATGTAACACTGGTAGAGTAGACTAAACATGCTAGCAAAATATACATTTAACAGATAACCGTGGTGAGTCTCCACTAATGTGGCTTGGTCGAACAGTCCCGGCCATGAACTTGTCGTGATTTTTGTGTCTCTGGGAGCTTTCACAGTGGGTTGTCTGCAGGGGAGCCGTGTCTAGGACGTCGCCTTTTCAGGGTCCCACCTGTGTCGTGGTTTGGTGGTCTCGGGTTGTGCCGTGGGGTGCATGGCTTCTGGAGGTAGGCCCAACTTGGGTAGTAAGTCCTGTGCTCCCTGCAGGTCGTGAACCTCGTGGGTGGTCTCGTCCTTCGTTACCAGCAGGGAGCAGTTGGGGCGCCATCTGTATGTAATGCCTCGCTGTCAGAGGAGCGTAGTGATTGGCTTAAGTGATCTCCTCCATGCCAAGGTACTGCCAGATAAGTCAGTGAAAAAGGTGAGTGATATGGATTCGAAAGAGTATTGGGCGTGATTTCTTACTGCTGCCATAAGTGCCGCTCTATCCTCCCTTCGCTGGAAGCGGATTATAGTATCTCTGGTCGCCGCTATTGGGACTTTGGCCGGTTTGGGGATTCTATGGATCCCGTCTAGGCTTATGGCTTTGGCTTGCCGTGGTGGTAGTAGCGCTGCCAGGAGTCGTCGCACAAAGTGCGGGAGTTCCTCCGCCGGCATGGTTTCAGGTATACCCCGTACCTTTAAGTTATTCGCTCAGCGTGCGTCCTCTAGTGTGGCGAATCGCCACTCAAATGCCTCCGTTTTGCTCTGTAAACCCTTTATCTCCAGTTGCATGGAGGCAATGTGGGCCGCTGTGGTGGCTGAGGTGTCTTCCAGTATGCCCAGTCTCCCGGTCATGCCTTGGAGGTCTGTGCGGAGGCCCGCCATTTCCGCTTGAAGCGTGCTCTGTAAGCCTGCCAGGAGTGCTTTGAGCACCGCTGTTGTGACAGGCGCCTCATCGGGGTTCAGAGGCTTGGTAGTTGGTGCCGGTTGGTTGGGGGGGGTATAAGCGTCCTCACCCTGGGAGATATCATCCGACAGGTCAGAGTAATTTTCTCGGTGGTCGGCCATTTTGGGCCCAGTCGCTCCATACGCCTGCTTCCACATGGCTCCGATATCCAGGCCAAGTCTTGGCTGTTCAGGCTTTTGTTTTTTATTTTTGCGTCCCATGTCAATTCCTCTGCTGTGGTCTAGGTTTATAGCCGTTTTGGACGGGTTTTTACAGGTCCAATTAGGGTATTTTAAGTTTAAATCGCTGGAGCTGCAGTGCCATGCGACCTCTCTGCTCTGTAGCTTGGCTCCGCCCTCCGCTATGTTTCTAGTTTGGCTACTTTGACCCTACATTTCCAAGTCTCACTTTTGTGCAAAACCCTAAAACTGAAATTAAAATGTAAGATTAAAATAGCCGGAAAAAAAAAACAAATTCTTTAATTCAGCTTTCTCGCAGCTCAGCTACGTTGGCCTTAGATTTGAAATTCACTTTACTTTTCTGACAGATCTTACGTTAGTGATTAACCCCATGGCAATCTTACCTTAATGCAACAGGATTCTTTGCCAATCTTGGAAAAATTGCAGAAATTAATTAAATAGGACTCCATTCAGATTTTATGGCAGGAAGGTTATCTAACAATATTACATTGACCCCATAATAATCTAACCAGTATGGGAACAGGCAAGGTCGGATTCTAAAATCTAGTCCACAGGGACATTAACTGACGCTAACAGCCAACAGCCAACTTCTTAATCGTCTGACACCTGACAGTGCGAGGAAGAGGGGTCCTATAATGGTGGAATGGCAGACCCTTTGTCCATGAGATGAGATCCGGAGGTGCATTAGGGAACTAAAGCTCTAGCTGTGCTTCTCCAATTGTATACTTATCATGAGAAGCATTCACAGTGCCCTGATTCATCATGTTGTTTGTGAAAGCACTGAACAAGATATTTAATGAGGATGTGCCCCGAGTGGCTCTCATTCTCTTAGCAATACGAGGTGTTGTTTTGATCAAATGCAAACTTTGCTATTTCTCTGAAATGGTAATGTTGCATGGCCAGCCTGCAGTGATAGGGTCTATTCACCACAACCACTTCATTAAAATGAAGTGATTTTGGTGGTTAGAATGTCCCTTTAAACTCCTTAACACCCATCTCTGTTTTCCCACCTTCATATTATGGATCGAAACAGATCATCAGAATTTTCATGTTGTCCTGATGTACGTCATTCACAGGAGAAACTTTTATCTTGATTTCTGTTCTTTTTATGGTTATCATTTTATTTGTTTATTAGTGTAATGAACATTTTTTTTGTGCCCGAGAAAATGCCCTGCATTCATTACCTTAATGGAGCCCAAAGGGTTACAGTGTTTATTATAGCTGCATACACATAACTATTAAAAAAAATAAAAAAAATAAGTACATTACACGTGTCGATGCGCTTTGTCAAAGTTTAATTGCTAATCATGCAGCCAATTACAATCGTATCTAAATGACCCTCTTATAACTGTTGCTATGATACCAGAATGTCATTAAATTCACTGTAGAACATTAACTCAATGGAATACGTTTTGTTTGCTATTTTATTCCATTTCACTGTACATTCATCCAATTTTCTTGGAAGACCCAAATTTATAAAGTCTAAGGTAGAGTTTATAAAATATCTCAGTTGGTTAGTGCACCAACTGTAGTACATGCTTAAACCTTCACATTTACTTGCAGGCAGAGGCGGCTCTCTAATTAGGCGGTTTAGGCGGCCGCCTAAGGCCTCGCGCTGGCGGGGGCCTCGCGGCCGCCTAAACCGCCTGTTGGCAGAGTGTGTCAGGTCCTCGGTCAGTGACCGAAGACCTGACACCAGGAGGGGGCCCGGCGGCTTGCCCAGTATGCCGCCGGGTGCGAGGCCCCTCCTTGCTGCCAGGCCGGCCACCGCAGACACTGGTCTGCAGCTCCGCAGTGTGCAGAGCTGCAGACCATGTGACTCGCGAGAATTGGCCAATCAGAGCGTTGCCGCGGGTTACCACGGCAACGCTCTGAATCTCGCGAGATTACACGGTCTGCAGCTCTGTGGAGCTGCAGACCGGGAGCAGGGGCCACCGGACCACCAGGGAGCCCACTGGACCACCAGGGAAAGGTAGGCTCACCCACCACCATCACCCCAACCACCCTTAGCTTCACCCCCCACCACCATCACCCCCAACACCCTCAGCCTCACCACCATCACCCCCACCACCCTCAGCTTCACCCCCCACCACCACCATCACCCCCCACCACCCTCAGCTTCACCCCCCACCACCACCATCCCCCCCAACACCCTCAGCCTCACCCCCACCACCATCACCCCCACCACCCTCAGCTTCACCCCCCACCATCACCCCCACCACCCTCAGCCTCACCCCCACCACCATCACCCCCACCAACCTCAGCTTCAACCCCCACCACCATCACCCCCACCACCCTCAGCCTCACCCCCACCACCCCACCCTCAGCCTCACCACCACCCTCAGCCTCACCCCCACCACAATCACCCCCACCACCCTCAGCTTCACCTTCCACCACCATCAGCCTCACCCCCACCCTCACCATCACCCCCCACCACCCTCAGCCTCACCCCCACCACCATCACCCCCACCACCCTCAGCTTCACCCCCCACCACCATCAGCCTCACCCCCACCCTCAGCATCACCCCCCACCACCCTCAGCCTCACCCCCCACCACCATCAACCCCATCACCCTCAGCCTCACCCCCACCACCATCACCCCCACCACCCTCAGGTACACCCACCATCAGCTTCACCCCCCCACCACCATCACCCCCACCAACCTCAGCCTCATTCCCCACCACCATCACCCACCATCACCACCCTCAGCCTCACCCCCCACCACCCTCAGCCTCACCCCACCACCATCACCCCACCCTCAGCCTCACCCCCACCACCATCTCCCCACCCTCAGCCTCACCCCCCACCACCCTCAGCCTCACCACCCACCACCATCACCCCCACCACCCTCACCATCACCCCTCCCTCAGCCTCATCCCCACCACCCTCAGCCTCACCCCCACCACCCTCAGCTACACCCACCACCACCATCAGCTTCACCCCCCCACCACCGTCACCATCACCCCCCACCAACCTCAGCCTCATTCCCCACCACCATCATCCACCATCACCACCCTCAGCCTCACCCCCCACCACCCTCAGCTTAACCCCCACCACCATCACCCCTCACCACCCTCACCATCACCCCTCCCTACCATCACCCCCACCACCCTCAGCCTCACCCCCACCACCCTCAGCTACACCCACCACCACCATCAGCTTCACCCCCCCACCACCGTCACCATCACCCCCCACCAACCTCAGTCTCATTCCCCACCACCACCATCACCACCCTCAGCCTCACCCCCCACCACCCTCAGCTTAACCCCCACCACCATCACCCCCACCACCATCACCCCTCACCACCCTCACCATCAACCCCACCACCCTCATCTACACCCACCACCACCATCACCCCACCACCCCCCTCAGCTTCACCCCTGCCCACCCTCAGCTTCACCCCTGCCCACCCTCAGCTTCACCCCTGCCCACCCTCAGCTTCACCCCTGCCCACCCTCAGCCTCACCCCCCACCACCCTCAGCCTCACCCCCCACCACCCTCAGCCTCACCCCACCCTCAGCTTCACCACCCCTCAGCATCACTCCCCCCACCACCTTCAGCATCACCCCCCTCAGCATCACCCCCCACCACCCTCAGCATTACCCCCCACCACCCTCAGCATTACCCCCCACCACCCTCAGCATAACCCTCCGTCACCACCCTCAGCTTCCCCCCACTCACCATCACCCCCTTCTCACTCTCACATCACCCCCTTCTCACTCTCACATCACCCCCTTCTCACTCTCACATCACCCCCTTCTCACTCTCACATCACCCCCTTCTCACTCTCACATCACCCCCTTCTCACTCTCACATTACGCGCCCCACTCTCACATTACGCGCCCCACTCTCACATTACCCCCCTCTCACTCTCACATTACCCCCCTCTCACTCTCACATTACCCCCCTCTCATTCTCACATTACCCCCCTCCCACTCTCACATTACCCCCCTCTCACTCTCACATTACCCCCTCACTCTCACATTATCCCCCCCCTCACTCTCACATTAACCCCCTCCTCACTCTCACATTAACCCCCTCACTCTCACATTACCCCCTCTCACTCTCACATTACTATCACCCCCTGCTCCCTCTCACATTACCATCAACCCCCCGCTCCCTTTCACCATCACCGTCCACTCCCTCTCACCATCACACCCCCCGCTCCCTCTCACCATCAGCTACCCCATACACATAGGGTCTCAGACAAAAACACAAACATGCTCACAGAGACATACATTCGCACACACAAGGATACTCTCTGTCAGACACACTCTCAGGCACATACACAGGTAGACAGTGCGTCAATGTGTATATGTGACACTTTTTTGTTAGTGGGGCCTCATGTTTGCGTTTCGCCTAAGGCCTCATAAAGTCTAGAGCCGCCTCTGCTTGCAGGTGCATAGTTATTTCTACCCTGAAGGTTACGAATTTAGTTAGTTTGATGTTGATAATAAGAATATAATAACAGGTATCACTCAGGAAAAAAAGAGAAAATCTCAATGGATCCTTCCTAATAAATAAACCAGGATTTTTTTTAGCATAAAGGACCCTATTAAAAGGAATAAGGTGCAATATGTAGGTTGGACTATATTTATGGTTCTGTAGGGTTAATGGTTTCTCAAAGTGCCTTGGCACCCCCTCCTCACTAAGTAAGTAGTGAAGGTGTCATAGAAAGGTTTGACTACTTACCTGGTCTCCAATGTGTACTACTCCCTGCCTGCACTACTTCTGCAAAAGACTAAACAGGAGTTTTTTGTATTAGCTCTCCTGAGCTAAACCGTGCAGTATTTTTTCCAGTATTTTGAATGTTTGTGTCTTTTCATTTCTTGTTACTTTTGATTTATTGTTTTTCCTGTATATTTTGTGATGAATTATTGATATAGTGCATTAAAATGAGTTAACGCCTTCATAGATTGTCCCTTTTTATGAGGATATAAACAGTAGCGTAACAAGGTGACAGATGAAATCGCCATTGATATTTTTTAAACTCCCTGCCGCGGTGCAAATAAAATCCCTGATCTCATTGGAGGTTTTGTTCACCAGATTTTGAAATGTCAAAAACTAGGCTTAAATAACCACTTGGGAAAAGAAAAGTATTTTTTTTTTTTTTTTTATAAAACTTGGGTATTTTGATCTAAATTGTAAAATCTAGCTTTCAATTTCACCACAATGTCCTGTTTAGTAAAATAACTCAACTGTATTATGCAGCAAATCTGTGTTTCCAGTGACCATCATCTACAACCTCTGCCTTGAAAGACCATGGCATGAGGTGCGCTTGTACCATAGATGTGCATCAAGAGTGCCATACATTTCTTGCTCCCACAAACAAGACCATTAGACAAAACTGGCAGACCACTAACACAGGGTTAGAGCCCACCAAACAGGACAAGACCACCAATCAGTAATGGGATTAAAAGACATTCATATAAGATCATGTCAGATCACCACGAGATGATTGGACCGCAGGGAACAACAAATTAGACCAGAAAACAACTAATTATGGGATTTGGAGAAATAACCCCCTGAACGGTGAAAGCTGCATTGTGCACTCACATGTCTGCTTACTAAACTATGTTGAAAGAAATGGCACAGTAGGAAAAAAAGGTCCATGATATTTATAGTCTTGGTTCACAAGTTGACTTCTGAGCATAACTCAGAATATATCATATGCAATTTGTACAACAATGATTAAGTGCTTTGGAACAAAAGACGTTAGTGCACTTGATCGTTTTAATTTTGGTATTCATTATTTGTAAACGTGACTTGGTACAAGTTGAACATTTTAATACACCATGTCCACTTGTGGAAGAAAATGCTAATAAAAGTAATTTGGGGGGAAATGTTTAATACATTTTAAGCTATGTAATGAAAGGTAATTAGAAATCTGAATCACCAATTTCCAGTAATATAATACAAAGCGGCCTGGTTCACTAGACTCATTATATGAATTGGCCATAGATGAAAGAGGTTGCTTAAAGAGAAGAGCCAGATTGTGTTAGGTGCATGTAAAATTCGAGATAAAGCCGAGCCAGGAATAATTGCTAGAGGCACATGGAAAAAACAAAAAAAAGAATATTGAAAACAAAGTTTCAAAATGAAACAAATTGCATAAGAAGTTTAAAGCTATTAATCAGATGTCATTTCAAATATTTGAAAGAGAAAAACAGTTGAAAAAGAACATTCTAATTTTTCGACGTGCGATGCGCAAAGAATTAATAATGTTCTTTATAACCATTTTCTCTTTGAAAAAGATCAGTGTGAGAGTAGGATCAATGCTTGACAATAGCCGTGTAGTGACATGCGACTATAAATCCTCCGGTTTGAATATCTAACATTTGGAGGTGTGCAGATTCTGTAAAGGAGAGCACTGGTAAGTAGGTCACATCAAAGAAAGTCTGCAAACCCGCTGTACCTTATTTTGCATTTTAAATGTAAAAATGTGACTGATGACAGCTCCATAAACATATTTAGTTCCTTTTATTTTTCAAAGAAAAATGCGAAAAATATATTTTGGCAATGCAAAAGAAAAAAGGCTTCTCCTCCCTCCTCCCCCTTTTTATTAGCCTTTAAAGAAACGTGTGAATGAATGCTGATATTACTGAGAAAGCTAGCTTTGCAACATTTTTATATATTTAGCAGTGGTCTGAACATAATTTCCTTTAAAAATTCTCTTATTTTGGACACATGTGCTTTTATGATTTATAGCTTATTCTCCAAAAAGTTCTCATAAATAGACGGGCTTTAATGACATTATGGGGAGACATTATTTAATGACTGTTACAAATCGCTATTTGTAACTGGCCCTTTAAATGAGAAATTGCCCTGCTTCCCTGGATTGTGGAGAAGCATGTTTGCCAGCCTCCTGCCTCATGACTATGGCCCCTGGAAGATTGTGCCCCTGAAAACTTATTAACATTTATTGGGTGTGTATGGCCCTTTAAGAACCGTCTGGGGACATATTGTGACTTTGCTGAACAATACCCCTTTAAGACTATGTCCCCAGACCGGTAAAATAACTTGTTCCTGGCTTTCCCCCACTTGGTTCAGTAAATAGGGCTTACTGAACCAAGTACCACACAGGCGGACCACCCAGAAGCTAAAGTATGCAGGCAATTTACCTCCCAGGCTGTGAGGTTACTGCCGGTCAATTGCACGTGGCGGCGGCCATCTTGGTTTCCTCGAATGCGGTCAGCGGTGTATGCTAAAGATTCTGTGGAACCAAAATCGGCTACACATTCTGCCGAACACCGCTGACCCTTACCTTCTCCCATACAGAAAATGGGAAAACGAAATGGGACTTAGTCGTTTTTTTCGCATGAAATTGACCGACCGCACAGCCCAAATCTATGGAACTGTTTTGGGCAGGAAATTGTGCTTGCGGTCGGTCATAAAGGACTTCCAGCTAACTTTTGATCCACTGGAGGGATTTGGCTGATTTTTGGAAGGGTTTATGTTTGATGTATGCTGAGTCTGAATATGCAACTTTTATTGAAATTGGATGTATGGTTTAAAAGTTACAGTGTGTGTGTAAAAACTGTATTTTTATTGTATGTAATAATTGGTTTAACTGTTTATCTGAGGGGAGGGAACCTGTGGGCTGTACTATGCTGTTATTGGTTAATTTCATCCTCCCCCTGGGAGTGTCCTGTGTGTACCTTATCCTAATAAAAACCAGGCTGGGTGTTCCAGCACCTCAGACCTCTTCTGACCCTCAATACGTAGCCGTGTCTCGTTATTGGAGGGAACTGCTATATCACACTGGGGATTGCTATGCGCTGCATATTCCCCTGAGCTCTTAATCACTTAGCTCTTTTAAGAGCTTGTTCCTGTTACGCTCTCCTGGAGGAGAGGTCTTCCCCACACGGTCCTGGAGGACAGAAGCCGATCCAGGGTGGAAGGAAGACGGCGCGGCTCCAGTTAAGCTACGGCGGTTGTGGAGCCTGCGGTGGTTGTGGTGTCGTCTGCAGTGCTTGGAGTCCTCTGAGAGCGCTAGGAGCATCCATCAACGGAGGGTACTCGGTCGGAGTACACGGAGCTCCGTTACATTGGTGGCAGCGGTGGGATGGCGTCCTAGTGCGAGGAGAAGCAGCTCAGAGACACTGGTACGTTTGGAGTTACAATTGAGGGCAACGCTAGCCATTGGGCAGCGCCCCTGGCTACAACAGGATGGCTTCCCTAGGGCGAGGAACAGCATCCTGGGAACACCCAGCAAAACTGGACTATTGGTATAGTCACGTACAGTTTGATGCTATGCTGAAGCGGCGGTTGGCTGTCTACGGGCCCCTCCTAACAGAGGAAATTGTACCAAGAGTGAGGAGAGAACTGGCGGAGTATCTGCAGATGGAAGCAGAATATCGGGCAGTGAGGGCAAAGTATTCCGTCCCTGCGCCCCAACAACAGCGTGAGTTACAGGGGGCCGAAGGTGCCGTCCTTCCCCCCCAGCAGCAGTGTGTCCTACAGAGAGCAGAGACAGTTGGTCCCTCTCTACAACAACAGGACCATAGTAAGGGAGTGGAGACAGGCGGTCTCCCTCTCCAGCGGCAGTGTGTGCCCCAGGGGGCCGAAGGTGCCGTCCTTCCCCCCCAGCAGCAGTGTGTCCTACAGAGAGCAGAGACAGTTGGTCCCTCTCTGCAGCAACAGGACAATGATAAGGGAGTGGAGACAGGCGGTCTCCCTCTCCAGCGGCAGCCTGTGTTTCCGGGAAGGGAGCACAGCACCCCCTCTCCCCAGCGGCAGCTTCCCCTAACAAGGGGAGACACCAATCCCCCAGACGGCGCAGATGGGACCGTGGTCTCTGTGCCTGACCTACAGGGATGCTGGACAGCCTTTCCAGATCCCCAACTACCCTCACCGGGACACCCAGAGGAAGGGGTAAGTACAAATTCCCCTCCCCAGCTAACTCCTAGCGTGGCACCAGGGTTAACGGAGGCGATGCTAACCCCTGCTGACGTCCATGTTCCCTTGGCTACTGAGCCGGACTATGGTCTCAGTACCCCAGCAGACGAGCTGGCAGCTGGGCAGAGTGCAGTCGGCCTCTGCCCTACCTTTGTCCCTGGTCCAGAGCCTGATGTCCTGCAGGCTACCCCAGCAGAAGAGCTGGCATCTGGGCAGAGTGCAGTTGGCCTCTGCCCTTCAAGTACCCTCGGCATGTGGCCTCATTACCACAGGCAAATACCCAGGTGCAGTGACTGTGTGTTGTGGGTGGGCTGTTCCTGTACTTTGATGTTGTGGGGGGGCTACTCGGACGTCTGTTTATTGTGGGTTGGTGGATCGACTAACGGAGGCACTGACCGACAGAAGGTCAGGTGCCTGGTTAGTCTTCCCCCCAAAGGGGAGATGTGTTACAAATCGCTATTTGTAACTGGCCCTTTAAATGAGAAATTGCCCTGCTTCCCTGGATTGTGGAGAAGCATGTTTGCCAGCCTCCTGCCTCATGACTATGGCCCCTGGAAGATTGTGCCCCTGAAAACTTATTAACATTTATTGGGTGTGTATGGCCCTTTAAGAACCGTCTGGGGACATATTGTGACTTTGCTGAACAATACCCCTTTAAGACTATGTCCCCAGACCGGTAAAATAACTTGTTCCTGGCTTTCCCCCACTTGGTTCAGTAAATAGGGCTTACTGAACCAAGTACCACACAGGCGGACCACCCAGAAGCTAAAGTATGCAGGCAATTTACCTCCCAGGCTGTGAGGTTACTGCCGGTCAATTGCACGTGGCGGCGGCCATCTTGGTTTCCTCGAATGCGGTCAGCGGTGTATGCTAAAGATTCTGTGGAACCAAAATCGGCTACACATTCTGCCGAACACCGCTGACCCTTACCTTCTCCCATACAGAAAATGGGAAAACGAAATGGGACTTAGTCGTTTTTTTCGCATGAAATTGACCGACCGCACAGCCCAAATCTATGGAACTGTTTTGGGCAGGAAATTGTGCTTGCGGTCGGTCATAAAGGACTTCCAGCTAACTTTTGATCCACTGGAGGGATTTGGCTGATTTTTGGAAGGGTTTATGTTTGATGTATGCTGAGTCTGAATATGCAACTTTTATTGAAATTGGATGTATGGTTTAAAAGTTACAGTGTGTGTGTAAAAACTGTATTTTTATTGTATGTAATAATTGGTTTAACTGTTTATCTGAGGGGAGGGAACCTGTGGGCTGTACTATGCTGTTATTGGTTAATTTCATCCTCCCCCTGGGAGTGTCCTGTGTGTACCTTATCCTAATAAAAACCAGGCTGGGTGTTCCAGCACCTCAGACCTCTTCTGACCCTCAATACGTAGCCGTGTCTCGTTATTGGAGGGAACTGCTATATCACACTGGGGATTGCTATGCGCTGCATATTCCCCTGAGCTCTTAATCACTTAGCTCTTTTAAGAGCTTGTTCCTGTTACGCTCTCCTGGAGGAGAGGTCTTCCCCACACGGTCCTGGAGGACAGAAGCCGATCCAGGGTGGAAGGAAGACGGCGCGGCTCCAGTTAAGCTACGGCGGTTGTGGAGCCTGCGGTGGTTGTGGTGTCGTCTGCAGTGCTTGGAGTCCTCTGAGAGCGCTAGGAGCATCCATCAACGGAGGGTACTCGGTCGGAGTACACGGAGCTCCGTTACAATGACATTATGGGGAGACGGAAAACTCAAAACAGGTATTGCATGGCCCCAAGGGCCTCTATCAGAGGGTACATATAGTACAAGGCAAACACTCAAGCTGGGAGCATGCATAGGCTCTTTAGAGCTATGTTGTCCAGTTGAGGCGAAATGCCTCTCCAACTAGACCGCATTGAAGATCTCATGTTGAGTTGGTTATTTCTCCTTGTACTCTGCAATAGCACTGTCAGGATGAGACATGATGTGCTAATACTTCCTCCTCGCACACAGGAAGCTGTAAAGACATTAGCTGGAGGCTTGTATTGGAGCTGAAAGCCTGTAGCGCTGGGAGGATGAGATGTTGTATGCCTATGTGCTTTTACTTTTCCCATGGCACAAAAGCCACGCAGGAGTTTAAAGCGGTGCTAGCGGCTTGCAGCGCTGGGTGGATGTGATGTGTTTTTACTTCAGCTGGTAAAATTTTGCGCTGGGAGGATGCAATGTGCTTGTGTGCTGTTACTTCCTCCCAGGGCACAGAAAGCGACACACTTATGTCACTGGTGACTCCCATAATGGGTGGGCCTACAAAGAAAAAGGGTGGCCAGCAGACTGAAGGGCTGATGGGGCATGTCTGACTGGCCCTAAACCTGCAGTAGCACTCTCTGCAGGGTCTTAGCGCCCGTTTACAGTGCCTCGAATGAGGGGACAATGGGTAACTAAATCAGTACAGCAGAACAGAATCCTGAAATCAAGACTGTCCCGACAAAATCGAGAATGTTGGAGGGCCTTGGGATGTGATGTGCTTTTACTTCATCCCAGCACACAGGAAGCCACACTGAAGTTAAAGTGAAGCTGGCAGCTTGTATCACTGGGATGATGTGATGGTCTTCCTCCCACCATGCAGAAAGCCATGCAGAGGTTAAGTCATCCTCCTGCAGCTAAACAGTAGGAAACTAGGAGAGTTACTAAAATAATATTTATGGTATATAATTCAATGTGGGTGTATCTGCCAGTGTGTTATAGTTTGACAGTGTGTCTGTGTGTGTGTGTGTGTGTATGACAGTGTGTGTGTGTGTGTGTGTGTGTAGGACAGTGCGTCTGTGTGTGTGTGTGTATGACAGTGTGTCTGTGTGTGTGTATAACAGTGTGTATGTGTGCCTGTGTCTGTAAATGTGCATGTGTTTGTCCATCAACGTGTTTTTGGTGGTGTCTGGCAGTGTGTGTCTCTGTGTCTGGTGACATGTGTGCGTCTGTGCATATCTTTGTGTATGTGACTGGTAGCATGTTTCTGTGTGTCTGGGAGTGTGCAACTAATAAAACCAATAAGACCCTCATAGGTTTGTAAAATTATTACACTTTTTATTATTAGTATATCTAAGAGGAGGAAAATACAGCATCAAAGTGATATGTGGATCATTGCTGATAAGTGCACACGGAGGTACTGGACAGGGACATAAAGACATATATACCTTTCTCAGGACCATGTGTTTCCTTTTTGTAAAAGCTAATTACTTCTCCCTCAAAGCTTGTACTGTGACAGGTGCATCCCATCAGGCCTATAAAATGTGATGGGTCATGCAGCAGGGCGAGAGGCAGCTAATGATGGCTAACTAGGCAGGAGGAACAACTTTGAGATTACAGCACTGTACATGAGAGTGAGGAGTAAGTGAAGAAAAGTTGTAATCTACGGATACTGGAAAAATATATTTCTAAATGGTCTTTCTTTCTTTCCCAGTAATGCACATTCACATAGTTATTTGCATAAGGTGACATTTGTGGATATTCATTGTCAATATAGTTTGCAAGTAAAATATTTAACCCCTTAAGGACCAAACTTCTGCAATAAAAGGGAATCATGACATGTCACACATGTCATGTGTCCTTAAGGGGTTAAAGGAAGAATGGAAAATTAGAACAAAGAATATATCACCATGATGATTTGTCAGTTTATGTGGCACATGCTGCATGTTACAATAGTGGACAATAATTTGTAGATTATGTTAACGTAGTGTACGTATAATCTTAATTTTAATAATGACAGGAGGCGAGTATTTTGCATAACTTTCTTTACTTATGCCTCCAGCAGCACAAGTCAATCAATCAAAAACTTTTAACCAATCCTAGGCCAACATAGCCTGTATATAAGTCTTTGGTGGGCGTGTCTATTCCTCTTTCTTTGATGTGTGAAATCCTGTAACGTCAGGTTGTGGAGTGTCCTTTAAACTGGAACTCTGTAACTTTAAACGAATGTAGCTTGGAGTGAAGCTTGAGAGGAGTTGTCGCCCGGTATGCGAATCATCTTATGCTGGAAAAAACAGAAATAGGTGAAAGGTGTGGAAATGGACTATTGTCCGCATGCAATACCTATATATCCAATTTAGTTAATTAATATATCTAAAGTCTGATAATTACATTAACAAGTCTATTGAGTTGTAGCTACAGTTATATCTATGCTGAAACTGTGTATGTGAGATTTCATACAGTATGAAGATATCGGTCTGAAGGTCGTCATAACTGTCTGTTAAATGCTGAATGGCGAGTATTGGGTGGGAATAAAACCAATGTCTACGGGGGGGAAAATACTCGCCTCCTGTCATTATTAAAATTAAGATTATACGTACACTACGTTAACATAATCTACAAATTTTATTACATGACAGGAGGCTTCCTATTTTGCATTTTTAACGCTGTGGTAACAACGAAAAAGATGCGTGAGATGTCTGTCGAAAGTAGAAAACTCTGAAGGTGTTTTCTCTAGTCCAGTCTGCCGAGCGCAAGATGTCCGTAAGAGAAGCTCCCGCCGAATATGCACGCGAAGCCGCCGCCCCGTGTACCGAGTGGGCCCCGAAATTCGGTTCTACACCTGCCAGGGATAAGAGCCATCGGACCCATCTAGCCAACGTAGTGGTAGTTACGGGTTTGTACGGTTTAGTGTAAGATACCAGTAGTTGACCCGATCGGTGAAAACGGAGCGTTTCGGTAACCTCTACGTACCGCAGTAGGGTGTTCACGACGCATAGCCGCGGAACCGTCGGAAAAAAAGGGTAAGATACGGATGTGGAGTCCGTCTTAGTCCTGCGAGACACCGTGAAGGTAACCCCTTCTGGTGTTACAGTGAAACCGTTTACGTCAAAAGCCCTAACGTCCGCGACTCTGTGAAAAGAAACTAAACATAGAAGGAGAGTCAATTTGGCTGATAGTTGTCTCAGAGACAGGGCCTCGTTGTCCGGCCAGTTCCTCAGGAATTGGATAACTACATCTACATCCCAGAGAGTGTTATATTTCGGGGCCGGAGGTCTGGCTAGTCTGATGCCCCTAAGCAGACGGCATATTAGGGTGTTTTGACCCACTGGTGTACCATCTATTGGGGTGTGGGCCGCCGAAATGGCGGATCTGGTGATATTAATTGAGCGGTATGCTCGTCCTTCTGAGAAAAGGTTTGACAGGAAATTTAGAATGTAGGGAATAGGTGCTGTAAAGGGATCGAGGTCCCTTTCCATGCACCAGCGATTCCATGTGTTCCATGCGGATAGGTAGCTGCGTCTAGTGCCAGGTGCCCAGGAGTCCCATAATAGGTTTCTAGTCGTTTGCGATAGGCCTGAGACATTCCAGGATCCCCGGAAAGATTCCAGACCACCAGTTCCAATCGGTCTTGTGTAATCAACGGATGAGGTTCCCCGTCCGGGTTCACTAGGAGGAATGGGAACACTGGTAGGAGTAGCGGATGGTCTTGAGACAGAGCTAGAAGGTCCGGGAACCATGCTTGGCTCTTCCACAATGGTGTGATCAAGATTAGAGAAGTCCTTGCTCTGCGTAGGTGGTGGAGGACTCTCGCCAACATTGAAAACGGTGGGAACGCGTAAGCTCCCGTTTGTGGCCATTGTTGGAGGAATGCGTCGACTGCTTCGCTTTGAGGGTCCGGAAGCCAGCTGTAATACCTCGGTAGCTGAGTGTTCGTCCGTGATGCGAAGAGGTCTATGTGTAGCGGACCTCTTACTTGTCTTATCCTGTGAAAGGTAGTGGTGTCCAGGCGCCAATCGCTGCTGTCTCTCCAATGTCGGGAGAACCAGTCCGCCGTGAGGTTGTTGACTCCCGGTAGGTATTCTGCCTTGATCGTGATGTTGCGGGGTAGGCAGAAACGATAGATGTCCCTCGTCGCTTCTGTCAAGGCCCGTGATCTGGCTCCGCCCAGGTGGTTTATGTACCGGACTGCCGAAAAATTGTCCATGCGCAAGAGAATGCAGCAGTTGGACATGTTCTTGGCCAGGCTCCGGATTGCGAAGGAGCCCGCTATCAACTCCAGGCAGTTGATGTGTAGGAGTTTCTCTTCCTCCGACCATGGTCCTCCGGTGGACGCCTGTGCACAGTGGGCTCCCCAGCCCCATAGGCTGGCGTCCGACTCCAGGCCTCCATGTGGAGGAGCCACCATCGGAGTTCTGTCCGAATTTCTGTTGACACTGGGATCCAGTGGTCGTAGGTCTGTCCTTGCCTCAGGTGATGGGCCTTTGCCCGTTGCATGGCCCGGTAGTGTAGCGGTCCTGGGAAGATCGCTTGTATGGAAGATGACAAAAGGCCTATGATTCTGGCCAGGAGGCGAAGCGGAATTGAGTCTCTTCGAAGCACCCTGCGTATCTCTTTCCGTATTGTTGCAATCTTTGAAGTGGGTAACCGGAGAGTACACGTTCTCGAATCTATTTCGAATCCCAGGAATTGAACCACCTTGGCTGGTTGGAGTGAAGATTTTTCTCTGTTGATGATGAAACCCAAAGACTCTAGCAAGAGCACTATGGATCTCGTTTGAGATTGAAGCCTGGGTGCTGATTCGCAGAATATCAAAATATCGTCCAGGTATATTAGGCAGCGGATGCCCTTCTCTCTTAGGTAAGCCATTACCGGCTTCATTAGTTTCGTAAAGCACCATGGTGCTGAGCTGAGGCCGAATGGGAGACAGGTGAATTGGTAGGAGAGATGTTTCCATGTGAAGCGAAGGAAAGGACGGCTGACGCGAGCTATTGATACCGATAGGTAGGCGTCCTTTAGGTCTAGTCGGGTGAACCAGTCGTGTTGCGACAATAGGTCTCTTAGAAGGTGGATTCCTTCCATTTTGAAATGTCTGTAGGTGACAAAAACGTTCAGTTGCCGTAGGTTGATGACTGGTCTGTAGTCTCCGGTTTTCTTTTGGACTACGAAGATGTTGCTGAAGAAACCCGTATCGTCTGGGGCGGGTTCCACCGCCCCCTTGTCGAACAGGGTTTGGATCTCCGTATCTATGATTTCGGTGTGTAAGGCCGACGCTCTTATTGGTGGTGGGCGTCGGTCCTGTACCGGGGTGTCTGAGAATTCGATCTCGTAACCGGCTACTGTATTGAGGATCCAGCTGTCCGAGGATATCTTTTCCCATTCCTGTGAAAAAAGAGACAGTCTGCCTGCAGTCATGTGCGAATATAGAAAAGGTATGTCGGGAATGCTCACCTGCATTGAAGCGTCCGCGTCCACGGGTGCGGGTGCCTCTTGAACGGAAGGATCCTCGCTGGAAGTTGGATCTCGAGGTTGGGAAGAATGCTTGAGATGATTGGTGTCTGGGGCCTGTAGGCCAGAATCGGCTGGTGGCTCGGCCCCTTTGGCGACCAGCCCTGGCAAAAACTCCCCTGCGTGGTGCGGTGTTACGAAATACTTGCTTGATGGAGGTCTGAGCCTTATTCAGAGTGGTGAAGATGCTCACATGTTTCTTGAGCTCAGTTATGAATGAGTCACCAAATAGCTGACCGTTCGCTAGCGGTCCCATCTCTTTCTTGCCCAGCTCCATCAGTTTCGGGTCCATTTTCAATAATGCAGTTCTGCGGCGTTCTGCGCACATTGCTGCATTGGTGTTGCCCAGCATACAAATAGCCCGTTGTGCCCATTCGCGTATAGTGTGGGCATCCAGTGTAGTGCCTTGGGAAAGGGCTAGGTCAGCCAGGTATAGCATTTTCGCTAGAGGACCCAGGATGTCAAGGAGCTTGTCTTGGGATTCCCTAAGGCCTTTTTCTATCCCTTTCCGCGGGTCTCGGCCCGCGCGGGACATGAACAGGGATACAGTAGAATCAAATTCTGGGGTCACTGCGATTTTGTCTGGTAGAGTTGGTCTTGGGCATTCTGCCCGAAGCCTTGCCCTGACTTCCTTGTCCATTGGCTTCCTCAGCCAGAAGTGGATGAATTGAGCCAGGTGATCTGGCAACCCCCATTCTGTCGATCTTGGGTGTCGGATCGTGCGGGGGTCGAACATGGCCGTCCCCTGGGGGTCTATGAAGGTGCCCTCTTCTTGATCAAGGTATGTGTCTTGATCGCATTCCTTGTCTTCTCCTTGGACATCTAGCCAGTCTTCATCATCCGAGTGTGAAGCCCCCGCCTTCCATTCGTCCATGATGTCGAGCGATGGAGGGGGACTGCGATCGTCGTCCTCTGAGGACGGAGAGTATGGAGGGGAAGGTTCTCTCCTCGCTGCCTGGCGGCTCTTTTTCACTGGAGCTTTGCCTCTTTGTCTCTGGGTGTCCGATACGGTGCCCTTCCGTTGCCGTTTTATGGCGTGGAGGTCTCCGGGGAGGACATTTTCCATTACTTCCGTGGGTAGATCAGTAGCTGTATCGGGTTTTGGGTTCTGCATGAGCAGTCTGCCAATAGCTTTCTCCACGGAGGCGGCTACCGCTGAGTTAATAATAGTTTGCCAATCTGATGGTGGTAACTGTGGTGAGTCACTCATCTTGTGTTGTATGTTGGGTCTGTCTGTGGAAGACAGAAGAGTGTTAGGTTCCGAAATATGTGAAAAGCCGTAAGATACAGCTTTCACTATTAATGTGGTGTCATATATAGAGTCACATATATAATGGTATAGCAGGGGATGAGCCTGCTAGTATTGAGTCACTTAGTTTTAAAAACAGGGGTGAGACTGTTTGTACTAAGACACTTGATTTATAGCAGGGGATGAGCCTGCTAGCAGTGAGTCACTTGCATACATACAACACTTATGTATTTAGCAGGGAAGAAACCTGCTGGCACTGTATCATTTGATTTGAAACAGGGTATGAGCCTGCTGGCACTGGCACTTGTATTATAGCAGAGGATGAGTCTGCTAGTATAGTGACTCTTTGTGTGTAGCAGGGGATGAGCCTGCTTGCACTAGTGACTCTGGATGGAAAGCAAGGGATGAGCCTGCTTGTATTGTGACTTTGATAAGTACAGTAGGGGATGAGCCTAACTGTACTGTGCCTTTAAGATGTACAGCAGGGGATGAGCCTGGCAGTACTGTGCCTTTAAGATGTACAGCAGGGGGTGAGCCTGCGTGAACTGTGCCTTTAAGAAGTTCAGCAGGGGATGAGCCTGCATGAACTGTGCCTTTAAATATGTGCAGCAGGGGATGAGCCTGCAGGCACTGTGCCCTTAATAGGATTGTATGTGACAAAGGTATATATACACAGTATGGAAAAAACGAGTATTAGAAACTAAGGATGGGTCGTTTGAATAACGACCGTAGGAAACGCTAATGGCCGTCGTGGGTCTCGCGAGCGCGAGATCCAAGATGGCCGCCGTTCGCGCCAAAACGCTAATGCGGTCCGCGATATGATCGCGGTCCGCCGTCCGTTACAAAGGTCGCCCTGAACGGAAAAGTCCCTCCAACCCCACACCCTTCTCCTGAATAGTCTCTGTATTACCTCCCTAACACAAAAAAACGAACGCGGTCGCGTAAAAACGCCGTGGAAAGATGACAGGGAGAAAGGGAGACAGTGGTGAGGAGAAGTAGGGCAAGAGGGAACAGTACAGAATGAATAAATGAACTATATTACTGACAGTATTAAATAGAAGAAACCAATGAATTTCTAACAGTATAAAAGTCAATAAAAGTCAATAAATCATTTCAGAAGTAGTACTCTGACCTGTGCCTTCCGGAAGCAGCAAAGAAAGAGGAATAGACACGCCCACCAAAGACTTATATACAGGCTATGTTGGCCTAGGATTGGTTAAAAGTTTTTGATTGATTGACTTGTGCTGCTGGAGGCATAAGTAAAGAAAGTTATGCAAAATAGGAAGCCTCCTGTCATGTAATAAAATTGAATCTGCCTGTGTGTCTCTTGCCCACAGGTCCTCCCAAGGTGCTCAGATTTGGGGGAATGGGTTGTTGCAATTATGGGTTGTGTTCCAATCCATTAGTTTCATCCAATAAACCCACAACTTGTTTTAGAGAGGTTTATTCAACATATTTATAAATTATCTTGACCAAAGTATTGAAAGCCATGTTTCAGTGTTTGCAGGTGACACAAAACTCTGTAAAGTAATACAATGCGAGCAAGATATTACTTTACTGCAGAGGGATTTAGATAGACTGGGCACTCAAATGACAGATGAAATTTAATGTAGAAAAATATAGTTATGCACTTCGGGGTCAATAATGCTCAAGCAACTTACACCCTAAATGGTAGTGAATTAGGGATAACCACACACGAGAAGGATTTGGACATTGTGATGGAAAATAAACTAGTCAACAATGTGCAATGTCAATCAGCAGTTGCTAAGGCCAGTATGGTATTGTCATGTATCAACAGGGACATTAATTCTAGGGCTAAAAATATAATTTCACCCCTTAATGAATCACTGGTAAGACCACACCTTGAATATGCTTTGTAAGTTTGGACACCTGTTCTAAAGAAGGATATCATAGCACTGGAAACATTACAGAGGTGGACTACAAAATTAATGCAATTACATTTTAGATATGAATAAAGGTTAACAAATGTAAATCTGTTTAATTTAGAAAAAACGGCCAATTAGAAGGCATATGTTAGCATTATACAAATATATTTGGAGCAAATAAAAACCATTGGAAATCTACTCATCAACAGGACTATACTTAGGACACAAGGTCACGTCTTCAGACTGGAAGAAAGGAGATTTAGTCTAAGGCAAAGGAATTCATTTTTTACAGTAAAAACAATAAAGTTGTGGAATTATCTGCCTGAAGAGGGGATTTTACAGATTCTGTACAGATGGCTAAGCAGCAACTGGAGGAATGCTCTCAAAAACATAATGTTTAGGGATATAATTTTTAATCAGTGTGATAATAGCTTATTGATCCAAGGAAAGATCTGACTGTCATTCTGGGGTCAAGAAGAAAGTGTTTCCTAGTTTGTTGCAGATTTGGAAAGCACTTATAATAGTTTTGGATCAACAGCAAAAACAGATGAGATAGGCTGAACTTGATGAACACTTTTCAGCCTATGTAACTATATGGTGTGTTATAGTGGTTATGGTGCCAGCATCAGTACCAATGTGAGCAGCCAAAAACTATTTGCTAACACTTTGAATTCTTACCTGCGATTTACCGTGCATCAATTTCTGCACTTCCCAGTATTGAGAGCCATAAGTTCATGCTAGGAGCTCCCTTAAGCACTACTTACCTAAGCCCTGCAATGTCAGCTTATTGGCTTCCAGCTTCAGCGAGGCAGAGACTGGCGTCTGGCAGACCGAAGATAAAAAGTCAAAACACTAGCAAATGGTTTGACTTCTTACACTGGGGGAGGTAGGGCACTTCTAGGACCATAACCACAACACCACTCTGTAGTGGTTATGGTACTTAACACGTTCCATTAAAACTGTGTGTTTACATGCATTTGTTATAATTCGATTGAATACATAACTGTTTCTCTGTTTCAAATGTCATCGAGTTTGAGAAACAGGGATTACTCTCCTAACCCAAATTCCTAAGGCAAGGAGATTGTGTTATTTTGTAGAGGTAAAGAGATTGTGTCATTTTGTAGTGGTGACGTGGTGTGCCCCTTTTCCAATCACTGTCATCAGTTCTTCAATTACATAGCTACACCATAACTATTATAGATTGATATTTGAGTGCTCTCTAAGAATCCCAATAAGAGTATATTATTTATACCTGTACTATTTTATATATCTGCTTCATAGAATATTCTGATTACCTCCGAAAGACATGCAGATATTAATAATCATGCTATTAAGGACATTAAGTATCTGCACAAAATGTGCAAAAATATATAATGGTAAAAATACATAAAATTGCCAGTAATAAGTAATAATAGCGGGAATTCTCTGTGTGTGATAATGTATCACTGCTTTACCTTGAGTTAGAATAGTTTTATATTGTAGTATTTTTTTTTTCACGTAACACAGTTTTACCTGCACATGATGTATTTTTCTAGTTTCTGTCCAATTGCTAAAAATGTTTTAGCCAAACTATCACTTACATTTATTAGGGATACACGGGAAAAAAACACGTATCGCCTAATAGAGGTGCTACATTCTAACTCCGCTGAGTTTATAGAGTGCATATTGAGATAACAGGAAATTAAAAAACCTTAAAGTGTATTAGATAAGGTAATTCATGCAAATTAGCTTGAGATAAGAAGTTTAATTAAAATCATGCTACATATTCATTACACATTTTCTTCCAGAGTTACCAAATCTGAAATATATATCCTCGCTGGGCCTGTACTCACCGGTTCTGGTCTAAATGCCCCAGTGCAATCTCTTGTATACCCACATTATCACCTTCTGTAGGACTGTGGTTTGATGTTGGTAGCTTACTTGAGATGGGTAGTTCAGAGGCTAGGTTTGTCT
This sequence comes from Pelobates fuscus, assembly GCF_036172605.1. Taxonomy (NCBI): domain Eukaryota; kingdom Metazoa; phylum Chordata; class Amphibia; order Anura; family Pelobatidae; genus Pelobates; species Pelobates fuscus. The sequence goes on from NC_086320.1 coordinate 29,235,375, forward strand.
GAAGTTGTATGCTTGTCTTCTCGCTCAAGGGTTCTATTTTTCAAGAATAACAAAACCGGAGTTATTTTAGGATTGCTAAGTTGCTAAGTGCAGATATAACTATTTATTGCCTTGTATCAAAAAGTGTCTTGAAAAAAGTCTAAGAGTAAGATTTGATGGCGGCAATCTGCAAATGTGTTTCTCTCATAAATATGTTGTCATTTTAACATTCGTTTTACGTTTTGTGTTTTTCTGTTTGTTTGTTTTTTTGTTTGCTTGTTTGTTTATAAGTGAATGGCTATTTTTGATTATCATTTTTTTTGTATTGTTTTGTCTGGTATGTTGTATTTATGTTCGGTGTGATGAATGCAGACACCTTATTGATAATATTTCACTAATTTATTGCACTGACATTTCTGTGAGTGAAAGGTAGATTATTTTATTTGACAAACATGTATTCCTGACTCCATAATACTAAAACCACCATTTTGGTGGCCTGCCGCGCCCTCCCTCTGCCCCCCTTAGACTTCTTAATAGGTAAGAAAACTTACCTTATTTCCAGGTGATGCCTGCAGGGAATTATTACACTCACCAGAACAAATGCATTAAGCTGTAGTTGTTCTGGTGACTATAGTGTCCCTTTAAGGAGAAGAAAATGTTATTCCCTTGTATAAATGTCACAATCTACGAACAAAAACATGTTTAAGCAACAACTCTAAGCACAACTTTTTTTGTGTATAGATCATGTCCCTGAAATCTCACGAGACAATTCTTAACCATTTAGGAGTTTAACACACTTAGTTTATGCAGCCACAACCACAACTCCCCTGGCTGAGACTCGCACAGCCCCACTTCACACCTCCTGAAAAATGATCTAATTCATTTTTAGTTTCCCTAATTGCACATTGTGTTTAATGTAGCTTTTTTTTTTTTTTAAATGTATTATTTCTTTCTTTCTTTCTTTTTTTGTTTTATATTCTACTCAGTTAACAGCCTGAATATAATTAAAGTTCAATTAAAAAAGCCAGAGGGGGAAAAAAAAAAACCTTTAAAGCAAAATTGCAAATCGAACTGATTTGATTGAAAATGAAACCTTTCATTTCACGATGGCTGTGTGTCACACCCACAGAAGGAGTAGCTAGGGCTTCAGCAAGAGAAACAAAAGCGATTTAACTCCTAAATGGCAGAGAATCGAGCAGTGAGACTGCAGGGGCATGTTCTATACACCAAAACGGCTTCATTAAGTTGTTTTAATGCCTATAGTGTCCCTTTGACATGTCTGATTACACATACATCAATAATCAGAAACATGATAATGAGCGGTTAAAGAGGTCAATATATGGTAATGTAGCAGCACATTTCACAAGTAAGGCTCTTTGAAAATGTGCATTACAAAGCACTGCAAAAGGCAACATTTGTAGCAGCAATCTTCCAAAAATTTAGGCAACTCAGAGCATCCATTTCATCCATTATTATAATTTAAATGTCAGTGAAAATCAATTCAGTATTTGATCAAATGTGTTCTAAGTAATCAAATGCTGAAATCTCTCTATTGTTGGGTTGTCCACTCAATGTTTATGTGGAGTATTTTCATTGCACTATATGTAATATTTGTTCAAAACCTGCGTCAGCAAGTTCAGTTACCAGAAGGGGAAACACATATATAATTCCATGACCTACTTAAAACCACGTGAAAAGTTCAACGCGCTCTGCTATGAAATTATTTTCAAAAAACATCTAAAATTCTTAGCAATTTGTGTAATTCAAAGTGAAACTGTCATCACTTACCTGGCCCTCTGCTACCCCACCGCAATCTCCTTACAGAAGTGGGTGGCACAATTCTGTAACACCCACCTATTGTTCGCCCGCACCCCTCCTTAGCAGGGAAAACCTCCTCGCTAATGCTGACCCTATTGCCAGTGTGCCAGCATTTAAATAGTAGTAGTAGAACTCAGTAGTCATACCCCACATTCTATTCCCCCTTGCGAGCGATGGCGGTACTGTGCTCTCTAAGGGGGAAGACCAGATGTACTGCTTTTGGGAGGTCTCTTCTGTTCTCCTGTCTCTCAAGTCCTCAACATTGAGTGTCTGCTGAGGTACTGAGAGACAGATGAGAAAAAAAGCTATTTTTATTTCGTTTTTTTTTTCTCCAAATCTATACATTTGCAAGCGAACTGCTAGCACAAAGTATAGATGGAATGTCAAGCTCCTTCGAAAGAGCAGAAGTAAAACTAGCATGACAGTTTCGATCTCATGGTAAAACAGAATGTTTCCAAAAGAAGAAAGTAGAAGTTTGAAACTTAAAATAAATCCATATGCGCTAAACTTTTGCTAAAAGCAATACAGATAACTTCGTTTTAACAGCACACCAATTTTCTTTCACTTCAAAGTATATATTTATATAATTTTAAGTCTTGCAAATGACAGAAAATAATTGGTCAGAGTGGGAATAAATTGGTATAATATCTTCTGATTATCATTAATCATATTTCCTCCGGTATAAGTGTGGCATGTCATTTTCTTGTTCATTAGATGTGAGAAAGTTCACTTCTTCAAAGGTTTTGCACCATCAATCATAATTTAAAATCCCAATAAAATGAATGCTAATTCTTTCTAATTAGCTTTGGATTTATGGTATCATAATACCCAGGAATGGTTATTTTAGTATAAAATAATTAACTAGCACATGCCCTCGTTTTTGGTATCCAGCAGAGATCAAGCAAAATAATAAGTACGCAAGAAATAAGTTTCATTTTGTTACATTTGATCAAATATTATTTTATTATAAGAAAATAAATAAATATATTGAGTTCATTTTGCACACATTAATAAGTCATATTACATTATTTTCTCTCAAATCATAACCTCTAAATATTTTTCACTACTAAACTATAGAACAAGCACGTGTTTAATAAAAAATATATTTGTATATAAACAAACTAGGACAACCATAAGATGTACTTAGTAGTAGATTTAAGTTGTAATGCAAAAACACACAAAACACACAATCATTTTTTTTTTAAGAACTAAAGGGCATTGAGTTTGCCATTTTTACCAAGGCACTTACCAGGCACATCGGGCATTAATGCAAAATAATAATATTGGTTCTGCCAGGCACTAACCAGAACTCACTGAAACTAATAAAGAAAAAAAAATACCTTGAGAAAACATATTAGGCACAGCCATACATGCTTACGGGCATGTATCTAACTGATTTTAGCAGCATCACTTAATTAAATCACATGTTAATACTTTAGAATACATATTGGAGATTGGAACCAAGATAACTTGAGATTGCAAGTTCATTTGAGCAGCACAGTCTTTACTTAATATATCTGTCAGCTTTGCTTGTGTCTTTTAATTACTTGATGATCACTAGCCTAACTGTATAATTGTAAATGACTTCAGAAAATATTAGTGCTAAATAAATACTAAAACTAATAATAATGTGATACAGGTAGCCCACCAAAAACTACAAGGTTGACCTGTACTCCATTAATTAGAAGAGACTGTTGGGTGCAGGGTAATTAAACTGGGTTGTGAACCCTAAACCTTACTCTACTGCTGGGCTGTAGGGAAGTTGGTATTGACTATATATTGTCCATGGAATTCTTATGTTCCTTAGCCCAATTATTATGGGGTAACAGGAAACCTAGTCGTTATGTTCTGAGGGTCCCCAAACCAGTGGCGTACATACCAGGGTCGCAGGGGTCGCGGCTGCGACCGGGCCCGGCCCACCAGGGTGTGCATGTCACTGGGCCAGCCTCCTCTCCTGGGGGGCCCAGGAGCCGGCCACCTCAGGGCCCCCCCCCGAGGCTGGCTCTGCTGTCACCCGGCTGGCGGGTGCGCGAGGGAGCACTCTCCCTGGCTGAGTGTTTCCCTCCCTCGCGCACCGCACTTAAACCGGAACCGGAAGATGTGTGTGTGAGTGTGTTAGTGTGTGTGTGTTAGTGTGTGTGTGTGAGTGTATGTTAATGTGTGTGTGAGTGTGTGTGTGAGCGTGTGTGTTAGTGTTAGAGTGTGTAAGAGTGTGTGTGTGTGTTAGAGTGTGTGTGTTAGTGTTAGTGTGTGTGTCTGTTACTGAGCATGTTTGTGTGCGTCTTTTCACAGTGAGAATTGCAGAAAATCCTCTAGCGGCTGTCAATGAGACAGCCACTAGAGGCTGGATTAACCCTCAGTGAAACATAGAAGTTTTCGCACCGGGGCCCCATGAGTTGTGTGTACGCCACTGCCCCAAACCTTCTGGTCCTAATGTGTAACTGTCAATCTCAATAGCAGAGCAGAAGATGCTCAGTCTTTGGTACTAAATCTGACTCCCTGACAACCAACTCCATAAAACCCAAATATCCCTTTTTTTCTCACTCATCCCTTAGTTTAGAAAAACGTCGCCTGAGAGGGGATATAATAACATTATACAAATATATTCGGGCCAATACAAACCATTGTGTGGAAATGTATTCACAAACCGGACTTTACATAGGACACGAGGTCATGCGTTTAGACTGGAAGAAAGAAGATTTTGTCTAAGGCAAAGGAAAGGTTTTTTTTTACTGTAAGAGCAATAAGGATGTGTAATTTTCTGCCTGAAGAAGTGGTTTTATCAGAGTCCATACAGATGTGCAGACAGCTACTAGATGCATACTTGCATAAACAGAATATTCAACAATATAATTTTTCAATGTAGGGTATTAACTGCTTGATCCAAGGATACATCTGACTGCCATTCTGGGGTCAAGAAGGAATTTTTTTCCTAGCTTGTTGCAAAATTGGAAGCGCGTCAAACTGGGGTTTTTGCCTTCTTTTTGATCAACAGCAAAAAACAAATGTGAGGAAGGCTGAACTTGATGGATGCAGGTCTCTTTTAAGCTATGTAACTATGTAACCCTTCATATTAAAATAAATATCCTCCTCTCTAACAAGTGGTTGTCTAACTTAATTAAATGTAAATAAAACCTATAAAGAATATGTTTCAACTTACTTTCTGACATCGTTATCAAAGCTACGGTCTTTAGTCTAATAAAACAGGATGAAAAAGTAAAACCAGTAGCAACGCAAGTGTTAAAAAAAAACCAACAGATAAATAACCAGAGTATGAAAAAAGAACTACAATAAAAAATAAAAAAAATGGATACTATCTCTCCAAACCAATAACTGGAGAGGTCTAGACTGCCTCTAAGTATTACTCTGTCATTCAAAGGCAGCTCTTCTCTGCACTGTGATTAGGTGGCTTTCAAACTTAGCCATCACAAGGCAAGCCTATTGAGTTTGTGGTGTCGCAAATTACATTAGCTTTTCTGTGGTTCATGGTTATATATTAATAACAATTAGTTTTAGAATTCAATAAAGTAGAACATACATAGCACAGACTAGATGTGCATTTTTAAACATAAATTCAGTTTCAACATTCTAAATAGAACACACGACAAACCATCCTTTAAGGGACATGCTTTTTTATGGACTATTTGATTGATATTAATGAAAAATAAAGGATTATTAATTAACATTGATATTTTAGCCTCCACTGCACAGTTTGGATTTGAATGCAGTATAATATGGAGTTTGCTGAATAATGCCGTAAATGTTTTGGTAAATGTCTTGTGTTTTATTTGATAATGTACTTCAAGGCCGTCCAGAAAAAAAATCAAACTAAACATTACTAAGTTTTGTTATTTAAATATTTTTGGAGCATAATATAAAAAATAAACAGTGGGATAACAGGAAAAGTGTATAAGAGATAATGTTATCATTACGTAAGGCCAATCATGCAAAAAAATATATTCTACAAAGTTTGTGAAAGGTGTCGATAAAAGCCGACATGACATGTCTCATGAAATTGGTATTTTTATGTTCATGAACTGGACAAGGAATTATTGGAACTAATTAAAAAAAATATATAGAAATGCTATTGCTATTGTCATCTTGAACTCAACAAAGGTTGTTTCATTTCCTGGCACAACAGCAGGGGACAGCAAGTGTGGATATATTTGTTTTTCAGCCTCAGTTACTTCCTTATGTAGGTTTCAAGCTGCCTGTTATAGTCTACACAGCACAATACACACGGCAGGGAAATTGGATTTGACAACAAAGAATTGTTAGCTCCCAAATTGTATAAAAAGTTCTCATCATTTTAATTTTCTTCCCTCAGCTTTTAACAGTAATCAGTCTTGATAGGCTATACATATTAGAGATTGTAGCCATATTAGTACAGTCGTGCTCATGTACAATAACAGATGAAATTAGCATCTTGTAATACCTTTTATATTGGGCTAACTGGAATGCTAAACTTTCTGGATACCCTTTCTTTCTCAAGTCTAAAGCATTTTTAAGCAAGCCAACAAGTAGAATTCAAAGCTGTCATAATACAGGGGTTAAAGAGACACTACAGTCACCAGAACAACTACAGCATATTGTATTTGCTTTGGCGAGTTTAGTCAATCCCTTCAGGCTTTTTCCTGTGAACACTGGCTTTTCAGAGATGCTAAACTTTACCCAAATGGATGCATTGATGCAATGCATCTCTATAAGGAGATGCTGATTGGCCAGGGTGGTGTTTGACTCCGCCACGCCCCCTCGGCTGAGATCATCAAAATTGATGATTTCAGCCAATCACATAGCTTTCCCATAGGAGATCTTCAGAATTGACAAGCTCAGCCCAATCCAATGCTTTCCTATGGTAAAGTATTGTGATTGACTGAAATCATCAATTCTGACGATCTTAGCCAAGGAGAGGAGGCAGAGCCAAAGTTCTGAACATCTGGGTATCCTCATTTATAAAAAAAACAAAAAAATAAAAAAATAAACAACAGTTATAGTGCTTCATGCAAAATCTAAATAAAAAATCTAAGTAAAATTTTGATAAGAGCATTGTGATGTAAGCATTGCAAATGAATGATGGAAACTGCAAAATAAAATGGAAGAATGCAATGTAAGATCATAACCACCCCTTGTTGATGTTTTTCCACAACAGGTTTGACTTTCTTGATTTGATTCCTATACCTTTAAGCACTCAACAAGCTCAAATGATCAATCCTCACTCTGGATATGATTTATCGACATATTAACAGAGCTATCTGTCCCTCTTTGAATTCAATGGACTAAAGGATTTGATAAACTACAGAAAATATTTTCAACAATTTACCCTAGAATACCCTAAAATAATCAAGGAACAGTCTTCCATTTCTTAAACAGTTTATAAAAGTGTCAATTTCAATAGACACTGACGCTTTTATAATTGGGACAGCTGGGGAAGTTTTATAGTTTCCCATAGCCAAAGGATGTGACAGGCGCGCTGGGTTAGAGAAAGTGTCCCTTCTTTTGCTTCTCAAAAAGCTCTATTACAGCTCATTGAGAAGCTGTGGTGAGCAGAAAAATACTTCTTAAGGAGAAGTCTCTGATTGAAAGTCTGTGTCAGGTAGAGAGGGGAGGGCTTGCACAGGCTGCAGACAGTAGATCTGCAGCTTTTGCAACCTGCTTTTTTGTTGTCGTTTTTTTCATATAACCCAAATGAAAACATGCAGAGAAAATGCATTTATGTTTTGTTTGGGGTATATTTTCTAAAGGAGCAGGAACAAAACATTGCCTGCAAATTCACCATGTAGACAAAGGGTAACTCTCTTTTTAACCCCTTAACGACGAGTGACGGACGAGGTCCGTCACTCAGGGGAATGCGTTAATGACGAGTGACGGACCTCGTCCGTCACCCGTTAAAATTAACCACAGATCGCCGCAATCGCGGCGATCGTGGGGTTAATGGTGCTCCGGTCTGCCTCTGCATTAGAGGCAGACCGGGAGCACCGGATCGGGCTGCCCCAGTACATGTGCCCGCTCTGACAGCATGTCTGAGCGGGCACATGTGCTCTCTATACTCACCTCCGCATCCCTGCACTTCCTGGTTCTGTGTGAAGTGCAGGGAGACGGATCTTCAGTGATCCTGCCCCCTGGTGGAAAAAAAAATAGTAAAATTAAAATCCCACCCCCCTTTACCCATTTTAATAAAAAATTAACCCCTTCCCTGCCAATTGATCACTGACTACAGTGATCAATTGGCAGGGATTACATTTTACTAAGATCTGATTTTTTTTTTAACCCCTGAGGGTAATTCTTTTTTTTTTAACCCTCAGGGGTTCAATTTATTTTACTAATTAATTTAAATATTTTAAAATTATAAATTTAGCTAGCTGGGGAGGTGGAAGTTAGTGGGGAATTGGGGGATTTAGTATTACGCTAACTAGGGGTTAACGTTAAAAAAAGTTTAAAAATAAGCTTTAAAAAGTTAAAAAATTAAGTTAAAAAAAAAGTTTTAATAACGTTTAAGTAAAAAATAAAAAAAATAAACCCTTTACCCAGTCCAAATAAAAATTAACCCCTTCCCTGCCAGTCGATCACTGCCTACAGTGATCAAAATACAGATCACAGTATTATACTGTTCTAATTTTTTTTTAACCCCTGACGATTAACTTTTATTTATTTTTTAACCCTCAGGGGTTAAATTTATTTAATGAACTAATTTAAATATTGTATAATTAAATATTTTGCTAGCTGGGGTGGGTGGGAGTTATGGGAAAATGGGGAATTTACTGTTAGTGCTGCTTACTGCTAGTTAGGGGTTAACGTAAAAAAAAAGCTTAGAAAAATGTTAAATCTGTAAAAAAAAGTTTTACGAAAGTTTAGGAAACTTTAAAAAAATGAATAATCAAAACAAAAGTTAAAAAAATAGTTTTAAAAAGTAAAAAAAGTTTTAAAAAGTAAAAAAATACATTTAATAACGCTCATTACCACTACACCTGGTACAAGCTAGCGGAAAAATGATCCCACGCTAAGGTTCAAAATATGCCTTTTGAAATACCCTGGGATGTCTTCTTTAAGAAATGGTATGGCTTTATGGGGTATTTGGTTTATATAGCCTGGTAAAATACTCTAAAATGGGACATGGGCACAGCGTAAAAATTCAAAGTTTGAAAAAAAATGGAATGGCTGTGTCCCAAATGTGCCCCTCCGATGTCCACATATACCTGGCAAAGGTACATACGGGGGTATTTTTGTACTCAGCAGACATAGCTGAGCAACATATGAAGTATTATACAGTGGTAGTACACATAAGGTTTGCAAAATATACTGTGCAAACTCACTTTGTGTGTCAAAAAGGCAGAAAAAACGCTTATTACCACTACACCTGGTACAAGCTAGCGGAAAAATGATCCCACGCTAAGGTTCAAAATATGCCTTTTGAAATACCCTGGGATGTCTTCTTTAAGAAATGGTAGGCCTTTGTGGGGTAGTTTGAATTTAAAACCTGCAAAGATGCTTGGAAATTGCACATAGGCCCGGCGTCAAAATTCAAAGTTCGGTCAAAACTGATATGGCTTGGTCTCCTATATGGCACTGTAGCTTCACAAAATAGTGCCATAGACATACAATGGGGGTGTCCTTTTACTCAGAAGACTTAGCTGAGCATAATTTGGGGGGTTTGAACTTAGTGGCACACATGAAATATACAAAATGCCCAGCAAAAATGCAATCCGTATGTAAAAAATGCACAAAATTATTTTTTACCACATACTTTGGCATGTAATGGTAAAAAAATGGGGGCATGTTAAGGCACAATATGCACCTTATGAGATACCCTGGAGTGTCTTCTTTTACAAATGGTAGGCCTTTGTGGGGTGTTTTTGAACAGTCAAACTGTTATAATACCCCAAATGGAAGCATAGGCTCATTAAATCCGTCTCTCAAAATTCTACTGTGAATACTGAAAAGGACAGGTCTCCTGTATGCACTGTAGCTTCACGAAATAGTGACATAGACATACAATGGGGGTGTCCTTTTACTCAGAAGACTTAGCTGAGCATAATTTGGGGGGTTTGAACTTAGTGGCACACATGAAATATACAAAATGCCCAGCAAAAATGCAATCCGTATGTAAAATATGCACAAAATTATTTTTTACCACATACTTTGGCATGTAATGGTAAAAAATGGGGGCATGTTCAGGCACAATATGCACCTTATGAGATACCCTGGAGTGTCTTCTTTTACAAATGGTAGGCCTTTGTGGGTTTTTTTTGAACAGTCAAACTACTATAATACCCCAAATGGAAGCATAGGCTCATTAAATCCGTCTCTCAAAATTCTACTGTGAATACTGAAAAGGACAGGTCTCCTATATGGCACTGTAGTTTCACGAAATAGTGCCAAAGACATACAATGGGGGTACCGTTGTACTCAGCAGAAGTAACTGAACACATAATAAAACTTTGTACAGGAATAGCACACACCAACTTTACAAAATACACATGAGAAGTTCTTTGTTATAAGTTTGTGTGCGAAAACCCCCCCCAAAAAAAATTTTACTCCAATATTTAGCAGAGGTTGGCGGTAAAATGGCTACGTAGAAAGTGTCAAAACAACCTTAAGTAAATAGTCTGTGGTGTCTACTTTATATAAATATATACTTTTGTGTGGCAATTTTGTTTTCTTTTATGGCTATAAGGCTTACAAGACAAACATACCAAATTCTAAAATCGCTCCACATAAAAAGTTTATTTTACTCCTTGTGCTTTGTGACCTGTAACTACCAAAAAAAACTTAAAATCCCAGACACATTATATATTCTGTAATTCAGAACAACTAAATGAATTTATTTTTAATTACTTTCCTTAACCTGCACTAATTATGTACACATTATTATTGCAAAAACTGTAAAAAAAACACACAAAAATGCATTTTTTTGCATATTTCTGTATTGTTTTTATAATAAATAAGCATTTATATATATATGTGTTACATCAAATTAAAGCCCTTTCTGTCCTTTAAAAAACGGTATATAATATGTGTCGGTGCAATAAATTAGTAAAATGCAAATTGCAGTTGAACGCAAATAGCAAAAAATGCAAAAAATGCCGTTGTCATTAAGTGAAAGACAAGCTTCTGAAGCTCTGTCCTTAAGGGGTTAAGTTTAAAATTATTGTTATTTACTAACGTGTCAAGCTATTCTGCATTGCTGTACAATAGACAGACAGGGCTATTTTTTATTTTTTTGGTAACAAAGAAGATATAGAGGACCTTTTATTTATTATTTTTTGCATTTTTTTCTTGTATTTTATATTATTGTCATTAATTTTAATATATTTAGAAATACATTCCCTGCAATTTACCTTATCTTCATGTATCCTGGATCCAGAGAGGGGAGTGTCACCCACCAAATTGGCACAAAGTCTTCAAGCTTAGAGCCAGTTATTAAAAGGCTCTAAAAAAAGGTGAGCGCCTATTTAATTTATTTTGGATTAATTTATGCCACAACTTGAAGTACTACACCCAGAAGTTTCCTGTATATATTTTTTTCCTTTACATGAGCCACTGTGAGACAAAGGATATACCAACATAAGACAGTTCAGTTTTCTTACCTTAAAGGCACGGAAGCTGAAGTTTTTAGAGCCTATATCCATATAAAAGGCTCTAGAACATGTGAGTTTATTTTCACTCACTGTACAAAGCCCACGTCACTATTTAATATACAGTATTACACTAGTTTATGCTTTTTTCTTATTTACTTGCATGTATAACCCCAACCAATATGGAGGGGTAATTATGTCTTTTTAACTATACACCTATAGATAGTGTTGTCGCGAACCCGGAATTTTCGGTTCGCGAACGGCGAACGCGAACTTCCGCAAATGTTCGCGAACCGGCGAACCGCGCGAACCGCCATTGACTTCAATGGGCAGGCGAATTTTAAAAACAACAGGGACTCTTTCTGGCCACAATAGTGATGGAAAAGTTGTTTCAAGGGGACTAACACCTGGACTGTGGCATGCCAGAGGGGGATCCATGGCAAAACTCCCATGGAAAATTGCACAGTTGATGCAGAGTCTGCTTTTAATCCATAAAGGGCAGACATCACCTAACATTGACACCTGTCCTCAAAGCCCAGCCCTGATACACACTGACACAGAGCAGAATAGAGACTGTTCCCCCTACATAGGGTCACTTGGCAGATATGGATTGACACCTGTCCTCAAAACCCCTGATACACACTGACACAGAGCAGAATAGAGACTGTTCCTCCTACATAGGGTCACTTGGCAGATATGGATTGACACCTGTCCTAATGATCCCTGATACACACTGACACAGAGCAGAATAGGGACTGTTCCTCCTACATAGGGTCACTTGGCAGATATGGATTGACACCTGTCCTAATGATCCCTGATACACACTGACACAGAGCAGAATAGAGACTGTTCCTCCTACATAGGGTCACTGTCAGGATCATCATTGAGTTTTACACAATATTGTGTATTTGGCTCTGGCTGGGATCGAATCTGAGTTGCCTGCATCCCAGTCAGGATCCTTACATTGGTCTCCACGCATCTTTGACTGTTTCTAGATGTTCTTGGTATCCTGTAGCCTGAGCCTGTTTGCCTGGGATTTGCACACCTGTTCCTGGTTCCATGATCATTGCTTGAGACTCCCTATTTAAACCTCGCAAGTCTGGTCCTCGTTGTCAGATCGTGTTTCCTGTTCCGTTTGGTTTCACTGCTGTTTATCTGACTCCTGGTTTTGATCTCCTGCTCGTCTACTGTTTTCGCCTGATTGCCGCCAGCCCTGACTTCTGATTCTGTTACCGACTACTCTTCTGGATTTCCCTTGTCTATACTGCGTTCCAGGAAGCACTGGTTATTTCAGCCCCAGTGCACTGTGTCACACCCTTGGGGATTTCTGTCCTGAGTCCCCTCGGTCTGTGCCGAATTGCAAAGGGTGCCTTAACTCTGCCTGCCGGACTCCCACTCCAGGTAAGATCCCTGACAGTCACTTGGCAGATATGGATTGACACCTGTCCTAATGATCCCTGATACACACTGACACAGAGCAGAATAGAGACTGTTCCTCCTACAAAGGGTCACTTGGCAGATATGGATTGACACCTGTCCTAATGATCCCTGATACACACTGACACAGAGCAGAATAGAGACTGTTCCCCCTACATAAGGTCACTTGGCAGATATGGATTGACACCTGTCCTCAAAACTCCTGATACACACTGACACAGAGCAGAATAGAGACTGTTCCTTGTCCACAGAGACCATGATACACACTGACACAGAGCAGAATAGGGACTGTTCCCCCTACATAGGGTCACTTGGCAGATATGGATTGACAAATCCCTGACAAACAGCTACCACATGCAAGGAAGGCAGCAGGGGCGCAAATGACCCACTCCCGACTACGGGAAGGTAGTGACGACAAATAACAATACAGGACTCTTTAGAGGCCCTGTAATTGTAATCAGTCCACTTGCACCAGTGGGCCTCATAGGCGTGTGCCTGGGCACACCCTAATCACACCCCCGTGCTGCACTGCCTCTGGGCAGACTGACATGTCGGGTCCTCGGTCTATGACCGAGGACCCGACACAGGAGGGGGCCGGCGGCTTGCACACAATGCCGCCGGGTGCGAGGCCCCTCCTGTCCGTCTGCCCTGATCCTCAGTCTGCAGCTCCGCCGGGAGTGAGCTGCAGACTGAAGTATCTCGCGATCTCTAGCCTGTCAGAGCGTTGCCACGGCAACGCTCTGCCTGGAGATCGCGAGACTCACCATGTGGTCTGCAGCTCACTCCCGGCGGAGCTGCAGACTGAAGAGACCACAAGGACCACTGGACCACCAGGGCAGGTATTTAAACCCCCCTCTGCCCCCTGTCACTCACTGCCCCCCCACCCTGCCTCTGCACCCATACCCCCCCTAACCCCTGTCCCTAGCCCTCTAACCCCTGTCACTCACTGCCCCCCACCCCCCTAACCCCTGTCCCTACCCCTCTAACCCCTGTCACTACCCCTCTAACCCCTGCCACTACCCCTCTAACCCCTGTCCCTAACCCCTGTCACTACCCCCCAACCCCTGTCCCCAACCCCTGTCACTACCCCTCTAACCCCCTTAACCCCTGTCACTACCCCCTTAACCCCTGTCACTACCCCCTTAACCCCTGTCACTACCCCTCTAACCCCTTTCACTACCCCTAACCCCTGTCACTACCCCCCTAACCCCTGTCACTACCCCTCTAACCCCCTAACCCCTGTCACTACCCCTCTACCCCCCTAACCCCCGTCACTACCCCCCTAACCCCGTCACTACCCCCCAACCCCTGTCACTACCCCTCTACCCCCCTAACCCCTGTCACTACCCCCCTAACTCCTGTCACTACCCCCCTAACTCCTGTCACTACCCCCTAACTCCTGTCACTACCCCCTAACCCCTGTCACTTTCCCTCTACTCCCCTAACCCATGTCACTGCCTCTCCACCCCCCAACCCCTGTCACTGCCCCTCTACCCCCCTAACTCCTGTCTCTACCCCCCAACCCATGCCACTACCCCTCTAACCCCTTTCACTACCCCTAACCCCTTTCACTACCCCTCTAACCCCTGTCACTACCCCTCTACCTCCCTAACCCCTGTCACTACCCCCCTAACCCCTGTCACTACCCCTCTAACCCCCTAACCCCTGTCACTACCCCTCTACCCCCCTAACCCCCGTCACTACCCCCTAACCCCGTCACTACCCCCCCAACCCCTGTCACTACCCCTCTACCCCCCTAACCCCTGTCACTACCCCCCTAACTCCTGTCACTACCCCCCTAACTCCTGTCACTACCCCCTAACTCCTGTCACTACCCCCTAACCCCTGTCACTTTCCCTCTACTCCCCTAACCCATGTCACTGCCTCTCCACCCCCCAACCCCTGTCACTGCCCCTCTACCCCCCTAACTCCTGTCTCTACCCCCCCAACCCTTGTCACTACCCCTCTACCCCAACCCCGTTCACTGCCCCTCTACCCCCTAACCCCTGTCACTACCCCAACCCCTGTCACTACCCCTCTACCCCCCAACCCCTGTTGCTGCCCCTCCACCCTCCTAACCCCTGTCGCCCACACAGTGCACCCCTCACAATCATACACACTGTACCCAACACACACACTTAATCCCTCACAATTACACAAACTGTACCCCTTACAATCACACACACTGCACCCTTCACAATTATACCACACTGTACCCCTCGCAATCACACACACTGCACCCCTTACACGCTGCACCGCTCACAATCACACACACTGCACAGCTCAGCTCACAATCACACATACACTGCACCTACGTATACTTGTATTTGTGTGTGTGTATGTGTATATATATATATATATGTGTGTGTGTGTGTGTGTATATAAAAATACATATATACGCGGCGTGTGTGTTTGTGCTTTAGGGTGCACACCCTAATGCAACAGGCTGCGCACGCCTATGGTGGGCCTAAAAATTAGGCATGTACACATGCCTGAAAAATGTGGTATTGTTGCAGCCGCTGCTGTAGCAGCGTCCAGAAAAATTGATGTTTGTTTCACAGGCAGAAAGTGCCCTAAAACATGGCGGCTTGAACCCTAGTTGGTGGCGGATAAGTCACGCAAGTCAAACGTCATTCAGAGCTAAAATACAGCAGCGTGTGGACAATTTTTAGCCCAAGGCAGCTCATCTCATCAGGCCTTTTTTAATCGAATGTATCGCCCAGTGTCAGTCCCTTCGGGATCCATCCCTCATTCATCTTAATAAAGGTGAGGTAATCTAGACTTTTTTGACCTAGGCGACTTCTCTTCTCAGTGACAATACCTCCTGCTGCACTGAAGGTCCTTTCTGACAGGACACTTGAAGCGGGGCAGGCCAGAAGTTCTATCGCAAATTGGGATAGCTCAGGCCACAGGTCAAGCCTGCACACCCAGTAGTCAAGTGGTTCATCGCTCCTCAGAGTGTCGATATCTGCAGTTAAGGCGAGGTAGTCTGCTACCTGTCGGTCGAGTCGCTCTCTGAGGGTGGATCCCGAAGGGCTGTGGCGATGCATAGGACTTAAAAAGGTCCGCATGTCCTCCATCAACAACATGTCTTTAAAGCGTCCTGTCCTTGCCGGCGTGGTCGTGGGAGGAGGAGGAGGAGGATGACTTCCACCTCTCCCCCTGTTAGATTCCCGTTGTGCTGTGACATCACCCTTATACGCTGTGTAAAGCATACTTTTTAATTTATTTTGCAAATGCTGCATCCTTTCCGACTTGTTGTAATTGGGTAACATTTCCGCCACTTTCTGCTTATACCGGGGGTCTAGTAGCGTGGACACCCAGTACAGGTCGTTCTCCTTCAGCCTTTTTATACGAGGGTCCCTCAACAGGCAGGACAGCATGAAAGACCCCATTTGCACAAGGTTGGATGCCGAGCTACTCATGTCCCGTTCCTCCTCCTCACTGATGTCATTGAAGGTATGTTCTTCCCCCCAGCCACGTACAACACCACGGGTACCAGATAGGTGACAACGAGCACCCTGGGATGCCTGTTGTGTTTGGTCTTGCTCCTCCTCCTCCTCCTCAAAGCTACAATCCTCCTCTGACTCCTCTTCCTCACAATCCTCTTCCAGCGTTGCCGCAGGTCCAGCAAGCGATGCTGATAAGGCTGTTTCTGGTGGTGATGGTGACCACAACTCTTCCTCTTCACGCTCATCTACAGCCTGATCCAGCACTCTTCGCAGGGCACGCTCCATGAAGAAAACAAATGGTATGATGTCGCTGATGGTGCCTTCGGTGCGACTGACTAGGTTTGTCACCTCCTCAAAAGGACGCATGAGCCTACAGGCATTGCGCATGAGCGTCCAGTAACGTGGCAAAAAAATTCCCAGCTCCCCAGAGGCTGTCCTAGCACCCCGGTCATACAAATATTCATTAACAGCTTTTTCTTGTTGGAGCAGGCGGTCGAACATTAGGAGTGTTGAATTCCAACGTGTAGGGCTGTCGCAAATCAAGCGCCTCACTGGCATGTTGTTTCGCCGCTGGATATCGGCAAAGTGAGCCATGGCCGTGTAGGAACGCCTGAAATGGCCACACACCTTCCTGGCCTGCTTCAGGACGTCCTGTAAGCCTGTGTACTTATGCACAAAGCGTTGTACGATCAGATTACACACATGTGCCATGCACGGCACATGTGTCAACTTGCCCAACTTCAATGCCGCTATCAAATTTTTTCCGTTGTCACACACCACTTTGCCGATATCCAGTTGCTGCGGAGTCAGCCACTTTTCCACCTGTGCGTTCAGGGCGGACAGGAGTGCTTGTCCGGTGTGACTCTCTGCTTTCAAGCAAGTCAAACCCAAGACGGCGTGACACTGCCGTATCCGGGATGTGGAATAGTACCTGGGGAGCTGGGGGGTGCCGTTGATGTGGAGCAAGAAGCAGCGGCACAAGAGGACTCAGCCGAGGAGGTTATGGAAGAGGATGGAGTAGGAGGAGTAGAGGAGGTGGCAGCAGGACTGCCTGCAATTCGTGGCGGTGTCACCAACTCCTCTGCAATGCCACGCATTCCTTGCTTGTCAGCCGTCAGCAGGTTTACCCAATGCACAGTGTAGGTGATATACCTGCCCTGACCATGCTTTGCAGACCAGGTATCAGTGGTCAGATGGACCCTTGCCCCAACACTGTGTGCCAGACATGCCATGACTTCCTTTTGCACAATCGAGTACAAGTTGGGGATTGCCTTTTGTGAAAAGAAATTCCGGCCGGGTACCTTCCACTGCGGTGTCCCAATAGCTACAAATTTTTTGAACGCCTCAGACTCAACCAGATTGTATGGTAAAAGCTGGCGGGCTAATAGTTCGGACAAGCCAGCTGTCAGACGCTGGGCAAGGGGGTGACTTGGTGACATTGGCTTCTTACGCTCAAACATGTCCTTGACAGACACATGACTGTGGGCAGATGAGCGGGAACTGCTCAAGGCGGGAGACGGAGTGGCGGATGGTTGAGAGGGGGCAAGAAGGACAGCAGTGGTTGACGTGGCTGAAGATGCTGGACCAGGAGGAGGATGGCGGCTTAGAGTAGGCGTGCTGCTTGTACTCATGTGTTGATCCCATAGGCGTCTGTGATGTGAGATCATGTGCCTACGCAAAGCAGTTGTACCTAGGTGGGTGTTGGACCTCCCACGACTCAGTTTCCTTTGGCACAGGTTGCAAATGGCATCGCTGTTGTCAGAGGCAGACACACAAAAAAAATGCCACACTGCTGAGCTCTGCAATGACGGCATTCTAGTGGTGGACACAGCATGCGTTGATTGGCGTGCTGTCGGGCTGACCCCGGGTGCCGATGCATGCTGTCTGACTGTGCCACTAGCTCCTTGAGACGACCCCCCCCCTGCTTCCAACTGGTCTCCTCCTCCTCCTCTCTGTCTCCCCATCTGAACTTTCGCCCTGTTCTTCTTCTCTTCTAGCGGGCACCCACGTGACATCCATGGACGCATCGTCATCATCAACCGCTTCGCTTGTATCTGACAATTCAGAAAAGGAAGCAGCAGCGGGTACAACATCATCATCATCACACCGTACCTCCATGTGTTTAATGCTGCCTGCCTGAGACATATCCCTGTTATCTACATCCTCTATCAATAATGGTTGCGCATCTCTCATTTCTTCAAACGGGTGTGTGAATAACTCCTCTGACATACCAAGTAAAGCGGCTGTGGTGCTAGTTTTGGTGGTGGCGGCAGGCGGGTGAGTGCTATCTTGAGAGGTGCCTGAAGCTAAGCTGGAGGAGGATGGTGCGTCAAGGTTCCGAGCGGAGGCTGTACAAGATTGGGTGTCCTGTGTTAGCCAGTCAACTATGTCCTCAGAACTTTTCAAGTTCAGGGTACGTGGCTTCTGAAAACTGGGCATTATTCTAGGGCAAAAGGGAATCACAGCACCACGACCACGACGGCCCCTGCGGGGTGGCCTGCCTCTGCCTGTCATTTTTTGGGGGATTAGTGGTACTATGCGTGCAAGCTACTGTGAGACCAGATATGATTGGCAATGTGAACTGTAACAGTTCTGCAGAGCACACACTGTAGGCCTGAGACACCCGCTTGAAGACAAGTAACTGCTATTCAATCTATAACAGTGAAAAACAAATTTTGGTTGTAAAAGCACACTATAGAGACACAAGATATGAGTTGCAACTGTCAAAGCACACTGGCACAGGTCTGCAGAGCACACGCCGAAGTAGGCCTGAGACACCCTCTTGAAGACAAGTAACTGCTATTCAATCTATAACAGTGAAAAACAAATTTTGTTTTTAAAAGCACGCTATAGAGACACCAGATATGATTGGCAATGTGCACTGGAACAGTGCTGCAGAGCACACGCTGAAGTAGGCCTGACAGAGCCGCTTGAAGGACACTGACTGGCTGCTATTAGCTTACACTGGAAACCTTTTTTCTTTGTAAAAGCACGCTAAAGAGACAGCAGATATGATTGGCAACTGTCAAAGCACGCTGGCAGGGTTGTGCAGGGCACACGCTGAAGGAAGGCCTGACAGAGCCGCTTGAAGGACACTGACTGGCTGCTATTAGCTTACACTGGAAACCTTTTTTCTTTGTAAAAGCACGCTAAAGAGACACCAGATATGATTGGCAACTGTCAAAGCACGCTGGCAGGGTTGTGCAGGGCACACGCTGAAGGAAGGCCTGACAGAGCCGCTTGAAGGACACTGACTGGCTGCTATTAGCTTACACTGGAAACCTTTTTTCTTTGTAAAAGCACGCTAAAGAGACACCAGATATGATTGGCAACTGTCAAAGCACGCTGGCAGTGTTGTGCAGGGCACACGCTGAAGGAAGGCCTGACAGAGCCGCTTGAAGGACACTGACTGGCTGCTATTAGCTTACACTGGAAACCTTTTTTCTTTGTAAAAGCACGCTATAGAGACACCAGATATGATTGGCAACTGTCAAAGTACGCTGGCAGGGTTGTGCAGGGCACACGCTGAAGGAAGGCCTGACAGAGCCGCTTGAAGGACACTGACTGGCTGCTATTAGCTTACACTGGAAACCTTTTTTCTTTGTAAAAGCACGCTAAAGAGACACCAGATATGATTGGCAACTGTCAAAGCACGCTGGCAGGGTTGTGCAGGGCACACGCTGAAGGAAGGCCTGACAGAGCCGCTTGAAGGACACTGACTGGCTGCTGTTAGCTTACACTGGAAACCTTTTTTCTTTGTAAAAGCACGCTATAGAGACACCAGATATGATTGGCAACTGTCAAAGTACGCTGGCAGGGTTGTGCAGGGCACACGCTGAAGGAAGGCCTGACAGAGCCGCTTGAAGGACACTGACTGGCTGCTATTAGCTTACACTGGAAACCTTTTTTCTTTGTAAAAGCACGCTAAAGAGACAGCAGATATGATTGGCAACTGTCAAAGCACGCTGGCAGGGTTGTGCAGGGCACACGCTGAAGTAGGCCTGACACCCAGATGCTTGCAGACAACTAACTGCTCTTCTATTACAGTGAAAAAAAATTATTTATTTTAAATCTAAAGCTTAACCGATTGTTAAAACAGATATGAGTGGTGGCACTGACTGTGCAAATGGGCAAGGCATCCAACCTCACACAGAAGCTGGCAGGCAGGCAACTGCTCTTCTATTACAGTGAAAAAAAAATATTTATTTTAAATGTAAAGCTTAACCGATTGTTAAAACAGATATGAGTGGTGGCACTGGGCAAGTGGGCACAGTATATGCTGTGAGCCTGACACACAGGCTGGCAGGCAGGCACCTGCAATTACATTACACAGGAAAAAAAAAAAAAGCAGCCTGATGTTCTAGCCCTAAAAAGGGCTTTTTGGGGTGCTGTCCTTACAGCAGAGATCAGATGAGTCCTTCAGGATTGTAGTGGACACTGAATACCCTAGCCTAGCTATCAATTTCCCTATGTAATCAGCAGCAGCTAAACTTTCCCTCCTCTCACTAAGCATGCATCTTCCGAATGAATCGAAAATGGATGCTGGGAGGGAGGTTGGAGGGTGTGGAAGGGAGGGAGTGCTGCTGATTGGCTGTAATGTGTCTGCTGACCGAGAGGCACAGGGTCAAAGTTTGCCCAATGATGACGAATAGGGGGCGGATCGAACTGCGCATGTGTCCGCCCGCCGCGGCGAACGCGAACAAGCTAATTTCGCCGGGAACTGTCCGCCGGCGGACAGTTCGGTACATCACTACCTATAGATCGCTGCACTCTAAGTGTTTGGAAGGTGGATACACCAACCAAACACCGAGTTATCATTTTTGCAAGGAATTGCAAGGAATTCAAAGTGATTTTCAAATTAAATGCTAAAATAGCTAAACTGTACAATTTCTCCCAGTTAGCTGTGCTCACTACAATGAATAATCCTGTAACAAATAAGTATTTGCACCAAGACAAGTATGACGGTGTAAAGGACCATGCTCAAGCAATCATGGAGTAAAATGACCAAGGTAAAGGGGAGAGATGTGTTTACTGTATGGTAAATTAGGTTGTTAGAAGAGTTTGCAATATAGTCCTAATTTTTAGATAGCACAGTTGAAGTAGAGGAAGTAAAATAGGTTACTGGGATGTGGGGAGAGAGATGAATGGAAGAATAAAAAAATAATGTATAACTTCAATGACATTACCAGCATAAAAGATTAACATATTTGTGGATTGTGATTGAGTTTTAAAAGCTCCCTACTGCAAACCAGGACATAGCTCAGAACATCTACAGCTGAAGCAGTGCCTTAAAGGAACATTATAGTCACCTAAATTACTTTAGCTAAATAAAGCAGTTTTAGTGTATAGATTATTCCCCTGCAATGTCACTGCTCAATTCACTGTCATTTAGGAGTTAAATCACGTTGTTTATGTTTATGCAGCCCTAGCCACACCTCCCCTGGCTATGATTGACAGAACCTGCATGAAAAAAAAACTGGTTTCACTTTCAAACAGATGTAATTTACCTTAAATAATTGTATCTCAATCTCTAAATTGAACTTTAATCACATACAGGAGGCTCTTGCAGGGTCTAGCAAGCTATTAACATAGCAGGGGATAAGAAATTCTTAATTAAACAGAACATGCAATAAAGAAAGCCTAAATAGGGCTCTCTTTACAGGAAGTGTTTATGGAAGGCTGTGCAAGTCACATGCAGGGAGGTGTGACTAGGGTTCATAAACAAAGGGATTTAACTCCTAAATGTCAGAGGAGTGAGCAGTGAGGCTGCAGGGGCATGTTCCAAAACTGCTTCATTAAGCTAAAGTTGTTCAGGTGACTATAGTGTCCCTTTAAGCAAGTCTGAGTTTTAAAAAGCTCCCTACTGCAAATTGTGTTGAAAACAAACATAATTCTTAGTATATTAAAAGGAGATAATACAATCTTATAGCAAAAAAAAAAAAACTATGCATGTATAAAGAGGCAACACATTAAATAAAAACAACTTAATATTAGGGTCCCAAATGTACATGCATGGAAACAATATACCGTAGATTAAATCAAACGTAACGCAAAGTATTTGTATATACAATACACTATAAGAAATGGCAAAGACAATCAAATATGTAAATTTAAGCACATCTGAAAAAATACAACTACAATGTTAAGTAACTGTGCAGCGACAAAGGCAATTTAAACTTGTAAAAAAAAAATAACTGAGTACAAGATGGATTATGTGTATTGGTGTCTAAGAATAAGCGAGGCATAATGGAAAATTGGATAAGATATATTAAATAAAAACGATCAAATCAGATTAGATCTCCATTCTCCAGTATAATGCATACAGTATTCATGTTGTGGACAAAACATAATATATCTGGTCCATAACTCAAACGACGAGTCAGCACTTGGCTAAATGATATATTGTATGCATTAGATTTATCTTTCAAACCAAAGCTTAACCCCCTGGGTGATTTGGTAGCATGTAAGCTCACGGGCAGGGCGATCTACCTATTGTATTGGTCTATTTATATTGTATTGTCTTTTTCCCAATTGTACAGTGCTGCAGAATATGTTGGTGCTAAATAAATGCCAGTAATACATAAAATAAATGTATGACTGCAATTGAGATGGCATTTGTGCTTGTCTTTAATGCTCTTGGTCAAACATTTTGTGATGTTACTCTTAACATTATCTGGTTTTAATTGAGAGATGTCAACCTATTCTTCAAGTTTGCATCCTTGAAAAAAAAACAAAACTCTAAGATGTGTGTAGGCAACCTTTGACACTCCAGATGCTGTGGACTGAGTATTTGCCAGCATTAGGGCTATAAAAGCATTATGGGAGATGCAGTTCACAACATCTGGTGTGCCGAAGGTGACTCACTGACAGACATACACTTACTCACTGACACACATACACTCACTCACTGAAACACTCACTCACTGACAGACACACACACACACACACACACAGACTGACTTACTGACTGACTGACTTACTGACAAACATACACTCACTCACTGACAGACACACACACACACACACACACACAGACAGACACTGATATACATACACTCATTCACTGACAGACACACAAACACACACTCACTGACAGACATACACTCACTCACTGACAGACACAGACACTCACTGACATACATACACTCACTCACTGACAGACACACACAGACACTCACTGACAGACAGACCGACACTCACTGACAGACAGATGGACACTCACTCACTGACAGACACACACACCCACACTAACTGACTTACATACACTCACTCATTGACAGACATACAGACACACACACACACAAACACACACACACAGATACTTACTGGCAGACAGACATACACTCACTTACTGACACACACACAAACTCACTGACAGACATACACTCACTCACTGACACACACACACACAGACCCTCACTGACATACATACTCACTGACAAACACACACACAGGCAGACACTCACTCAGGGCCGGTGCAAGCAATTTTGTCTACACAGGCGAAGACGCATTTTGCTGCCCTGAAACTTTGTCTACACCGGTGTGTCTATCCACCCCCCTTTTGCTTATCTTACCCATCTTTTTGTCCCTTTTGTGCATCTTGCTGCCTTTTTGTTTCTCTTTTCCCTTTTTGCAAATTGTATCCTATTTTTCACTTTTTTACTTTTGAGTCTTTTTCCCACCTTTTGTGGATCTTAACCCCCTTGTATCTTTCATCCCCCTTCTGAATATTTTTTCCTTTAATATAACTTATCTCCTTTGCCCCATTCTGTGTTTTACCCACCTTAATGTCTCTCTACCCCCTCTGATTTTCTTACTCCTCTCTGTAGCAAATAGGAATGGAAATCCTCTCACACATTATCACTCACTGACCCATGCACTTACTGGCTCATACTTACACATATACACACTGGCTACATGTTTACATACAAACACGCATTCACTGGCTCATATACATATAGGCTCTAACACACACAGGCTCTTACACACACACACACACACACACAGAGGTGCTCACACACACACTCTCTTACACACACACACACACACACACAGACTCTTACACACAGGTTCTTACACACACACACACACAGGCTCTTACACACAGGCTCTTAGACACACACAGGCTCTTACACACACACACACACACTCACACACACACAGGCTCTTACACACACACACACACACACACAGACTCTTACACACACACACACACACACACAGGCTCTTACACACACACACACACACAAACACACACACACACAAACGTATTGTTTCTTACCATTGTTAAACAGGTGTCCCACCAGGTGTTGGTGCCCTATGGAAGCTGCCATTCTTTCTCCAGAGTGCTTCGCCACCGGGACAGGACATTATGTATCACAGCAGCCTTTAAAGCGCTTGGCCGCAGCTGCTCCTCTCGGCTACCATCCACTCTGAGGCTGCACAGTATTTTTATCCCCTCCCACGTCCGGCACCAGTGAGTAAATTTGGCATGGCAACATTAAGTGACCGTCAGGAGAGGGGCTGTTTGTGCTCCCACCTCCTGCCGGTCACCCGGACTCATTTGCGCCCCTAGGACCGGAGCGCCCTAAGGCGGCCGCTTGTGCCGCCTTATGGTAGCGCCGGCCCTGCACTCACTGACACACTCAAACACTCACCTCCCTGGGGTCCAGTGTGGGGGAGCTCCCCACTCCTCCAGTGCACCATTTAGTATGCCAGGGCCAGAATGGGGTCATATTCCAGCTCCCGGCATTACAGAGGGCACGCGATGGAGGAGTGAGAGGCTGCAAGCAGACCCTGATTACAATCCTTCCATTTATTAAGGTAGATATCATAAAGATAGAACTGAAGTATCTTCACTGGTGTAGAAAGAAGTAATTTATTAGAAATCCATAACTTATTCTTAAAAAAAGCTGCTCAACTGAATTCCTAATCTTGACAAATTCTGCCGTCCTGTACTCAATCCAGCTTCCACAGTCACCAAACAGAAATCTGCAAGCCAAGTTGTATTGATAGATGCCTTTCTTTCTAACCCAAAACAGAAGAGCTCCTGGTTGATGCTGCTGAGAACAGAGCTGAGTTCACCTCCAGTACCGACTGCATTATTTGTCTGCATGGGTCGACATTCCAAAAAACCACATGCCTCAGCAGATATTGGGGCCATGCTTTAAAATCACCACAGCCAAGACTAGCTACCACAGAGGAGCCACATGTCGGAGACCAGAATCCTGCTACAGGGCACAAGGGGCCAGAGACTCTACCACCCCCACCAACCTCACAGTCTATGCTCCCTGAGTATTCAGACGACTCAGTCCCAGCCACCAAATGTGACTTGAAAATAGTGCTAGCTAACATACACAAATTTCTGGTGGCTGATTCTGCACTTATCAAAACAGAGCTGCAGGCTGTTATAGAGCGAAGAAGTTGTGGACATTCAGGCTCACTTGTCTAATGTGGTAAACTCAATACAGCTGCTCCAAACCCATCAACAATCTCTGTCAATCTCTGAAATGAATGGCCATGGAGGGCCTTCAACATTGTGCACACATGAAAATGTAGGGCATCAGAGCCGCAATTTCAGCAGAGGGACCAATAAACAGATTAGTTCATGTCAGTAAATGTGTTGATTCATATTTTGCATTGCTACTCTTGTGTATAATATGTGTTACCACGTATCTGTTTTAGTACCTGTTGTGTTTTGGCTAATTGAATAGGTGATTGACATACACCTCAAACATAAAGATTAAAAAAAATAAAAAATAACAGTGAACCTTTGAAAAAGGTATAATCCCTTCCTTCGGGATGAAATACTCTGCAGATATCATATAGGGATTTTTTTGCCATAAAATCTTGAGATTACTTAGCAGTTTGCCTAAAATGTGGGTCTCTAGATATACCATAAGGTAACTTCTTATCCCATTCAATGTTCACAATTAAAGTCTCTTCCAAGTATCAGTGTTCCCTGTGATATCTCATCCATTCTGTTTATTATCTTTTGGAGAAAGGTAATCGGTGATGAGTTGGGACGATATATTTTGACTAGTGTGTAAATCAGATCATTACTTTTACTTATCAATATAATATATCTGCTGCCTTCGGCATCTTCCTCCAAGAATTTAACTTTATTACAGCAATTATTGCCACCCCTCTTTTCTTACTTCTGTTCTTTAAGTTTGTTTGATAAACATGTGAGAATAAGGAAACTTTCCTTAAATTTCTATAAGAATTATTCCATTGGGTCTCTTGCACGTAAGCTGTATCAATACTTTGTTGACACATAGTATGGTGTAGCTAACCTCTTTTATATATCTGTTTTACACTCTGAGCATTAATTGAAATGAGTTTTATTGTCATCTATTAACAATCCACCCGTTCAACTATTCTCGCCTTTCTTCCTCAGCCTTTATATTTAGCACCATGACCCATAAACTGCATTGAAAACCATGTGTATATAAATCAAACCATTCATTCACTTACAAATCCCAAGGATAAACCTTGGAAGATCAGAAAATTCATTTCCAATCCGACCTTTTAACGACTCGGTCTAATTCAGGGTATCAGCGTGCTAATGCTGTATCATTTAATTAGATCTTTATTTATTTTATTTCCATTAAAGAAATTAAAAAAATACAACTCTGTTATGTTAATCCAATGCTTCTGAAATTTCTTTTGTGTTTATTAATTAATCACTTAGTTTACCGATTGTTTTTTTTTTTTTTTTACCTCTAGTATTTCATTAAAAACAGCGAAGTTTGCATTATCCTAATGTGCTATTTATTCCATCTCTTATATTTATAATAGTGAATATATCAATATACAAATTTCTATCTTTTATCATTATTATTTTTTTATTTTCTATAATAAGTGAAAAATGTATTTCTAAACAATGTATTAAGTGAACTCCATTTAAAGTTGCAGTCTATATATCTATGATCTGTGTTACCCATTTATCTATCTAGTGCTTCTAAACAGAAGAGAGAGAGAGAAAAAACAGACGTATCCCCTCTCTTTCCCCCAACTCTCTCACATCTAAAATAGCTCAGTTCTCTGTCTTAAACAGAATGTGCCTTCCCAATATATTGGATTCTCATACTTGTTTTTCTTACCTTATTTTCTCTGTTCCTTATTTTGTCTTGTTTTGTCTTGTTTACTACTCACTATGTTATCTTAGGTTTAACCTGTGAGCATAATAGTTTTATAAATTCTCTATCTAGTCACATATTACATAATTACATACCTTGGGTAATTGAGTATATCATCAGAAGAGAGTGAGAGAAAGAACAGAAAGCAACAAAAAAATAGTTTTAAGGGAAAAAGTAAATAATATTAAATGCTCAAATCCCATTTAGTAAATTGCTCTTTTGCATATAATGGGTCTCTGAAATTATATGAATTGCCATCATATTGTACTATTAATTTTGTTGGAAAGCCCCAATTATCATTAATTTTCTTCTGTCGTAATATTGAAGTAACTACGTGAAATTGTCTTCTTGCTGCCAGTGTGTTTGTCGAAAAAAGTCTGAAAAGAAGTTGATGTCTTTGTATTTTTCATCTTTCGAAGGGTTGGACTTCAATTCTTCAGTGATGGTAATTTGTGAATCGGACAATGACATGTCTGGGTGCTTGAATGTCTTTCGGTTTTCTTAATCTATGAAACCTCCCAAGTGGATGTGATCCATATGATGAAATATGTATTATTGAATAGAATATATCTAGTAAGTAGGTTTCCAACTGTTGATTTGTAACACTTTCTGGAATGTGGCTTACTTTAAGATCCTTGATCTAGGTCCGATACCTTGAGCTCTAATAATTGGATATTAGATCTTAGGTGGGCATTTTCTGTCTGTATTTCTGAGATTTCATTTTGGAATTTTAATATCAGATCCACTTGTTGGGCTAATTTTTGTTCTAGATTAACAACTTCATTTTTCAGCCCCGAGGTATTTGTGTCTAAATTGTTTCTGATTCTTTTATACAGGTTATCCATAATTGCGTTTAATGTATAATGTGAAAAGGATAGATTGGTCATTTCTGCCGTATCTATTACATTTCCCGCACCTTGTTTA
Source organism: Pelobates fuscus (assembly GCF_036172605.1). Classification (NCBI taxonomy): domain Eukaryota; kingdom Metazoa; phylum Chordata; class Amphibia; order Anura; family Pelobatidae; genus Pelobates; species Pelobates fuscus. The sequence goes on from NC_086320.1 coordinate 29,263,698, forward strand.
ATATGTTCTTTCCTAGAGGTGCCTATCAAACGTCTTGAGGGTGTTTTTTTATTTTTTATTTTTTTAGAAATACAGTTTCACAAGTTCATCAGTATACAAAGGAGAATAATTGCAAGACGCTTACATATTCTGCATAAACTACTTATATAGTTAATATATATATTATATATAAATATAAATATATAACGTTGAGTGGCATTTCTAGGATATAGCACAATTTTAAAGTATAGTAGAGATAACAGGATATGAACATGTCTAATCTTAGAAATTACATTAAATTCTCAGGAATGACATGTATGTTACAAGCTAGACTGAGATGCAATGTTTCGATTATAGACTTTAAACATACTAGCTGAGTCCCTGCCAGCAACATAGGGTTGTAAGACATAAGCAGGGGTCAAGTCCTGGGAAAAAAAGTGTGGGAACTCACCCAACATTTTTTTTTTAACTTTGTGTTTATTTTATTTTTTGTTTTATTCTCCCCTCCCTGCTTCTTACCTTGTCAGGGTGGGGGGAGATCGCCTGGTGGTCCGGTGGAGGGAAGCAGCCGCTGCACACAGGTGCCATCAAACACTGTGTTCCCTCTCCAGCTCTTACTCTCGCGAGACCCGCCTGTGCGGAGCGTTGCCATGGTAACCCGTGGCAACGCTCTGAGAGCCGCGGGTCTCGCGAGAGTTAGAGCTGGAGAGGGAACACAGCGTGTGATGGCCCCTGTGTGCAGGTAGCAGGGCAGGTCCTGAAGGATCACTAGCGGGAATGGCGTTCCTGCTTTGAAAAAAGTGCAGGAACGCCATTCCCATGCGTTCCTGCAGGACTCGAGCCCTGGACATAAGCAAGAATAGCTGACAGGGGTCTGACCACTGGGACCGCTCTCATTGTGAAGTAGAGAAAACAAATATGAAGTGAAAATAAACGTAAGACAGTTGCGTAGAAGAAGTTATTAAGCTGGATTCAAGGGGTCCGGTCAGGCAGGCGGCATCTTGATTAGCTGTTCGCTACAACAAGAATGGGCGGTTGGATGGGCCATGCAGGTATCCAGTAAGGCTCTGTGGGGCAGGGCTCTCCTCCGGCCCTGGGCCTGTGTGAGGGCCAGCATCACTAGTCCACAGACTTGATTGCCCACTGGGGCCAAATCTCTTCCCCTTCCCAGGCAGACTGAGGGTTGAGGTGGTGTGCGCCATGAGCGGCGGGCGATCCTCTGCTTATGTGGCAGCCCAGGTGGGCCAGGATGGGTAGGCTTTGTACTTTAAGGTCGCCCAGAGGGGACCCACACTGCCTTGTCCGCTGGTTCCCTTTTGTTTTCTTCGTCTGCACAAGTAGGCTCGGTTGCATGCATTGTTGAAGCTTCTGCCAGAAGTCCTGAAATATTGTGTCCAGTCGCTACAAGATAGTGTCCATAGAGCGGCAATGAGGTGTGTTCAGGTTCTTTGGGCTTGTTCTTGTAGCAGCCGCCATCTTGAGCGTGCACCTCTAGTAGGGAGCCACCAGGATTTGTGAAATCAAGAAGTAAGTGCAGTAATAGTAGCCAATGGTTGACAAGTGGGAGAACCCCCACTGGTCCAGAGCGGGGGTAGTAGTTGGACTGGTCTGCACAGCACTTGTAGAGCAGAGAAATAGTCTGCCTTCCCCCTGCTCCATCGCCTGCAGGCCGCAACGCACCTCCACGGCCACCCGATCACCTGTGTGCTTGAAGAAGGGGTCTGTGGAATCAGCACAATACCCCCAACCAAGGTAGCATAGTTTGTTGCAGGAAAGATGGTGGTTGAGGGGGGATCCCCCGAAAATCGGCACAGCAAGTGGGAGCTCACGCAAAATGTGTCCATTTAGATCGAGGTCTCGGCTGCGCTCCCCCTTGAGGATGTTTTAGATGTTTCCTGTTGTTTTGGGGAGCAAAATATAGTAATAGTTTTTTTTTTTTTTTATCCAATCCAGGGACCTTTACTTTCTTAGGTGCCATATTCCAAATTATTTGTCTTTTCCTTTCTTTGCCCTTCTGACATTTTCAATTTTAGGGGAAAAATATTATGAGATTGTCCGACTTACAATAGTCGTATTATATTTATCGTGGAATTCAATGGTTATATTTGAGTCTCTCATCATCTAGGATGAAGGTCCCTAACCAAGAGGGAAGCAGGGGAGAGGGGGTAGAGAAGTGGTGTGACATTTAAAGGGTTCCGGACATCTGCCTTCTTGTCTATCAAGTTGAAGCAAAAAAAAAAAACACTGCACAAATAAAATTTACTCAACATTCAGGTTTTATACAGACAGCTAGCCTTTTCCCTACTTTTCCTTTACCCTTTTATTTTCTTGTATCAGCGGGTGTCTTTTTTAATCTTAATGACTTGATCCTTTCTTCTCTCCATTGGTGGTTAATTTCATTAGACTTATGATTTTTGTATTCCTGTTTGTTTTGCCAGAACCCCATCCAAGAATATTGTTAAAGTGACCTTGTGTCTTGTAACTTATGTGCTTTTACACCAGTTCATGTGTATTTTCTCCAAACAACTTATATTATCCACATATTATTCATTTATACTTATTTACAACTTGCTTAAATATAATTAAATGTTTGCATGAATATAAATAATAATTTTATGCTCTACATAGTAACTGTTAACCTTTTTTACTTCTGTACTGCGGAAAAGAACACTTTGATTCCTCTGTCTGCATCTCCCTGACCCGAAGTTTACCCCAATACACAGTGGTGAACTGCCTGTCCAGACAAGAGGCTACAGCAGTGAGAAAAGGTGGGAAGGGAAGAGCGCTACAGTACTGATCACAAGGGGGAAAAAAGCTGCACACCTGAGAGGAAGGGCTCAAACCCTTCAGAAAATGGAGAAAAAAAAGACAACAAATACAGGGTGCGCTGGATGAAATAAACGAAAATGAAAACACGAAAAGGAAAGTCTCTATAGGTACAGTGTAGACCTTGAGTAACTGTTCTTCTGTTCTCGCTTTGGAATCGCAGTGGTTGGATATGAAACACAAAAGCAGAGAAGAGGGGGACCAATAGTGCAAAACCGTATTGTTGAGAGGATCACGAACAACACAGACGTAGAGAAATGCCAACTTACAATTTATAGAGCTAAGCCCAGCTCTAGGTAAAACAGCTTACAGTGGTATTTGATACTCCCCACATGTAGGATATAACTGGGCAATTGGAGTCTCCACACGATTCTTTAAAACTTCTGAGACAGACGTCAGCATATAAAATATATAAAAGGAAAAACCCAATGGTGCAATAACTTTGGTAGTACTGCAACAACAGACAACACAGAGGTCCTAAGAGTGCCAACTTACAATCTAAAGAGCTATAACCAGCTCTAAGTAAAACAGCATACAGTGGTATTTGAACTCCCCACGTGTAGGATATTCCTCTAGTGATGCTTGTAGTGCCGGTAGTGTTCAGAGCAGCCACACTGCTCTATGAACCAAGCGTAGGTGGAATAATCCCCACCAGGGATTCCTTTTGCAGTACTGGATCTTGTTAAAAATGATGATAAAAAAAATCAGCCAGGATAAAACAGCAGCATATAAAGTAAATGAACTAACCCAAAGTAAAAGGTAGTAACAAAATACTTTAATATAAAACAGAGTAAAAATACACAACGCGTTTCGCCAAACAGTAGGCTTTTTCAAGTGTAAAGATAATAATCCTGGCTTAATCACATTATATAGGCAGCTATATGGCATAAATTACAAAGATTGGCGCCAAAATGGCGTCATTACCATGTGACCGCGGTCACATGGCTTAAAATTATACATATGATAGGTTAATATGTTAAATCATTGAAAAATAATCATTTTAAATAATACATATTATGGGCTAATTCTTAACCCACTTGGGACCTATTAGGTAGTTATATATATATGGAATATTGCATATTTGAATAGGGGTAAACTTAAGAACATTAGGGTTTTTTTGATGGTGTGTTAGGAAATGTTTAGACACTGTATGATTCTCAAATCCATTCTTAATGTTCCGACAGTGTTCTGATATCCTAATTTTTAGGCATCTTGATGTCATACCTACATATTGGAGGCCACAAGGGCACTCCAGTAGGTATATAACATTTTTCGTACAACACGTAATGAACTGTTTGATTTATAATTATAATTATAATTTATTTATAATTCCATGGAGAGGGGGCGATATAAGAAACATTTTGGGAAAAGCCGAAATGGAATGGGTTTTTAATCTTAAGACATTAACCCCAGAAGGCTTAAATGCAGAATTTGATCTTTTTAATTTCCTGTAGTATTTTAACTTTATGCATAGATTATTAGCTCCAGCACTGTTATTAATTTTATTTTACTTTTATTTTTATTTTTATGATATTATAACCATATACTAAGACCACCATTTCATGTCTTATGTATCACTTTTATTTTTATTTATTTATTTTATTATCTATTTCCACCATTATATGTATATGTATTTGATGACATTGTATGACTGTTATTCTATGCTCCCCCCCTTTATCACTTTGCCCCTTTATTTACTGTCCTTCTTTTATATGTCACCCTTCTGCCCCCTTCTCCTCTTGCCCTTTACCACTATGGCAGCTTAAAATCCCCTTTCCCCTCACTAATTGGGATTCCCCCTACCCCTTTTTCCGTTCTAAATTTCAGTCCGATCATGTCATTAGCAGAGACATGATCCGGACTACATTTCCCTGCATGCCTAGCACCATACACGGCATTTTGCCGTTTTTGCCGATCCGCCCATTTCATTGGTCCAAAATGGCCACGCCCCCGTGACCTTTCCCCTGCCTCTTGTTTTCGTTATTTCTCTCCTTCCACTCCATAAAATTGATTCGTTGTAACTACCTAATAGGTCCCAAGTGGGTTAAGAATTAGCCCATAATATGTATTATTTAAAACGATTATTTTTCAATGATTTAACATATTAACCTATCATATGTATAATTTTAAGCCATGTGACCGCGGTCACATGGTAATGACGCCATTTTGGCGCCAATCTTTGTAATTTATGCCATATAGCTGCCTATATAATGTGATTAAGCCAGGATTATTATCTTTACACTTGAAAAAGCCTACTGTTTGGCGAAACGCGTTGTGTATTTTTACTCTGTTTTATATTAAAGTATTTTGTTACTACCTTTTACTTTGGGTTAGTTCATTTACTTTATATGCTGCTGTTTTATCCTGGCTGATTTTTTTATCATCATTTTTAACAAGATCCAGTACTGCAAAAGGAATCCCTGGTGGGGATTATTCCACCTACGCTTGGTTCATAGAGCAGTGTGGCTGCTCTGAACACTACCGGCACTACAAACATCACTAGAGGAATATCCTACACGTGGGGAGTTCAAATACCACTGTATGCTGTTTTACTTAGAGCTGGTTATAGCTCTTTAGATTGTAAGTTGGCACTCTTAGGACCTCTGTGTTGTCTGTTGTTGCAGTACTACCAAAGTTATTGCACCATTGGGTTTTTCCTTTTATATATTTTATATGCTGACGTCTGTCTCAGAAGTTTTAAAGAATCGTGTGGAGACTCCAATTGCCCAGTTATATCCTACATGTGGGGAGTATCAAATACCACTGTAAGCTGTTTTACCTAGAGCTGGGCTTAGCTCTATAAATTGTAAGTTGGCATTTCTCTACGTCTGTGTTGTTCGTGATCCTCTCAACAATACGGTTTTGCACTATTGGTCCCCCTCTTCTCTGCTTTTGTGTTTCATATCCAACCACTGCGATTCCAAAGTGAGAACAGAAGAACAGTTACTCAAGGTCTACACTGTACCTATAGAGACTTTCCTTTTCGTGTTTTCATTTTCGTTTATTTCATCCAGCGCACCCTGTATTTATTGTCAAGAGGCTACAGCAGCATGCTTACAACAGCTGCGCGAGAACCTTACCAGGCCAGCAGCGTCACACCATTCACGCCGCAGTCTTTCCTACCAGGTAGGTCTGCGCCCTTGGTTTCGCCATCTCACGCGAGGGAGTCGGTGACACAGTCACCTATTCAGCTGCAACATGAGAGAGGGAGTGGAAAAAAAATCACACGCTCAGAGTGTGGAAGTCTCCATCATCCAGCATGCCACATGTCACCTCACATAGAGGGTGTACATGCACACCTCACATCATCATGCCTCACTCTCCAACACTTTATAATAGAGCTGTAACAGATGATTGTCACATCCTGCATTTCTTGACATTTACTAGACAGACCACTATGCATCCATCCAATCGCAACATTTATTTAATTTGCTCTCAGAATACATTTATTGGCAAATTGTTTACCTGCACTGGTAACAAGACCTAAATGAATATTTCTTAGGACTGGAGAGATTTCTTATAAAAATATGAAACTCATGTGGCTTGTGTGGCAGCAGATGGGCTGTTATCGTGCTCTGTTAATTAGCATTTTGAAGCATTGTGGACAATGTGGAGTTGTTTAGAATCAGATTCGATTATTGTAATTGTACATTAAACATTTGTACTGCAAATGTGTTTACAAAGCTATCGCTAAATGAAGAGCAGTAATACAAATATTATCTTAAGCAGAATTATGTACATTTTTTTCCAAGAATGATTTTATATTAGAACATTCATGAATTACATTTTAGAGACAAGGCACTGCATACAGATTCCTTATTTTCTTTGAGTATATGTACACTATCTTATGACAGAAGGCAAAGTTCGCAAACACAGACTTTGTTGATCAGAAAATAAATAAGAAAATAGATTTCGATTTTACAGTTCGTTAATGTGTTCAACCAGCCAGAATATGCAAAATACGCATATGATATAAAGCACCTATAAGGCATTGATTTATATTTTCCTTAAAGGGAAGCACCATACAACCTGAAACATTATGGTTGGGATATAAGCAGGAGACCTAGTAACATGGATTTGTGATTTAGTTGTGTCTTGAGTTCCTTAGCATCCCCCCAATGTAAGAATTAAAATAATTTTAGAATGGTTTGACTTCTTACCTGAGGTCCACTGTGAGCCATTCCTTGTCTTCTCTCTAGTCAGGATGAGGAAAGCCCTGAACATGGGCTGAAACGTCGATTTTACATTTTATGGAATAACTCCAAATAAAGTTTTCTACTATTCTCTATAAGACCCTGGGTACAAGCCCAATTTTTACTTTATTTTTTGTATACTTTTGCTGTGGCTTTTTTAGCACCCTGCACCTACATTAAATGGGATAAATCAGAGTTCACGGATTAATCCACTTTTTTATATCACATATAGAAAAAAGAAGTTCACTCACTGTTTTCAGTTCTGAAAACCACGAAAACTCTTTAGATAATATAGCCTCGGTGCTCCACAGTGGAACTATAATACATTCTTCAAATATTGGAAAGGAGTAGGCACTCGCAGGACTTTGTTATGAAAAAGTAAAAACTTTTTTAATTGTGCAGCGTCAACGTTTCGGACCCACTCGTGGTCCTTTGTCAAGACCTATTATATCACATAGTCGCCCAATATGACAAACTAACGGAACAAAGGATATTAGGAATGAACAAGCCATTTGTTTTGTGATTAATTAAAAAAAAAAAAAAAAGATGGTTGGTAGTTAGGGGACAGACACTAAATGTTGAATTTTTTTTAACAGTAAAAATGGAACAAGTATGTCTTGAGTTGATGTTTGAACTAAATGACATGATAATGTACTGCAAATTATATACATAATATTCATATTATACACTCATTAGCCACAACATTAAAACGAGTGACAGGTGAAGTGAATAACATTGATTATATCATTACCACGGCACTTGTCAAGGGATAGGATATATTAGGCAGCGAGTGAATGATCATTTCTTGAATTTCATTTATTGGAAGCAGCAAAAATGTGCCAGCACAAAAATATGAACAACTTTGACAAGGGCTAAATAATGATAGCTAGACAACTGGGTCAGAGCATCTCCAAAACAGCAAGTCTTGTAGAATGTTGCCGAAATGCAGTGTTTATTACCTACCAAAAGTAGTGCACATCAGAACTGGACCATGGAGCAATGGAAACATGTTGCCTGGTTTGATGAAGCATGTTTTCTTTTAGAACAGGTGGATGGCCATGTGCGTGTGCATTGTTTACCTAGGGAAGAGATAGCAGCGGGATGCACTATGGGAATAAAGCAGACCAGAGGAGGCGGTGTTATACAATTGATGTGGATGTTACTTTGACATGTACCACCTACCTAGAGATTTTCACAGAATACTTTCACCCCTTAATGGCAATGGTGTTCCCTGATGGCAGCCGCCTATCGTAAGAGGATAATGCACCCTGCCACATTGCAAAAATTCTTCAGGAATGAACCCTCAACATTAGAGATGTCCCGAATAGTTCGCTGGCGAATAGTTCCTGGCGAACATAGCTTGTTCGCGTTCGCTACAGACGGCGAACATATGCGATGTTCAGTCCGCCCCTATTCGTCATCATTGAGTAAACTTTGACCCTGTACCTCACAGTCAGCAGACACATTCCAGCCAATCAGCAGCAGCCTCTCCCTCCCAGACCCTCCCACCTCCTGCACAGCATCCATTTTAGATTCATTCGGAAGCTGCATTCTTTTTTTTTTTTTTAGACAGAAGTGTGTTATATTTGAGCATGCTAGGCTGAACGTGCATATATCATGGCTAGTTGCACTGAGGGTATGAGTATGTAGCAGTACATTGTTGTGAAAGATGGCTGTCATGTTTAGGGTGTAGCTTGCACGTTATCAACTGTGTATTTATATCAGCAGCTCCACCACTAGTTATAAATCAAGTGTGAGACGCCCCATGAGATGAGACTAGTGAATAACATAATACATGAACGGTTAAGGTAAAGGCATGTAAGGAACTATGACAATAAACTCTTTAGGAGGTGAAATAATGACATGTTTAAACGCTTGCTACTTTACGATTAGTTAATGTGCAGAGAGCAGTTCATGTGATCAAAGGCATGGTGTGGAGGATCGGCTATAGTGGGACATGCTTGGCAGGCTGCTTGTGCTCTTCCGATTCCTTCTGGGCGCCAGGTGCAGACCCTGGGAGTCCCTGATACCTGGAACAACAAAGGCAAGTCTCTGGCTGAGTGCCGGGTTCGCGGCTTGAGGTGGTGGAAGCTTGTTTTGTCTGGTGGTCGGATCTGTCCCGGTGGTACTTCACGTCCGGTGCGGGATTGTGGTGGCTTAAGGTGGAGGCGAGTGCTTGACGTGGGGCAGGCTCTGCATTTCTGTTTGTGCCTCTGGTCCCGTCTTCGACGCCTTTTGCGTTGGTGGATTTTAATGGGGACTGCTTCGCTTAGCTGTGGTGGAGCTTGTTGGGGCTTCCTGCTTGTTATTTGCTTCCAAAATTGATTAAAGAGTCTGTCCAGCTTAGACTCAATATCCTGCCATGCTTTGCTGGTACCAGGAGGACACGCGGCTGCCGCCATATTGGGAGAGTCGCAGATGAGTATGTCAGCCTGGGCGGCTGTGCTCTGTGCGTCCATTAGCTCCAGACAGCCTCTCAGGGGTGGACCGGGATAACCCCCACCGGTCCGAGGGGGGGTAACGGAGCTCTTGCCGGGAAGTAGCTGCTCCTGGGTATCCCAGGATCGGGAGATCAGCCGCCTCTCCCGCCCGGTGAGCACCAGGCCACACTTGCCACGCGGTAGTAAGTAAGACTCTGTCGAGTTGCTGACCGTTATTAAGCATGTCGGGTCGGTCAGGTAGGAGCAACATTGCTGGGTCATCCCCTTCTGGGGTGAAATTCGCTTGTTGATAGCTGCTTAAAATGAGATATTGAGGGAGCACATAGGAAGTGTGTCTTCCTCCATGACAGCTGGGCCCCGCCCCCCAGGAAGCTGCATTCTTAGTGAGAGGAGGGACAGTGTAGCTGCTGCTGATTTAATAGGGAAATTGATAGCTGGGCTAGTGTATTCAGTGTCCACTACAGTCCTGAAGGACTCATCTGATCTCTGCTGTAAGAACAGCACCCCAAAAAGCCCTTTTTGGGCTAGAACATCAGTCTGCTTTTTTTTTTTTCTGTGTAATCTAATTGCAAATGCCTGCCTGCCAGCATGTGTGTCAGGCTCACAGCGTATACTGTGCCCACTTGCCCAGTGCCACCACTCATATCTGGTGTCACAACAGCTTGCATTTAAAAAAAAATAAATAAATTTGACTGTAATATAATAGCAGTCAGTTTCCTTCACACATGTGCATTTCAGGGCCTGCCAGGGCACAGTGTCACACCAGTGCAACTCATATCTGGTGTAACAGTAGTGTACATAAAAAAAAAACCTAGAAATTTGACTGTGAAATAATAGCAGTCAGTTTCCTTCACACGTGTGCGTTTCAGGGCCTGCCAGGGCACAGTGTCACACCAGTGCAACTCATATCTGGTGTAACAGTAGTGTACATTTAAAAAAAATATAAAATTTTGACTGTAATAGATTGAATAGCAGTTAGTTGTCTGCAAGCGTATGTGTCAGGCCTACAGCGTCTACTCTGCCAACTTCTGCCAGTGCACAGTGCCACTCATATCTGTTGTCACAGTAGCTTGCACGCATAGTACCACTAATCGAAAAAAAAATGACAGGCAGAGGCAGGCCACCCCGCAGGGGCCATCGTGGTCATGGTGCTGTGATTCCCTTTGGCCCTAGAATAATGGCCAGTGTTCAGAGGCCACGTACCCTGAACTCGAAAAGCTCTGAGGACATAGTTGACTGGCTAACACAGGACACCCAATCTTCTACAGCTTCCGCTCGGAACCTTGACGCACCATCCTCCTCCAGCTTAGCTTCGGGCACCTCTCAAGTTACCACTCGCCCGCCTGCCGCCACCACCAACACTAGCACCACAGCCGCTTCACTTGATCTGTCAGAGGAGTTATTTACACATCAATTGGAAGAAATGAGTGATGCGCAACCATTATTGCCAGAGGGAATGATAACAGGGATATGTCTCAGTCAGGCAGCATTACACACATGGACGTACGGTGTGATGATGATGATTTTGTACCCGCTGCTGCTTCCTTTGCTGAGTTGTCAGATACAAGTGAAGCGGTTGATGATGACGATGCATCCGTGGATGTCACGTGGGTGCCCGCTAGAAGAGAAGAAGAACAGGGGGAAAGTTCAGATGGGGAGACAGAGAGGAGGAGGAGACGAATTGGAAGCAGGGGGAGGTCATCGCAAGGAGCTAGTGGCACAGTCAGACAGCATGCATCGGCACCCGGGGTCAGCCAGACAGCACGCCAATCAACGCATGCTGTTGCCACCACCAGAATGCCGTAATTGCAGAGCTCAGCAGTGTGGCATTTTTTTGGTGTGTCTGCCTCTGACAACAGCAATGTTATTTGCAACCTGTGCCAAAAGAAACTGAGTCGTGGGAAGTCCAACACCCACCTAGGTACAACTGCTTTGCAAAGGCACATGATCGAACATCACAAACGCCTATGGGATCAACACATGAGTACAAGCAGCACACAAACTCAAAGCCGCCATCCTCCTCCTGGTCCAGCATCTTCAGCCACGTCAACCACTGCTGTCCTCCTTGCCCCCTCTCAACCATCCGCCACTCCGTCTCTCGCCTTGAGCAGTTCCTGCTCATCTGCCCACAGTCAGGTGTCTGTCAAGGACATGTTTGAGCGTAAGAAGCCAATTTCACAAAGTCACCCCCTTGCCCGGCATCTGACAGCTGGCTTGTCTGAACTCTTAGCCCGCCAGCTTTTACCATGCAAATTTGTAGCTATTGGGACAACGCAGTGGAAGGTACCCGGCCGAAATTTCTTTGCACAAAAGGCAATCCCCAACCTGTACTCGATTGTGCAAAAGGAAGTAATGGCATGTCTGGCACACAGTGTTGGGGCAAGGGTCCATCTGACCACTGATACCTGGTCTGCAAAGCATGGTCAGGACAGGTATATCACCTACACTGCGCATTGGGTAAACCTGCTGACGGTTGCCAAGCATGGAATGCGTGGCTCTGCAGAGGAGTTAGTGACACCGCTACGACTTGCTGCCACCTCCTCTACTCCTCCTACTCCATCCTCTTCCATAACCTCCTCGGCTGAGTCCTCTTCTGCTGCTGCGTCTTGCTCCACATCAACGGCACCCCCCCAGCTCCCCAGGTACTGTTCCACATCCCGGATACGGCAGTGTCACGCCGTCTTGGGGTTGACTTGCCTGAAAGCAGAGAGTCACACCGGACCAGCACTCCTGTCCACCCTGAACGCACAGGTGGATCAGTGGCTGACTCCGCACCAACTGGAGATCGGCAAAGTGGTTTGTGACAACGGAAGAAATTTGTTGGCGGCATTGAAGTTGGGCAAGTTACACATGTGTGTAATCTGATCGTACAATGCTTTGTGCATAAGTACCCAGGCTTACAGGACGTCCTGAAGCAGGCCAGGAAGGTGTGTGGCCATTTCAGGCGTTCCTACATGGCCATAGCGCACTTTTCAGATATCCAGCGGTGAAACAACATGCCAGTGAGGCGCTTGATTTGCGACAGCCCGACACGTTGGAATTCAACACTCCTAAGGTTCGAGCGCCTGCTCCAACAAGAAACAGCCGTTAATGACTATTTGTATGTCCGGGGTGCTAGGACTGCCTCTGCGGAGCTGGGAATTTTTTGCCATGTTACTGGACACTCATGCGCAATGCCTGTAGGCTCATGCATCCTTTTGAGGAGGTGACAAACCTAGTCAGTCGCACCGAAGGCTCCATCAGCGACACCATACCATTTGTTTTTTTCCTGGAGCGTTCCCTGCGAAGAGTGCTGGATCAGGCCGTAGATGAGCGTGAAGAGGAAGAGGAAGAGTTGTGGTCACCATCACCACCAGAAACAGCCTTATCAGCATCGCTTGCTGGACCTGTGGCAACGCTGGAAGAGGATTGTGAGGAAGAGGAGTCAGAGGAGGAATGTGGCTTTGAGGAGGAGGAGGAAGACCAACCACAACAGGCATCCCAGGGTGCTCATTGTCACCTATCTGGTACCCGTGGTGTTGTACGTGGCTTGGGGGAAGAACATACCTTCAGAGAGATCACTGAGGATGAGGAACAGGACATGAGTAGCTCGGCATCCAACCTTGTGCAAATGGGGTCTTTCATGCTGTCGTGCCTGTTGAGGGACCCTCGTATAAAAAGGCTGAAGGAGAACGCCTGTACTGGGTGTCCACGCTACTAGACCCCCGGTATAAGCAGAAAGTGCCTGAAATGTTACCGAATTACCGCAAGTCGGAAAGGATGCAGCAGTTCCAAAATAAATTAAAAAGTATGCTTTACACAGCGTATAAGGGTGATGTCACAGCACAACGGGAATCTAACAGGGGAAGAGGTGAAAGTAATCCTCCTCCTCCCACGACCACGCCGGCAAGGACAGGACGCTTTACAGACGTGTTGTTGATGGAAGACATGCAGAGCTTTTTAAGTCCTACGCATCGCCACAGCCCTTCGGGGTCCACCCTCAGAGAACGACTCGACCGACAGGTAGCAGACTGCCTCGCCTTAACTGCAGATATCGACACTCTGAGGAGCGATGAACCCCTTGACTACTGGGTGTGCAGGCTGGACCTGTGGCCTGAGCTATCCAAATTTGCGATAGAACTTCTGGCCTGCCCCGCTTCAAGTGTCCTGTCAGAAAGGACCTTCAGTGCAGCAGGAGGTATTGTCACTGAGAATAGAAGTCGCCTAGGTCAAAAAAGTCTAGATTACCTCACCTTTTTTTAAGATGAATGAGGGATGGATCCCTAAGGGACTTACAGTGGGCGATACATTCGACTAAAAAAGGCCTGATGAGGGGGACGTAACAGGGATTAAACTGATAAGAATAGTACTACTTAACACACCACTCCTATCTGGTGACACATTAGATTGCACGCGCAGTGCCCCAAATTTGAAGTAGGAGGACCGACCAAGCATCTTTTTCCATCTCCCGGTTCCTAAAATCGATGCCATATACAAGTCGCCTGATAGGGGACGTAATAGGGATTAAACTGATAAGAATAGTACTACTTAACACACCACTCCTATCTGGTGGCACATTAGATTACACGCGCAGTGCCCCAAATTTGAAGTAGGAGGACCAACCAAGCATCTTTTTCCATCTCCTGGTTCCTAAAATCGATGCCATATTCACATCCCCTGATAGGGGATGTAACAGGGATTAAACTGATAAGAATAGTACTACTTAACACACCACTCCTATCTGGTTGCACATTAGATTGCACGCGCAGTGCCCCAAATTTGAAGTAGGAGGACCGGCCAAGCATCTTTTTCCATCTCCCGGTTCCTAAAATCGATGCCATATACACGTCCCCTGATAGGGGACGTAACAGGGATTAAACTGATAGGAATAGTACTACTTAACACACCTTATAATAACGCAGAGAGAGGCAACACAGAGAGAGGAGTCTGAAGAAGAGGAGTCAGAGGAAGAAGGTGGCTTTGAGGAGGTGGAAGACCAAACACAGCAGGCGTCCCAGGGGGCTTGTTGTCACCTTTCGGGGACCCTTGGTGTTGTACGTGGCTGGGTGGAGGAAGAGACCTTCAATGACATCAGTGAGGACAAGGAACGGGACATGGCTAGCTTGGTATCCAACCTTGTGCAAATGGGGAGTTTGCGGTTGTGCAAATGGACTGTTTGTGGTTGTTTGCAGTGCGTTAAACGGGGAGTTTGGTCTGTCACTGTGAAGCAGGCGTAACCCTTACACTACCTGATGGATACAACATCATACCTGATGTTTTAAAGCACGTTATTCCAAACAACTTAGGAATGTTAGGTGATTTCTGCCCTTTATGGATTAAAACCAGACTCTGCATCAACTATGTAATTTTCCATGGGAGTTTTGCCATGGATCCCCCTCCAGCATGCCACAGTCCAGGTGTTAGTCCCCTTGAAACAACTTTTCCATCACTATTGTGGCCAGAAAGAGTCCCTGTGGGTTTTAAAATTCGCCTGCCTATTGAAGTCTATGGCAGTTCGCCCGGTTCACCCGTTCGCGAACATTTGCGGAAATTCGCGTTCGCCGTTTGCGAACGGAAAATTTTATGTTCACGACATCTCTACTCAACAGAAAATGTTGAGTAGCATGACAAATAGTTCAAGGTGTTGCATTGTCCTCAAAATTCTCTATATCTTAATTCATTTGAGCATCTGTGGGATGTGCTCGAACAACACATACTATGCATAGATGTCCTACCTCACAACCTGCAAGACTTAAAGGATCTGCTGCTAAGGTCTTTGTACCAGACACTACAGACACATTCAAAGGTCTTGTAGAGTCCGTGCCTCGATGCATCTGAGGTGTTTTGGCAATATGATAAAGGCCTACATGATAATAGGTAGGTGGTTTTAATGTTGTGGCTGATCAGTGGGTATGTCTATTTAGCAGGACACTTATGTGTGCATTTTCATGCCATTTTGGTTCATCCAAATAATTTTTCTAAATACCACATCTCTTCTTTCAATGCCTTACAGTTCCTGAATATACCATCCCTAGGGATATAAGATCTAGCCTAGAGCCTCCACTCTTAATATAAAAATGTAAATGCATTCAAAAAGCTTTATAAACAGTTCATTCTATTTAGAAATAGCATGCAGTGCTTCTTTCACACCATGCATTCAGGTAACAGATGTTCTAACCCATTGTGGGTTTTTTTCTGTTTAGCTGGGATAACAGCCACCTAGATGAGCTGCAGGTGCTGTTCAATTCAATACATTGATGCAAACAAGAAAATTCTTGTGAGAATTCTATCAGCTAAATAAAGCTGTTTACAGGTTTCAGCTGGCATAAGGTATACGGATGACCCAGTCACAGAACAGTTACATAATGAGAGTGACATTTGAGAGGTATTATAATGTTCAATAAAATCTGCACTTTGCATATTTTAGCATATACTGAGATATAGATTGGTTTTAAATTCTATATTATGTTATGCTTTGACTCCATTGATATTATGGCTATTTAACCCCTTAAGGACTGAGCCAAATGTACACGTTGTGAACAAAACAAAACGTAAACAAAACCTGGCATTTGCGCTATATGTCTGTCCAACCGTAATTCACCTCTTTCATATTAAATGCACCCCCCTTTATTATATATCATTTTATTCAATGGAAACAGGGCTTTCATTTAATATCAAATATTTAGCTATGAAACATAATTTAAATGAAAAAAATTGGAGAAAATAAGATTTTTTTTATTTATTTAGTTCTACATGACATTTTAACTGTCAATGTCATAATACTGTTTGCTTTTACTGCAATAAAATACACATATTTGTATTCAGCAAAGACTCAAGTGTAAAACAGTACCCCCTATGTACAGGTTTCATGGTGTTTTGGGAAGTTACAGGGTCAAATATAGCACGTTACATTTAAAATTGAAATTCGCCAGATTGGTTACGTTGCCTTTGAGACTGTATAGTAGCCCAGGAATTCAATTCACACCCATAATGGCATACCATTTGCAAAAGTAGACAACCCAAGGTATTGTCCAGTCTTTTTTAGTAGCCATTTGATTACAAACACTGGCCATACTACATACTACATACTACCTATATTAAAAAAATATATAATATTCAAATGCCAGCAGTGTCAATAGACTTTAATGCCGACTTTACACTAGTCTATAGCTGACACAGAGGTTCCACTTGTGATTATCGTACTTTACAATATAAAATGTGCACTGTTATTCTCTGCCTAACGCGTGTTCATAAATGTTGAATTAACGGGAAGCAACTGCTGTTGGGGCATTGCATGCTTATTTGTTTTTCTGCAAGCACAAAAAAATAAAGAATAAATATATATATATATATATATATAATATTCTCAATTTTTTTTCAACAAACTACCTATCACTATGAAACAAAACCACAAGAAACTGTATTTTACATTTTGTGAAACATTAAGAAAAAAAAAAAAATAACCGCTTGCATTTCGTCTCAATTGACATTCATGAATGTGGAAATCATTTTTTTGCTTAGAAAAGGAACAACATTGATGAAATATAATGTTTTAAATCTAAAATTTTAACCCTTAGCCGCATAATTAATTCTGCAGAGAAATACCCAAATCTAATATCCAATTAATTATATTTGTTGACCTAAAGTAAAATGCTAAAAAAAAAAAAAATCCAAGGTACCCACTTTTAAATATTACGTCATCGAAATGAAACATAAAAATGAAAAATATATATTTTTAAGATCCTTCCACTAACCAAATCTTCCTGGAGTGAAAATGAATCACTGATTTATGTTTACAGGAATATTCTTTTTGAAAACAGAACAATTAGCTGCTTACCTAAAAAATGTATATGTATTAAATGTGTAATGACATACACATGAAACATCATTAGCAGACATTTCAACAATCACAGATTTTATTTTCAAGTAATAATATAAACTGTCAGTTTGCCTTTATTCCTTTAGATAGCTGAATATATTGTCTCTGAAAAAAATAATCTGCACTATTTATCATGTATCTATGAACAACCACATTTACTTATATTAACGGGTATATTAAAAAGCATATTTCAAATAGCTGTGTAAAGTAATAAACTCCAAACAAGATAAGAATAGAGCTCACTGTAGTAAGGTAATCAGTGTAGGGCACTTAATCAAGTATCCAAATGTTTGGTGCCTGTGTCGTGGCTTTGAACATTGATTACTGTACCTATATTTCAGGGAAATAACCATGGCTGGATTAGCATAGGGGCCGATGGAGCAGCAGCTCCAGGCCCATGCCTATGGAATAGGTCCATTGATTTTTTTTTCTACTACTGATTACTGTACCTATATTTCAGGGAAATAACCATGGCTGGATTAGCATAGGGGCCGATGGAGCAGCAGCTCCAGGCCCATGCCTATGGAATAGGTCCATTGATTTTTTTTTCTACTACTCTTTACATGCTCTTGCTTCAGTATTGAAACATAAGAGGGATGTAGAGGAACAAAACTGGTGTGGACTGGCTGACAATGAAATTAGTTAAGGTAAAGCTGACTTTGAGCACTATGCGAATGCTCTTGCTGCTTTAGTCTCTCTAACACTGAGGCATGTTCCCTTTCTTCTCCACTCACTACATACACCTTTTCTCTGTCCCAGACTGTATAACAGGAGCTTCTGCCTGCTAGTAAGAAGGTTAGGAGAGAAGTGACCCAGAGAGTGCTAAGGGACAGCCCTTAGAAAGGGTGGAGCGAACGTATCATTAGACGCATTAGTGCCAAGCTCAGGGTCTGCACAGTATGCCCTTGGTTGGTCATCCTGTATGATTCGATAGGGATTACATAGGGATACATTGGGAGACTATTACGCATGCGTGGCTAAACGCTATGCTGGGCCAGTCAGCATCTCCTCATAGACATACATTGAATCAATGCATCTCTATGGGGAATGTTCTGCATCTCAATGCAGAGCGTGGATATGAGAATGCCAGTGCAGCACTGACACAGCAAGCACATTTAGTGGCCATCTGAGAGAAGAGTAACTAGGCGGCAATGTAAACGCTGCCTTTACTCTGAAAATGCTGCGTTTACATTGAAAATCCTGCAGGGTCATGCAACAGACACCAGAACCACTAAATTAAACTGTAGTGGTTCTGATGACTATAGTGTCTCTTTAAGATTAGTTTTAGTTTATTTTAAAATAGGTCCTATATATACCAGTCAATATTAAAATATTAAAAAACTTTGTAACAGACTATGCTAGTATTCCAATATTCCAATGTTCAAACCTTTTGATTAAAGTTGTGTCATTTGTAAGAAAACCCCACGTTGTTTTAAAGTGATAAGTAAATTACCAGCTCTTATCATGTTAATTACATTATTGTAAATTCTGTTTGATATAGAATTTCTTATCCCTTGCTCTGTTAATAGCTTGCTAGACCCTACCCGGGGGTCCTGTATGTAATTAAAGTTCAATTTACAGAACAAAAGATAACAATTTGTGAATAAAGTTACATCTGACTGAATATGAAACCATTTTGTTTTCATGCTGTGTCAGTCACATGTGTCGTCTGTGTTCAACTCTGAACATTCAACAAAGAGATGCATTGAGTTAATGCATCTCTATGAGAAGATGCTGATTTGCCAGCACTGTGTTTGACTCCTTCCCCACCCTGCTTTTTTGGCTGAGATGATCAGAATTCTATGGGAAATTATCAAAGGTTTAATATAGTCTATGACTTAAATCTTTTCATATGCAAAGATCTTCGATTAAAATGAAACTCCAAGATGGATTTACCCAAAAAAACTTTAATGTGAATTTTATAGAAAATGGTTTAAGATATGTATTGTTAATTAGTAATAAGAAACAAGAATTATTCACAACATTTTTCAGGTGTCTGATCTGTCTTCTCCGATATCTGATTAAATCATTAACTGAGACTTTTGATGTAATCCCTGAACTGCCATTGTTTTGATTTGAGGATTTGTGAGCATGGTGGGATGTATAAAGTCTACTGTTAGTAAGCTGCTAAGCTTTGTATGATCACCCGTAATAGAGGAAGAAGAAGGCATGAGGAACTGCTCTGCTGATCTAAATTCCCGCATATCTGTTTGTTTTAACCCATTCCCCCATTTGGTTAGACAACAAGGAAGGAATATCAAATTTTTTTGAAAGACAAGAATCATAGAATGTTCAATTTTAGACCGACAAATTCAAAGAATCAACATCTGACATTCATCTATATTGCCGTTCACATAATACACTCTGCAGCTTTGTTTTTTTTTTTGGTACCTTTTTGTGCTGCTGTCAATATCTCAGATTTGGGCAAATATTAATTAATGGTATGTTATAATTGTATGTTTCAATATGTGGGAACACTATCTGATTTTTCTTGACTAGTCCATAAATCAATCTGTGCACCTACACTTTTGCTTTTTTTTTTTTTAGTCAATTAAAAGGTGTGGCTTGGTAGAAGCTGTGGGGCCGATGTGAGGGTCAAATATCTGTAATTGTGCCAAGTGTCTTTTAAATTTGGAATTCATTTATGACAAGAATCTCTGATTTCAACGACTGCTTAATGTTGCAGTCACCGGCCCGCCGAGTCTCACGGCCGTGCCCGACCGGCACAGCCTCGCCGACAACACGAGCTTACCTGCTCGTCGGTGAGCCGGGAACCGCTCCCCCAGGTCTTCCGGGCATCACGCCCAAATCCAAGATGGCGCCGACCGCGTGGTCGAGTCTATCACTAGCCCTGCCCCCGGGAATTATACCAACGTGTGCGTGACGTCACGACGTCAACGCACACGCACGTTTTGGGGTTAGAGGTCGCCCTCTGACCAATCAGAGCATAGAGAGGGATATTTAAATCCCTAACTCACCCCAGTACTTTGCCCTGTCGTGGTTTCCGTTTCCTGGTTTCCTGAGAGTGC
This sequence comes from Pelobates fuscus, assembly GCF_036172605.1. Taxonomy (NCBI): domain Eukaryota; kingdom Metazoa; phylum Chordata; class Amphibia; order Anura; family Pelobatidae; genus Pelobates; species Pelobates fuscus. The sequence continues at coordinate 29,284,024 of NC_086320.1, forward strand.
TCATTATTCGTGTTTCTGATTTCCTGGTATCCTGATCTTGGCTTTTCCCTGGTTATTCTATATTCTGGTTTCCCTGACTTGGCTTGTGTTTACGGTATTGTGTATTTTCTGGCTTCCCTGACCTCGGCTTTCCCTTTGACTATTCTCTGTCTCTAGCGTATTAGTCCGGCCATTCTAAGGTCCGGTTTACGCTCTGTCCTTTTATTTCCCTTTCCTTGTATATGTATATGTTTACATAGTTTCTGCGTGCTGGACCACACTAGTAGTCGTGACACTTAATATATTTTGTCAGTTCAGGACCAGGATTATTTTTTTTTTTTAATTCTTTATTTTTGCGTGCATGTGTTTAACAACGTTGTAAACTAAGCCACAACAGCTCACGTTCACATTTTTCAGTAGACATTTAAAACATGGCTATTATGTCAATGCACATTTTAGAAATTATGATAAGCACTTTTCAACGTTAGATACAGTAAGATTTTCACATGTTTGTTAGTCGCTGGCTAGAGATATAGGATGCAGTTATATCTAAACAGTAACACGGTTAATTATCGTGGTGGTCAAAAGATGCATAAATCAGTACATTGCTTTTTTTAAAAAACAGACAGGCATCTGGTAAGCATAGAAATGATAGATTTTACAATTCTTTGCGTTTTGGTGTGCATGTAATAACAGTGTACCTGCTCTGCCCCTATAGCCATCGCAAGTAGCGTGATAACAGGTTACACAAGTATGGTGTGTCATAGTAGTAGACAGCACTATTTTTAAAAGGGAAGTAGGAGACAGTCACCAACAGTGGATGTGGCACAACTCGTGTAATGTGAGTAGCATGAGGGTTTCCTTGCATGCGGTATGAGGCAGTGCTATGCTTTAATAAGGCATTTTGAGTATGTAAATTTCAGCGCTTAGATAGAAAACAGGCTTCAACTATTCTGTGTTCGCTGGGTGTGCTAGGCAGCGAAAAAGCGCGCTTTCTTCGAGTGTGCTTGCTATTATGAGTTGGCTATATGCGCGTGTGTTTCAGTATGCGTTGCTGCACAGTGTTTATAAACGATCGATGGCCTGTGTGTAAGAAGTGTGTCCTATGCTTAGTGTCGGATAGAGTTAAAACTGGGGAGGTCTCAACCGGCTATGTCATTGTAAACTATACACGACAACTGAAGGGTAATCAGGCTGAAAAACATAAGACATAAAACATATGGCTGGGATCTGCTTGGGGGTACACCGCTGGGGCTCTCCTTGATAACATTACTGACAGTAGCACATGCAATGACAAGTGAGTAAGTCTCTTGGTGTTTGGGCTTGTGCTGGTCGGCAAGTGTCTCTTCAGCCCACTCCCAGGGCTGGGAATCGCCATTCCAGCGTGTGTATGGTTAGTGCCTGTCCTCGTGAGGGTCTCCCCCCGGCAGGTCGTGGTATTGCTCTTCGCCCGTTTTGCTCTGTAATACCTTCTGCTGTTTGGTGTCCTCTGTTGCAGACGGCGTGTGTCCAGTTACGCGGGAAGGTCTGCCGCTGGCTCAAGAATTCCGGCGCCACCCAGTGGTCTTCTGGCTGGCCTTGTTTGCGGCTCTCTCCCTGGCTTAGGCGGGAGCGAGTGCCGGTGTTCAAGGGGCTTGACTCCAGTTCCCGCCTCATGAGGTGCCGGCGTTTCCCCCCCGGCGCCCCTCTGGAGGCCCGAGGAGGGATCCAGCTCATGCATCGTCTGGTCGTCGGGCGATCCAAGCTGCTGCCTCACTCCTCGCCCGCCTCTAGGCCTGTCCCCGGGTGCGGAACTGCGTGCAGAGGTAAGCCATGAGTCTGCCGCAGAACTCTGTTATATTTCCGGGGGGCTTGTGTAGTGTGCGCTTCGTCCCAGGCTGCTTTGTCGCCGCCATCTTGTTTGGGCCTCGTAGGTCCTGTTTGGTCGTCGCTTGGTTTTGCCGTTTCTCAGGGGTTGTCGTCCCCAGATTGGACCGGGATAACCCCCGCCGGTCCGAAGGGGGGGGTAGCAGGGCTTCGCTTTTCTCTCGCTTGTGAGCGGGCCACGAGCCGGGGGCTCGGCCGCCTCCTCCATGCTCTAGGCCCCGTTCAGTGTTAGGCCGCATGGCCGGTTCGGGCTTTCCTGTGGCGGTTCGGTACTGGAGTGGTACCATTCTGCTCCGCGTGGGGTCCCGGATCAATATCTAGATAGCTTGTGTTGTGGGCTTTGGTAGATTAGGTAGTTTGGATGGTTGTGTGCCCGCTGGTGCAGGAGCCCTCAGAGGACATGTCCGGCCATCTTGGCTGTCAGGCCCCGCCCCCCAGGACCAGGATTATTTCACCATCCAGCACAAGAAAGCTTGGGCTATATACAATATCAACTTCTACTAGAGAATAATGCACATTGGAGTTTGAAGGGGCACTATAGTCACCAAAACAACTTTAACCAAATGAAGTAGTTGGGTGTATAGACCATGCCACTGCAGTCTTACTGCTAAATTCTCTGCAATTTGGGAGTTCAATTGCTTTGTTTATGCAGCCATAGAAACACCTCCCTGCATGTGAATTTACACATCCTTCCTAAACACTTCATGGAAAGAGTCATGTAATGTTTACACTTCCTTTATTGTAAATGCTGTTTACATTCTTATTTCCTGCTTGCTCTGTTAACAGCTTGCTAGGCCTCACAGGAACCTCCTATAAAGAATTAAAGTTCAATTTACAGAGCAGGACATAAATACTTCTTAAGTAAGTTAACATCTGATTGGAAATTATTATTTTTTCATGTAGACTGGGGCAGTCACAACGAGGGGAGGTGTGGCAAGTACTGCATAAACAATAGCAAAAGTGATTTAACTCCTAAATGGCAGAGAATTGAGCAACTCACTTTTAGCTCAGAGTTTGAGAATTCAACTGATCATCTGATGGGCCTAAATTCAGATGAATTGCAATTTGTTACAAAACTAATCTCCAAGTGTAGTGATATCTAAAAGTATTACTGCAAGGGAAAACTATGGGTGCACATAAGGTAACGAGATATGTGCAAATACATAGAAAAAGAAGTATACAGAAAATGGTCAAAACACTAATAGACAGAATGAAAAAAGTCAAGCGCCTTTTTTTTTTTTTAACCTCTTCTCAGCTCAACAGTAAGAACAGACGTGTGACAGGTTGAACCTTGGTTATTTTTTAAACTTATAAAATATAACTATGGAAGTATGGAACTTTGTAGCAGGGATGCAGGTAAACATACAAAAAAAAGCACTGATACAGTTTCAAAACACGAATAGGCAGTTTACAGATGTTCATAACAATTTTGCTGTCAGAGACATTTATTTTCTGGGGGGAAAAAAAATGATGATTTTATCTATAAGTAAAGGATTTATTCCCTCCAGATATCAAAAGCATCATGCATTAATTTATCTCAATAACACAGCTGGTATATCTTTGACATTTTTTAAACTCTAGAAAACAGCAGAACGTTTTCCTCATACACAAAAACTGAGATAAAACCATGGAATTTAAATCCAGATGTATGCGTATAGAATTTCTCTGTGCTATATACAATGTTGGAAAATGTTTCCATGTGCAATTCTAGAGGTATTACTAAGTGCCCAACTACCGATTCACTCATATTACCCTACCATAACTACTGACGGTCCTCACTCTATTTCCATAGATTTTGCAAATGCTTTTATCACTTTCATCCTTAACATTTAAGCAGCTGACTACAGATGTCTATCTACAAAAGACACCTGCACTGAGGACAAATATATTTTAAATATATTTTAATATATTTTCTTAGTATGCTTCATGTTAGTTACTTTGTTCTAAAAGAGTAAAGTCTTAGATCCAAGTTGATGTGAAACAAGAGAAAGAGGACAAAAAAATGGAATACAGTAAGAAATGTAGTAAATTAGTTATTGGTTTCAGAAAAAAGAGGAATTGCACTTACAGTGTGTGGAGCTATTACTTAGCTCCAATTGATGCACATGGGGGTATAATCCCCCACTGTGGATATGAACTTATACACAGGTGGGGGTATCTTGGTTAAAGAGGGTTGTGGTGTAGGTATACAGAAAGAAAGCAGACATTGACACTAGTATAATGTAGTGTGTCAGGTATCTTAGCATGGAAATTATATTATACAAAGTGCACACTCACATTTATTGAAGCCTTCTGATGGCTCCTGGCATGTAGCATGGAGTGGAATGATCCCCACGCTTGGATATATGTACATTTCCCACTCTTGGATATATATAGAAAAAAATCCCAACTGTGGTGTATATAAAAAAAATAAAATAAAATAAATAAAATAACAGGTGATATACTTACTAACTTAGAGGAAAACATGGTTTTGCTCAATCCAGTGACACTTCAAAAAGACTGTTTAGTGGGTGAAACACGTTAGTGTGTTACTTTATGTTTATATTTATTGTTTTTGTAACTATTTCTCAAAATAGCTAATATAGTTGTACTACCTCTGGACCGTCCTGGTATCAACCTGACGTCTGGACATCATTTTCCTTGGTGGGGAATATATCCCCTACGCCTTTTGGACTGAGCAAAACCATTTTTTGCTCTAAGTAAGTGACTACATCACCTGTTGTTTTTTTAAATTGTATTAAACCGTAAGCACAAGATTTTATTTCTTGTTTTTTTTATATACACCACGATGAGAATTTTAATCTACATATATTCAAGAGTGAGGAACATACAAATATCCAAGAGCGGGGATCATTTGTGTAACATTAACTCCATGCTAAGCTACCTGACATACTACACTATATTAGTGTCACTGTCTGCTTTCTATATACCTCCAACACCCCCTTTTGGACCAAGATACCATGTTCATATATGTAGGCTGGGATAATACCACCCAGGTGTATCAATTGGAGCTCAATAGTAGCCCCACACATTGTAAATGCAATTACCCTTGTTTTCTACAATCAATAATTAATTTACTACACTACATTCCCTTTTTTTGTCACCTTTAATTTGCTTCATATCAACTTGGATCTGAGGACTTTACCAAGGTGATGCTCACCTCCCCTTTTAAACCAGCCATTTATGATCAGATAGGAGAGACCCTGGTTTGAGTTGTTCAAGCTGCCTACTACACTACACAACAAGTGCTAGTAACCTACCTTCTGACAAAGGTGAATTTTAAAGAAATACAAATATTCATAGCAACACATGTGGCTGTTGCTAGGATGTATTCAAGGAAAATGTTCAAACATCATATTTACCTAACATCATAAATATACCATAAAAAAATAAACGAAGCCTCAGCTGGAATGCATGGCATTTTAGCTGGATCTTGTTCAGGTGATATTGGTGAGCTACATTGTGTGGGGATTAGAGATGTCTCGAACAGTTCGCAGGGAACTGTTCGCCGGCGAACATAGCTTGTTCGTGGTCGCCGCGGCGGGCGAACATATGCGATGTTCGGTCCGCCCCCTATTCGTCATGGAGGTGGGAGGGTCTGGGAGGGAGGGTCTGCTGCTGATTGGCTGGAATGTGTCTGCTGACTGTGAGGTACAGGGGGCGGACCGAACATCGCATATGTTCGCCCGCCGTGGCGACCGCGAACAAGCTATGTTCGCTGGCGAATAGTTCCTGGCGAACTGTTCGGGACATCTCTAGTGGGGATCTGATGGGCACATGGGATGACTCCTGAGAGAGATTGGGTGACATCTGCTATTTTCATGTTGAGGTGGTTCTGATGAAGTCCCAATGTTAGAGTAACGTTGCGGCTGCTATAGGGATAGAAGCTGTGGTATATGAACTATCTTTAAAAATAAAAGGTTTTGAAGGGTAGCCTTCTGGGTATTGCATAAGTTGTGCCCTCAAAATCTTAGTTACAGATGCAAATTTCCTCTTAAGCCAGGGCATTCCTTGTTTTTTCCACATGTTGGATTGACTCCTCCAAGTCAGAGGCCCCCATCACTTTGGTTCCGCAATTGGCAAATTCCAGTTTGGTCTGGTCTGGTTGGAGGAGATAGCTATAAGGGTAGATTACTTTTTGGGGGCTCTTCCTGACTTGTGAGACATTTGGACCACAGAAATTGGTTAGCATCACAGTTCATAGCTTTGGTTTAATATCTAAAAGAGAATGATCTGTGCAGAGCTGCTTCATTGGCTCTTAAACCCCACATAGACACAATTTTTTTTTTTAATTTGAAAGATTGGCAGTAACACAGAACATGGCAAGCAAAGTTCAATTACATTTAAGGGTCTAAATGCAAAATTAACCCTTCAATTCCAAGGTTAGGAATATGTCATTCCGTGCTAGTTCTGACAGTTGGGCCAATAGAGGTCAAACATTTGTATTATAGAAGAACACAATGTATCTTTGATAGGTTAATCCATTCTGGGGAAAGATTTGTATTCACCTGAGGACATAAAAGCAGCAACAGCACAAAATGTCAAACTGCACTGACTTAAGCAAAAAAAAAAAAAATATTTATATAAAAATATAAATGACAGAAAAAGGGGGTATCATTCATTAAGTAAAGGAAAGCATCACTTACACATGCAGGTGATAGAATACACTGAAGGTTCAATGGACTCTGTGAATTTGGATATGTTGCTATTTTAAAGACAAATAAACACTTTGGAATAAAAATAAGACATTGATCTGAGGATTAATGTCCAAATCTTTTTGTGTCTAAACTGAAAAAATAGGTTAGTGATTAAAGATAATTTAATATAATATTGGTAACAAGAGACCTATGAACTGCTGTTCCTTCCAGCCATTAGAGTGATACAATGTCTAAAGAAGATGGCAACACTCAATTAGGTGATATTATTAGAACATTCCTTTTTGAGGTTTTACACCCACGGGATCTTGTGTTTCTATATAGCATGCATGTCAGGCATCTAAAGAAACTGAAGCCCAATAAGCTGGAGAGCCATGCTTGTTCACCAACATTTGACTGTAGAACCAAATTTGCCAGTTCGCAATTAAAAAATAAAATTCCAGGATCCAAGCATAGTTAATTAAAAAAATAAATCACAATTTATTAGAAAACTAGTGTGGGATCAAATAGAAAATACCAGGTGGGTGTAGAAGTATTCCCTATGTACACCAGGGATTTTATGTTTAATTTATGTTGGATGTTCTAAAAAATTGTGAATTTGTTCATTCACTTCTCTTGGCTTATTTGGTTTTATAAGTGGATGCAGGGGAAGAGCCTGTCTTGACCCCTGCGACGATTTTGCATGCATTTCATATCACAATGTCACAAATGTTATGTAATATGAGCATAATATCATAATTTTTACAATGAATCTTACAAAATTATTTGCAGAAAATAAATTAAATACATTTTCTTTTTTCAGTTCGTCAACCTTTGCATTATTATGGTCATGTTTACAACTGAATAGACAGTGTGGCCAAAATTCAAAGTAGGGTTTCAATAACTTTTATTATAGAACCAATTTCAACTATATTACATACAATGAATGCTTGACATATGGAGATTTGCTTGACAAGGTATGGAAGATGACATCTTTTAAATGAGCTCCATTTACTGCCTCACAAAATCGGGCTTTTTCGATTGCGATTGCATTGTTCATAGCATTAGTTCACGTTTGAGGTTCTAGCACTCAAATGTATGCATGGATATTCTCCTTGATCTGCTCAAGTGTATGTGGTTTGTTCATGCACACCTGCTCCTTCAGATATTCACACAATAAGTAATCATGAGCTGTTGTCAGAATTATATTGATCCAGCACGCAGAATAGTATCACACCCTAGAATTAAGGGTAACGTCTTACTGGACCTTAGAATGGATGGACTTAACGTTCCCAAGAATAGTCAGAAAACTAGCCGAGGTCAGGGACACAGAACGAGACACAGCGATAAGGAAAAGCCAAAAGTCTAGGGTACCAGAAATCAGGGAAGTCAAAACGAAGCCAAAGTCAAAAACCATAAAAACACAATTAGAAACACACTCTCGGATAACCATCTAAGGGAAACCACAACAGGGCGATGAGCTAAGAAATAAGTGAGTTTAAATAACCCTCTTTCAGATCCGATTGGCTGTACCTAGCCCTTGACCCCAAAACGTGCGTGTGCATCTTTTGTGTGATGTCACCCGCACGTCGACATCGTCTTTATCGTGGATGAACATGGGGCTATATAATTGCATGGGTCCGCAGCAGCCAGTGTGTACCGACATGCCGCACAAGCCAGGCATCATGGCAGAAGACCGTCGAGCGGCACTCCCCTCAATCTTCGGAAGGTAATTATCTCTGTTTTTGCCACATGGGTACGAAAGATACGTGACAGCTGTATGGTTAGGTGAACATGTTGTCTTATTAATCTGGGAATTTCTTGACATTATCCACTCACAGAACAGTTGTCTCAGGAGGTTCCTTGTGGCCCTGGTTGTATGGGCAGTAGCCCCATCCCTTTGAAACCATATTTTTTTTTCCTTTTCCACTACATTGTAAATGCAATTACCCTTGTTTTCTACAATCAATAATTAATTTACTACACTACATTCCCTTTTTTTGTCACCTTTAATTTGCTTCATATCAACTTGGATCTGAGGACTTTACCAAGGTGATGCTCACCTCCCCTTTTAAACCAGCCATTTATGATCAGATAGGAGAGACCCTGGTTTGAGTTGTTCAAGCTGCCTACTACACTACACAACAAGTGCTAGTAACCTACCTTCTGACAAAGGTGAATTTTAAAGAAATACAAATATTCATAGCAACACATGTGGCTGTTGCTAGGATGTATTCAAGGAAAATGTTCAAACATCATATTTACCTAACATCATAAATATACCATAAAAAAATAAATGAAGCCTCAGCTGGAATGCATGGCATTTTAGCTGGATCTTGTTCAGGTGATATTGGTGAGCTACATTGTGTGGGGATTAGAGATGTCCCGAACAGTTCGCAGGGAACTGTTCGCCGGCGAACATAGCTTGTTCGTGGTCGCCGCGGCGGGCGAACATATGCGATGTTCGGTCCGCCCCCTATTCGTCATGGAGGTGGGAGGGTCTGGGAGGGAGGGTCTGCTGCTGATTGGCTGGAATGTGTCTGCTGACTGTGAGGTACAGGGGGCGGACCGAACATCGCATATGTTCGCCCGCCGTGGCGACCGCGAACAAGCTATGTTCGCTGGCGAATAGTTCCTGGCGAACTGTTCGGGACATCTCTAGTGGGGATCTGATGGGCACATGGGATGACTCCTGAGAGAGATTGGGTGACATCTGCTATTTTCATGTTGAGGTGGTTCTGATGAAGTCCCAATGTTGGAGTAACGTTGCGGCTGCTATAGGGATAGAAGCTGTGGTATATGAACTATCTTTAAAAATAAAATGTTTTAAAGGGTAGACTTCTGGGTATTGCATAAGTTGTGCCCTCAAAATCTTAGTTACAGATGCAAATTTCCTCTTAAGCCAGGGCATTCCTTGTTTTTTCCACATGTTGGATTGACTCCTCCAAGTCAGAGGCCCCCATCCCTTTGGTTCCGCAATTGGCAAATTCCAGTTTGGTCTGGTCTGGTTGGAGGAGATAGCTATAAGGGTAGATTACTTTTTGGGAGCTCTTCCTGACTTGTGAGACATTTGGACCACAGAAATTGGTTAGCATCACAGTTCATAGCTTTGGTTTAATATCTAAAAGAGAATGATATGTGCAGAGCTGCTTCATTGGCTCTTAAACCCCACATAGACACAATTTTTTTTTTAATTTGAAAGATTGGCAGTAACACAGAACATGGCAAGCAAAGTTCAATTACATTTAAGGGTCTAAATGCAAAATTAACCCTTCAATTCCAAGGTTAGGAATATGTCATTCCGTGCTAGTTCTGACAGTTGGGCCAATAGAGGTCAAACATTTGTATTATAGAAGAACACAATGTATCTTTGATAGGTTAATCCATTCTGGGGAAAGATTTGTATTCACCTGAGGACATAAAAGCAGCAACAGCACAAAATGTCAAACTGCACTGACTTAAGCAAAAAAAATAAATATATATTTATATAAAAATATAAATGACAGAAAAAGGGGACATCATTCATTAAATAAAGGAAAGCATCACTTACACATGCAGGTGCAATCTGGGAATTTCTTGACATTATCCACTCACAGAACAGTTGTCTCAGGAGGTTCCTTGTGGCTCTGGTTGTATGGGCAGTAGCCCCATCCCTTTGAAACCATAATTTTTTTTTCCTTTTCCACTACATTATGTAAGAATGTTTCAATCATATCCCAATATTTAACACCAATAAAATGTCATTATCTTTACTCCTTCCTTTGTGAAATTACCCATGATGAATCTCACAAGACTCAGTTATGATATGCAACAAAAATTTGTAACTACTAACAAATTAATAATTTACATTTCAAATTTTACTCTGAATTTTGACCCACCCTGTATATCCATGTCATATAGTTTATAAGTGCATCAAGTAAGGCTCAGAAGCTGAAAAAGTGATCTATACACCTTATCGTAGCGTGGATTTTCAATAACAGATTCAATGGATAAAGGATGAAACTGACTAGATTCTTCTTCAACAGAGTGATTATTTTTTTCTTTACTTTGAATATCTTTCATTTTCACAAAAGCTTTCACAGACAGAGGCCTTTTCAGGTGTAAGTTACACTTAATAAAGAGTTTGGCTTGCAACTCTGTAACTCCTGTGAACAATAAGCACTCTATGGAAGTTTAATTCTAAACTGAGCCTCATATTGATACACACTGAAACACTAGCAGGTAGGGAATGAGTGAAGGGAAAACATGAATCTCCCACAAATTCCTGAGAGTATTCACTCTTGTAAAATTTTATTTTTCTTAAAACATTAGCAAATACCTCCGCTGAATTTGTAACAAATGAGGTTTCTCTCCCACAAGAAGTAGTAGTGGGATTCTAAGGAATATATCATAATCAACATGATGTCTATTAATGAAATCTACAATTTTAGTATTTTAATTACCATAATAATCTTGCAAAGTCTGGATTAACTGAGCATTTACATAAAATGAAGCCAACTTGGCAACATATTTGAAATATTGTATTAATGTATACAATAAATACTTATTATTTATAATAAATCCAATAAGAAACCTACAATTTGGAATTTGATATTCAATTCACTACAATTCACTGTTTAGTGAATAAACCCGCTTAATCTTATCGCTCTGTCTCTCAAAACACATCACTTGCCGTAACTATAAGATAAGGACAGGGACTAATGAAAGTATAAAGAAAATTGGGCAGACTAGACGGGCCGAATGGTTCTTATCTGCCGTCACAGTCTATGTTTCTATCATTGGGGCAAAAGTCAGAGAGTCAATAATCAATAGTTATATTGGTAAATGTGTGGAGCACAATGCCCAAGATTGTCCAGAACACAGCAACTGCACTGTTTAGATGTCTCCGAACATGACATAACATGCCTTGCCAATGAAATGATTGTTTTTTGTGTGACGGGTTCAAGAATGATGCATTGCATGCCCTGTGGGTTTATAGATAAATGGGAGCCACTTTAGAAAATGTCTAAGCCACTGTAGATGCAAACCGCGGTCACTTGTGTTCGTTGCTTTATAGCCCACGGGCTGTGATTCAGATTAAGTAATACTAGGCACATTGCTGGGTCTGTCTTAGGGGCTATAGCTAAGTAGCTAATCTATTATGTTGGAGGAGTCAGGATCTTGGTCTAATTTAAGAGAGACCAAAAAATATGTTTTTGTTTTTTTAATTTTGGAATGCAGCAGATGTTTGGAGTATCAAAAACTGTATATAGCTAGTAGATATTGTACAAATAAGTCAATAGCCAAGATCCATTTTATAGCTGGAGGTAATGGTTTCTTTGGCCATAAAATTGTAAATGAATAAAAATAAATTAAAACAATTGTTTATTTGCAGAACATATCAAGCTGTGACTGTAAAATGGAGTTTGGGGTTAAATCGTTGTTGCAGCTCATGTTCTGAGTCTTTCTCAAGCTTTCTCGACTGATCATCTGGTGCCACTACTGTGGAGTTTTGCTGCTCTGATCGCAGACCGCCAGCTCTGCGGTCTCGAACGCGTGTGCCATTCTTTACTATCTACATATGAATATTTACTGGACATAATGCGCATAAAGCGTGGCTTCTTCTCTTTTTCAGCTAAAAAAAAAGCCATTACAAAGCTTTAGCACGAAATTTATTGTGTGAAATCGAGTTAAAGGATTACACTAAGAATTAGCTTTGAAATAATGAAATAACGATCCGAACTTTAGAATGTTGATAAGGCAATACATTTGCCAAGTATAGTAGAGCTCCGTGGAATACATTGATCTCATCTACAGATGGGATGTGATTGTGTTTCTAAAGGCTCCAGATGATATGAAAACCCTAGCAGAAGGGAACAGCAATTGTATTTTTTAAACATGAACACACTGAAATATTTAAAGGGGCCATGTCTAAAGACAAACGCTTGATACATTTGCTTTCTGTATATTGCTTTCACGCTTTGTCTGCTTTGCTATCATGTTGACTATGACAAAATATGGACACAGCAAATGCTTAAACAATGGGATGGGTATTTATAGCACATTACTTTAAGTCATTTTGCGCATACAATATTGTACAGGGATGCCTAATAGAATATGTTATTTATATTTTCTCCCTTTGCAGTAAATGTTATAATATAAAACAGTGGCATTTATACGATTTCCTTTGCCTTACTGCTCACAAAAATGTACAAAGTTCAATATATACATTATTATATACTGTGTTCTTTAAAAAGTATATACAGTGTATATACAACCTGGTATTTGTAACAAATCTGTTGACACTCGGATTTAAGATTCACAATATAGATTAAGGGAACAGGGAACTCTTACAAGGCTACTTCATTTCAAATTCACCTATCTTATCAAACAAATGTGGGCATTCAGTTCGACCATGTGGCCATATCATGTTAAGCCCACCACTATATCACAGTACCTCAATATTAAAAGGTTTTACAATAATCTTAATATGGTAGGTGAACATGCTAACTCCAATACTTACTGCTTAAACTGCCTTCGCTGATACTTCTTAAAGGCATACTATAGTCAGCTTAATGTAGTTGTTATGGTGTCTATAGCCTGTCCCTGCAAGCTTTTTAATGTAAACACTGCCTTTTCATAGAAAACACCTTTTTTTTCAAAGTTAGGAGAATGGGTCCAGAGACTTAAAATGTGCTTTTAAAACTGTGTTCTTTAAATTTGTGCTCTCCTATGGTCACCTTCAAAAAGGTACCTCGAGCGGGAAGGGTCCTGAACCCAAAAGGAATTTGGACTGGATTCCAAATACACACAGAAAAAACAAAAAAAGGGGAACTGGGGGTCACAAGCAGAACATATATTTTTCAGCAGTGCTATAAAAAAAACTAAGTGTATTCAAAATATAGATGAAAAGAGATTGAAATCTTGCAAGGCTAGTCAAATCATCTAGCTTAGCAAACAAATTGGAGATTCAATTACACCATATTGCCTTACTGTGTTACTCCCACTACTATACCATAGTCAGGGCCAGATTAAGAGCCCAGTGGGCCTGGTGCTGACAATTATGATAGGGCCTAATTTCAGAATCTTATCGACCAAAAACACTAAAACAGTCATACCTCTCAAGCGTCATGTATCTGATGGAGATGGTGTTGGAGGGAAACTCAAAGTATGCAGCTATAAGAAAAAACATACTCTATGCTAATCTCTCTATAATTTATGCTTTCATCTTTCAAGTACGTCTATACCCCCTAACAACAGTGTCCAGTGAAGCAGGAAGTCAATGGGCGGGGTAAAAGGGTGGGCCACTGACACAAATCACATGACCAGACCTGCCAAAAGGTGGCGAACATGTCCAAAAAGGGGCATGTCTGTCTAAAGCATTGGAAGGCCAGCCTGGCATCAGTGTCCCTATGTATCACAGTGTCAGTGTCCCCATGTCTCCCAGTCCCCATTTCTCCCAGTGTCCCCATGTTTCAGTGTGTCCCTAGGATACTAGGGGACACTGAGAGACATGGGAACACAGTGAGACATGGGGACACTGAGAGACCCAGGGACACTGAGACATTTGGGGACACTGGGAGAAATGGGGACACAGACACTAAGGGACACAGATACATGGGGACACTAGGGACACTGAGAGACATGGGAACACTGGAAGACATGGGGCACTTGTGGACAGAGACATGGGGACAATGGAAGACATGGGGACATTGAGACATTTGGGGATACTGGGAGACATGGGGACACAGACACTGGGAGACATGGGGACACTGAGAGACCCAGGGACACTGAGACATTTGGGGACACTGGGAGAAATGGGGACACAGACACTAAGGGACACAGATACATGGGGACACTAGGGACACTGAGAGACATGGGAACACTGGAAGACATGGGGCACTTGTGGACAGAGACATGGGGACAATGGAAGACATGGGGACATTGAGACATTTGGGGATACTGGGAGACATGGGGACACAGACACTGGGAGACATGGGGACACTGAGAGACATGGGGACACAGACAGTGGAGACATGGGGACACTGAGACACTAGGTACACTGGCTGGGAGACATATGGACACTGAGATACATGGGGTCACAGACACTGGGAGACTAGGGGACACTGAGAGACATGGGGACACAGACAGTGGGAGACATGGGGACACTGAGACACTAGGTACACTGGCTGGGAGACATAGGGACACTAGGAGACATGGGGACACAGACACTGGGAGACTAGGGAACAGTGGGAGACTAGGGGACACTGGGAGTCATGGAGACACTGGCTGGGAGACATGGGGACACTGGGAGACATGGAAACACTGTGTCCCTAGTGTCTCCATCTCTCATTGTGTCTCCCAATGTCCCTATGTCTCACAGCGTCCCCATGTGTCTCAGCCTCCCATGTGTCTCAGCGTCCCCATGTTTCCCAGTGTCCCCAGGTCTCCCAGTGTCCCCTAGTGTCTCAGTGTCCCCATGTCTCCCTGCTGCATTTCCCCCATCCTTCACTTACCTGAGCTGTAGTCTTTCTCTGCAGGCTGGGAGCTGCTGTCTGGACGCGCTGTGCTGTGTAGCTGCTCCCCCGCCGATCGGTGAGTAAAGAGAGGCAGGGAGGGATGTGCTGTAACTTCCTATTCCTAATTTCCTGCCTTTTTCCACACACTGCAGCTCCATCAGCCCCTATGTTAATCCGGCCCTGACCATAGTACCTCTATATAGGTGGGTCCTATACTAATTTTACATACTGTTTAGGCTGTTTCCATTGGCTCTCCTCAAATTTATGATTTGTGAGTTGTTTCCTTAACCTATAATTTGGTCTTTACATCAACATCACTAGTGAGAAAAGCATGTGCTGCGTGTGTCTCCCAATCCATTTTTTTTTTTAGATTCCAGATTCACAAAATTCTAGAATATATTTTTAGTATTCATAGGCACTAGAATGTAAATATAGTTAATTTGCTAAAACCAGCCATTTACTTGTCAAGAACATTTGACCAATGTAGAATATCACAGACCAATACTGCAATGTGTAAAGATTTTCTGGGTGGTCCCTCCTTACATAGTTACATAGTTACATGTAGCTGACTTGCGCCCATCAAGTTCAGCCTTCCTCACATATGTTTTTGCTGTTGATCCAAAAGAAGGCAAAAACCCTAGTTTGAAGCGCTTCCAATTTTGCAACAAACTAGGAAAACATTCCTTCTTGACCCCAAAATAGCAGTCAGATATCTCCTTGAATCAAGCAGCTATTACCTCACTAATTAGACATTATATCCCTGTATGTTATGTTTTTGGAAGTATTTATCCAATTGCAGTTTAAACATCTGTACGGACTCTGATAAAACTACCTCTTCAGGCAGAGAATTCCATATCCTTTTTGCTCTTACTGTAAAAATACCTTTTAAGAATTCCATATTAGGCATGTGCATGTGGAAAATTTTCGGTTCGGTTCGGCATTCCGAAATTCGGGACTTCGGCACTTCGGTTTGGTTCAGCACTTCGGAACTTCGGCACTTCGACACTTCAGCACTTCGACACATCAGGACTTCAGCAACTTTGGAACTTCGGCACTTCGGCACTTCGGAATTTCGGAACTTCGGCATTTCGGGACTTCGACACTTTGGGACTTTGGGACTTCTCTTGCAGCCGCATAGTAGATAACTCCCTAATTCCCACGGTATTAGGGAGTTATCTACTAAAAGGCTGAAAGACCTAAATCGGTCTTTCAGCTAAATTTACTAATACTAAGTAAAAATTACTTAGTATTATAAATTTTGCTCTTACTCGCTATACCGTGAGTAGGGGCATGTCCGTTAAACAGTGAGCAGTCAGTGGCTGCTCACTGTTAAAAAATAGGTGTCCCACCTCCCGAGCCCCAACCCGTGCCGTGTGAGTGGGGGCTTTTAAACTAAACGGGGGACCTATTGCCCCCCCGGCCCCCACCCCTGAGCGGCTGGTGGGGGCTCTAAAGTAAAAAAAGGGGGGACCTATTGTCCTTCCCCTGGTCCCCACCCCTGAGCAGCAGGTGGGGGCCATAAATAACAATGGGGGACCTATTGTCCCGCCCCTGGCCCCCACCCCTGAGTGGTGGGTGGGGTACCTAATTTAGAATAAGGGGGGGACCTAATGTCCTCCCCCTGGCCCCCACCCTGAGCAGTGAGTGGGGGCCCTAAATTAGAATAAGGGGGGACCTAATGTTCTCCCCCTGGCCCCCTCCACTGAGCAGTGGGTGGGGGCCCTAAATAATAACTTAACTCCCCCCAGGTGACTAGTGGTCCCCAAACCCCTAGTAACTCCCCTCACTAAAAAATGAACCCCTACCTAACCCCATCACCCTAAAAATAATGAGGGGGAACTATTAACTAAGTCCCTGTAAAAAAAAAAAACAACTTTTTTCTAAAATCTTATTTTTTCAGCCCCAAAAAAGGCCAAATAAAAATCCAGAATGTTCGTCGCAATTAGAAAAAAAAACAGAGGGCAAAAAAATAATAATCCATCTTCACCCATGGAGGGCTCTGCGCAGACTGAGCTCCGTGGGGTGGGGGAGGGCTTATAAAGCCTTTCCCCGCCCTGCAATTAGGCTCAGAGCACTGTGGTTGGTTGGTTTAAGCCATCCAATCAGAGTGCTCTGACAGGTAAATTAAGAGACTGGCAGGTAAGTCTCTACATTTACCTGTCACGGCACTCTAATTGGTTGGCTTGAAATCCACCCAATCAGAGTTCTCTGTGTCATTTTACACAGCGTGGGAAAGTTTTTTGGAATTTTCCCACACAGTATAATTTGACTCATAACAACACTCTGATTGGTGAATTGAAAGTAACCAATCAGAGAGTTATGAGTCACCATGGGGGGGTGAGGGCCAGAGGGGAGGACATTAGGTCCCAAAATTTACTAATACTAAGTAATCTTTACTTAGTATTAGTAAATTTGTCTGAAAGACCAATTTCGGTCTTTCAGCCTATTAGTAGATAGCTCCCTAATACCGTGGGAATTACGGAGTTATCTACTTATTCATTCCTGTCATTCCATTGACATGCTAAGTAACTTACATTTGGTATGAATGTGTGTTACTTGATTGTTGTAAGTGTTGCAAATGCTTACAGCTGAATCCTGGCTATATTTGCATACTTTTTATTTAAACTCGTATACAGTGTAACATTCTTCATTCTTCCACTGGGTAAGTATATTAGTACTTAGGCAATACTGTGCTTAGGAACTTCGGCACTTCGGCACTTTGACACTTTGGAACTTTACCAACTTCGGAACTTCGGAACTTTGACACTTCGGAAATTCGGAACTTCGGCAATTCGGGACTTCGCCAATTTGGCAAATCAGCTATTCGGACATTCAGAAGTACCCGAATGTCCGAATTGCCCGAAATTCATCCGAATTCGCATTCGGACCGAAAAGAATTGTACATGTCTATTCCATATCCTTCTCCCTCCCCAGTGGACATTCAGCAGTACTTTAAGTTATGAGTCACGTAGGCTCCGGTTTAAAAAGGGAGAGGGAGGCTTTTTATTTTAATAAGAACTTAATCGAAAACAAAATTGAGGGGAAAAAAAAGTAAAAAAGGGAAAGGTGATTTTGATAATAAGATATGCAGTAAAGATTGTAGAAGTCAAGACAATTAGTGATGGCAGAGAATGGAAGTAATCCCTTCATTCCCTCCCAGACAGCCATGAAAAGGGAGTTATTTTATAATTCCTCTTTATTTCTCCATGTATAAACTAGTTTTGGGAGGAGGGGGTGATAAATAAAATAGATTTTCTTTGTATTTATGAGTCTGATTTTATTTTTGCTTTGAAAAAAAAATGAATAAAATACAAATTTAATTACACTAATACATGTGAATATGGCCCAACATACAATATCCGTTACTGGTAGTATCTAAGGATATGTATGTTAGTGCCATAACAATAGGATTTAAAGAAATTAAACTGCAGCTGATTTAAATCTGCATTATTCAGCATAGAGTGTTCACAACACAGGTACGCTCTATTTACAGATCACATTCATGTCACTATATTATTTGGTTATTCTTTGATTATTTATAGTAAAGGTTATTTATCGTGTCCCTAAAAGGTGAGACTCTTCGAACATCTCTGTTGAGTTTATGCAGATTGTAATTCCTTTGTTAATCTGACATGCAGTGAAATTGAGTCTTTTGATCTTTTGTAACCATTCTCGTAAGAATTCTGACTTCCTCCCTCACGAAAACATTTTTTTTTTTAATTTGACAATTTTTATTCTTTTAGCAGTAAATGACAAACAGTTAAGAATATGGTACAAAAAACAAGACATATTGGCTTCCCCCCCCCAAACCTTGATACATCCACAATACAGCTGTTAACATGCTCCACCTCTTCCAATCTGGTTGAATCGTTGCTTCATCTGAAATCTGTACATTTCTTTCTGCCAGTTCCTAATGTAATCCATGTGTTAGCCTTGTTATCACACACTAATTAACATATCAATTATATAAAAATAGCAAGTTCTCCTTGTTTTTATTTTTTCCAATGAAGATGTAAAAATGCATCCCATAGACAGAGGTGGTTCAGCATTGAATAAAAAAAGTTATTTTTCTAAAACTAACAGCAGCAAACCCAATGTTCAATAAATGGATTCTGTATACAAAGCTGTATTCCTGGCACTACCGATCCCTCTTCCTCCCCCATCCCTCGCGCCCCCTCCTACCCAGTAAATAAAGGGTTAAGAACCCTTTATTTACTTACCTTATCCCAGCACCGATGTCCCTCGATGCTGGGTCGAAGCTCCGCTCCCTCCTCAGTCCCGCGACGAGCGTGGTCTAATGCGCATGCACGGCAAATGCTGCACGCGTATTAGACCTCCCCATAGGAAAGCATTGAATCAATGCTTTCCTCTGGGGAAAAATCTGACGCTGAATGTCCTCATGCAGAGCGTGAGGTTGTACAGCGTCAGATACCGGACCAAAGGTCCATTTCGATTCAGGACGCCCTCAAGTGGCTATCTGGTAGACAGCCACTGTGGGCCGAGTTAGGGCTGCAATGTTGTCAGGGTACCTGTGGTCTCTACCTCCGAAAGAGGTAGAGACTTAGCTGTTCCTCCATCCAGACGGCCTGATGGCTCCCTTCCCCACGGTCTATCCGGTCATGCAAGGCCGGCCGCGAGGGAGTGACTGCCTTTTACAGCATCTAGGCAGGAAGTTGTCATCAGGACACTCCTCCGGAACGACCTGTCACTCAATTGCTGCAGGACCAATCAGGACGCCTTGGAGGCGTGGTTACTGCTCTGAACAGGGTATTTAACAGAGCTTCTTTCATTAGCTCATTGCCCTGTCGTGGTTCTAGCTTGTTCTAGTCACTCAGTGCTTGTGTATTCTATTATCCCTTTTGGTTTTGACCCGGCTTGTTTACCTTACTCTGCTTATCTCTGTTACCCTTGATTCGGCTTGTCTCTCGCTTACCTGTCTTCTGTTACCCTCGACCTCGGCTTGTCTTTGACCATTCTATACTGTACTACTTACGTTAGTCCGGCCATTCTAAGGTCCGGTATACGTATCTGGCTACTGTTTGTACTCTGCGTGTTGGATCCCTGTCCCGATCCTGACAAACGTAAACACTACAGTTTCCCTGGAACTGCAATGTTTAACATTACAGCACTAGGTGCAAAAGGGACACAGCACCCTGAGCACTTCAATGAGCTGAAGTGGTCTGGGTGCCTACAATGTAATGATGTTGTGCAGGGAGGACCAGGCAATACTAAGAGATACCGTCTTACATTCAGGGTTGAGATCAGGAAGCCTATGACAGGGTGCTGCTGGTACGCTGAGAGTGCCAGTACTTCCCCATTCACAAAATAGAGTGAAAAAGGAACATATAATTTAAACGTGTAGCTACGGTTATGCTGAGAGTATTACCTGATATGCTCACCCCTTCAGCAAGACCCCGTCGAAGACTTCCTAAATTTAAGCCTGAGACTGAAAAGTAGGGGACAGAGCTGACGGCACTGGACTGAAGATTTTAGGGTTAAACTGTCATTAATGGTTTAAACCTTGACGGTAAGCCAGCACCTGGGTCATCCTCACAGCATAACAACTTAATTCCAATGAAGTTGTTATGGTGCCCAGAGTGTCCCTTTAAGACATCTGCTAACCATCTCTCTTCATTGACTGTGCATATTGCAGAGATTTAGCATCCAAGCCAGAACAGTATCAGAGTTGTATACTAGTGAAAATGGTGAAAGTTCAATGCAGAGAAATAGGATAGAATAAAAGTAATAGCCTTGGGATATCTATATATGTTTTCTGGAGATATTTTATAATACGTACAGATGGCGTCTGAATTTCACGTATGGTTACATTTTCTATACAACAGACGAAACTCTGTGTGCTGTAAGTCATCACACATAGAGGACAAGGTATTATTGAGCTATTCAGGAGCCGGGGACCTATTGTTTATGGCGAGTGGGTGTATAAACAATACCGTGATGATCCACTAAATAGGTAAATGGTTATGTGAAAGTCCAAAGCTCACTGTATGAATCAAACAAATGTACAGCCACAAGGACTCTGCATTGTCACTGAAATATAATGAACAACAGGTAGACAGACACTTTCTTTAACCCCTTCATCACTGAGTCTTTTCTGGAATTCTGTGTGTTTGTGATATTAACCAGCCTTATGCAGGTGTCTGTAAATACTAATTGGCCAAAAAAAACCATAATTATAATTCCACTTTCTTCTCCAGAGATGATATATTAAAGTATTAAAGCAGATGTGGAATAAACGTCACAGTAAAGTAATCGGTGTTAATATATCGTAGTTGCTGCTTCATTCCATAAACAAAGGCTCAAGAAGCCCTTTTCACTTTACTGCTGATTTTACTCACCCAGGGCTGTCCCAAGACATTGTGCTGACTGGGTCTGAGGACAAAATGCTCCAGCCCCCTCCAACAAAACCATGTGCACATCCATTATGTTATGCAGTGTGTGTAGTGAATTCAGTCTTTATGTGTAGTGAATGCAGTGTCTATGTGTAGTGAATGCAGTGTCTATGTGTAGTGGATGCAGTGTGTACAGTAGATGCAGAGTGTGTGTTTGTGTGTGAGTGTAGTGGATGCAGAATGTGTGTAGTGGATGAAGAGTGTGTGTGTAGTGGGTGCAGTGTCTGTAGTGGATGCAGTGTGTATAGTGGATGCAGTGTCTGTGTGTAGTGGATGCAGAGTGTTTGTAGTGGATGCATCATGTGTGTTGTGGATGCAGTGTCTGTGTGTGTGTGTGTGTGTGATGGATGCAGAATATGTGTAGTGGATGAAGAGTGTGTGTAGTGGGTGTAGAGGATGTAGTGCGTATAGTGGACGCAGTGTCTGTGTGTAGTGGATGCAGAGTGTGTGTAGTGGATGCAGAATGTGTGTAATGGATGAAGAGTGTGTGTGTGTGTGTAGTGGATGCTGAGTGTGTGTAGTGGATGCAGAGTGTGTATAGTGGATGCAGAGTGTGTGTAGTGGATGCAGCGTCTGTGTGTAGTGGATGCAGAGTGTATGTAGTGGATGCAGTGTCTGTGTGTGTAGTGGATGCAGGATCTGTGTGTGTGTAGTGCACGCAGTGCCTGTGTGTGTGTGTGTGTGTGTGTGTGTAGTGGATGCAGTGTCTGTGTTTGTGTAGTGCATGTAGTGTGTGCAGTGGGGTTGGATAGAGACTGTGAGGAGTGAGCAGATTTTAAAAAAAATATTTATATTTGGGCTTTCTCCCCCTCCCTGCCTCTTACCTTGTCAGGGAGGGAGAACACTAGATTACTTGGTGGTTCAGTGGCACAGCGTGTTTTTCTTGTGAAGAGGGGGCCCACAAGTCTAATCTTTCCCTCCTGCCGGTTGCCATGGCAACACTCACACTCCTACGGCTCGCAAGAGTAGAGGACATGAAGCTCCAGGACTTCTGGGCCCCCTTTTCACAGGACAAGGCAGCGGGGCCTGGCACTGTACATATATATAAATCCAAAACAGAATGGGCGCTCACCGGTCTTAAAATGTATATACTTTATTAAATAAGATTAAAAAACAACCAACGTTTCAGTCCCCGATAGGGACTTTCCTCAAGGTCAACAACAGGTTTAAGACCGGAGAGGAGCCATTCTATTTTGGATTTGTATTATTGGAGCCCAGGCTATTGCACCCGGCAGTAAAGGAGTTAAAACGTGAGTGCAGGGGATTATTTCTTTTTTTATATATAAATATATGCAAATAGATGGCCCAGGCCCCACAGCAGACAACTTAAAGTGTACAGAGGTGACAAAATGTCACCTCTTTTAAAGTACTGCTTGGAGCCATGGCCTCACCGGAACCAATGGATGGGCCGGCCCTGTACTCACACTCCTGAACCTTCATCTTGCATGACATTAACAGAATGGAACAGATCATTATTCTGTAACCTCTATCAAGACTAATAAAACCTAAATTAAAGATGCTTCTCCTGGGGCCAATGGCCGTTCTTCAGATTACTTCATACTTTATGATACTGATCAATGGGATAGATTACTGATTTTTTGATGGTATTGAAAATGCTCCTGGAATGATTCACGTAATGTGCAGCGGACTGATATTGAAATATAATTTATCTAAGCAAGGTTTTGCAATATTTATTTGCCTCGTGGCATTTTCGTAATGGATACCAATGTGTTACATTGTAGTTAAAGCTTAAATATTAAAGAGTTACTTGTGGTGTTATAAGTGCAATAAAAGCTACTGTATTGCTAGATATGAAACAAAATAAAAAAAAGGCCATGATTTAATTAAAATGTTATATTATTAATTTTTTTCTCTTTTTTTTTGTCCTAAATGAATATAATAAATAATTACCAATACAAAAAAATAATAATAATTTCTCCATAACCTCTTACGCCTGCCTCCCAGCAAATAAAGGGTTAAATGTGATAATGTAGGAAGGGAAGTGCCTCTACTGGCCGTCTGGAAGACAGCCACTAAAGATTGTCTTAACCCTATAATGTCAATAATACAATCCTCTGAAGCTGCAATGTTTTCCATTGCAGGGCTAAAGGAACAGAGGCACTTCATGCAGAACACAAGTAGTGGCCTCCGCGGCTATTGTGTCCCTTTAACATGTTGATATTTTATAGTGCATTTATCTGTTATGCTAACTGATTTGAATGTGTACCTTTATTATAAGTAAGACATATTGCGCTTTATGAAGTCACCTTTTAATATAATTGGTGATACCCTGGCTGCTTTTTACAGAATTTTTGGAGCACACACGCACTAAAAGTTGTCTGAAAAATGTGCACACACCTTCTGTATCCCATCTTCAGAGCCAGATTTACCTTTAGTACAAGATTCTCAGATGGCTCTCAATCATCATTTTCAAATATTTTTAAAATACCTAATTGTAAATTCAGTCCTTTCCATCTTGATGTTATTTGATTATAGATGAAACTACAGGTGGTCCTCATTTCCCCCCGAACATAGATTAGAGGGGTTTCCTGAACATAGACAAACGCACCAGAGCAGTTAATCCCTTAACTCCTCACTTACCAACCAATTTGTTCTATGACCAGGTCGTAGGAACGGAACCCAGGCGGTAAGTGAGGAGTGTCTGAATAATGTTTTTAGTATGTTGGCAGCTTTAAGATGCACATTTTAATCCATATAATTGATACAATGTAGTATGAAAAACACTTTGGTAGCTGAGAGGAGGTAGTATCCAGGGCCGTCTATAATAGGAATAGGACCCTGGGCAAAGCATTTTCTTGGGCCCCCTAGGCCCTGCCCCTTCCGCCCGCCCCAATTACGCCCAACCCCCAATCACACTGACAGACCTTCTGACACATACACACACAGAAAGATATATTAAAACATTCGCAGATACATACTGACTCACATACACTGACACACAAATATATACATTCAGACATACTGACACACACACATACATACAAACACACACACATACACTGACATACTGAAACACACACAGACACATACACTGACAGATGTATTGACACACACAGACATTCTGACACACACACAGGGATACTGACACACACAGGCATAACAACATACACACCGACAAGCATGCTGACATACACACACAGACACTGACATACACAGACATAATGACACACGCACACACAGACATACTGACATACACACACAGACACTGACATACACAGACATACTGACACACACACACACAGACATACTGACATACACACACAGACACTGACATACACAGACATACTGACACACACACACACAGACATACTGACATACACACACAGACACTGACATACACAGACATACTGACATACACACACAGACACTGACATACACAGACATACTGACACACACACACACAGACATACTGACACACACAGACATACTGACACACACACAAACATACTAACATACACACACACACATAGACACTGACATACACACACACACACAGACATACACACACACACACACAGACATACTGACATACACACACAGACATACACACACACAGACATACTGACATACAAACATACTGACACACACACACATTTAGCCACCCTCAAGGTTCTTACCTTTTCCTGGAGGGTGGTTTCCCTGGGGTCCAGTGGCAGGCTGAGGCAGATGGGAGTTCTCCTCTGGCCATTCTCCTCCCGCGCGGCTGTGCTCTCCGGTGGGAGGAAGTGACGCGCGGCACTCACTTCCTCCCAGCCGGTACAGGAAGGGGCCCGGTCGCGCTGTTTAAGCGTCACAGCGCCCGACCGGGCCCCTGCTCAAACATGCTTACCGGGTGGCCCTTAGTGCATGGGCCACCCGGAGGGCCTCCTTAGTTGGCGGGCCGGTGCGGCTCTGTGCAGCCGCACCGCTGGGTACATGGGGGCTGCTCAAATCGCGGGGCCCACGGGGCAGCTGCTCTGGGGCCCCCCAGGAGCAACTGGGCCCGGGGCAGCTGCCCCGTTTGCCCCGCGCTAAAGACGGCCCTGGTAGTATCCCAGCAAATAAAGTGGTGTAATTTGGTGGATACATCTTATAAGAGCACATTTTTTTGAATAGGAGTTGGCAAGTTAAATATTATTAAATGCTAATGTGTAAGTAAACTCTGTTTTGCATCTTAGACAGGTGTTTGCAATAGCCATCATGGTGTACACTGATCCTCCACAACAACCACAACACTGATGAATTGAGGGATGGACTTCACAAGATCTTCGAAAGTGTCCTATGGTATCTGACACAAATATATTAGCAGCAGATCTTTTACGTTGCAAGGGCCTCCATGGATTGGTATTGTTGTTCCAGCATAGCATACAGATGCTCAATTGGATTGATATCTAGGGACCTTGAACTCTTTGTCATGTCCCTCAAACCATTCATGAACATCTTTGCAGTGTGGCGGGGTGCATTATTCTATTGGAAGAGGACACTGCCATCAGAGAACACCATTGCCATGAAGGGGTGTTCATGGTCTGCAACAATCTCTAGGTAGGTGGTGTGAGACAGGTGGTACATGTCAAAGTTACAACTACACGAATGCCAGGACTATCCCAGCAGAACATTACCCAGAGCATAATACTGCCTCCACCGGCCTGCCTTCTTACTATAGTGCATAGCTATCATATTATAGCATACGTTTTTTTAGATAATATTTAATATCTATCATATTTTTAAGATGTGTTCATAAATGACTCAAAAGGGAGCAGCATATTGTACATAGGACAGTTCATAATTATTGTTTTTTCTCTAGTTGTCGGTCTACTTTGTATATTTTTCTGCTATACTACTTTATATTATGAGAAGAATTACAATAATCTGTCTGCAGTATTTTTCTTTTACACCAACATTTAGCACTGATCACCTACCATATTTTAGCCATTTAAAATGTTTTGCTTTTTTTTCTTGTCATCTTTTTTTATTTATTTTTCAATATTTCCATTTTGTTAAATGGTTTACATAGTCATACTTTTGTGTATTATGGTATTATATACCAATCGGATTATTTAATTTATATTGCACGTATCTTATACTCCTACCTCACCAGATCTTTCAGCTCTTACTTATGTTTCCATAAATCATTGTGGATTGTGAATAGGCACAGCTCACTTTACTAGTACACACTTCAGCTTTTCAGGAAAGTGTGATTTGTCTAAAGGTACTGTCCGTTTCTCACAGATGGACTAAGATATAAATCCTTGTTTACAGGGATGTCCTTCACTGCATTCAAACCCATTTTCTTGACTGAGGATGATTGGCCTTACTCAAGTGAATTATATAAATTGCTGAAGGTTAGTGATAAATTCTGATGCTTAAATCTTTATGATGTCTGAACTGACATTGAAGAGTAATTTAAAAGACAAAAGGGATCGGAATGAAGGCAGGCTACAGTAGAATAGGCAATAAATCAACTAAATCGAGGTAGTACATTTGTAGCCATACTTATTTCACCTAGTTTTGACATGTTCTGCAGGGAGCAATAAACTTTGTATCTAAAGTCAATAATGCAAAAAATATTTTTTTCAAAAATAAAGTAGATATTAAAATGAAGAAAAAGTATACATGTGTAAAGTCTAACAAAAAGTCTAACTGGAGAGAGTATCTCCAGAAGGATATTGATACTTTAGAGATAGTTAAGAGAAGGGCTACTAAACTGGTTCATGGATTGCAGGATAAAACTTACCAGGAAAGGTTAAAGGATCTTAACATGTGTAGCTTGGAGGAAAGACGAGACAGGGGGGATATGATAGAAACATTTAAATACATAAAGGGAATCAACACAGTAAAGGAGGAGACCATATTTAAAAGAAGAAAAACCACAACCACAACAAGAGGACATAGTCTTAAATTAGAGGGAAAAATTATATCAGGAAGTATTACTTTATTGAGAGGGATGCATGGAATAGCCTTCCAGCTGAAGTGGTAAAGGTTAACACAGTGAGGAAGTTTAAGCATGCGTGGGATAGGCATAAGGCTATCCTAGCTATAAGATAAAGCCAGGGACTAATGAGAGTATTTAGAAAATTGGGCACACTAGATGGGCCGAATGGTTCTTATCTGCCGTCACATTCTATGTTTCTATAAATTGGAAAATATCCTATTGTTTAACTGCTATTGTTATTCTAAATATATTTCTTTTACGTAGAGGACAATGTTTATGTATGATATGTTTTGCATGTGTTATCGCAGTATTTTGGAAACTATACTTGTACTCAGAAAGGGTTATTTACTAAAGTGAGAATTCAAAGTGAATTAAAAGCAGATTTTAAATTTAAGGCCAGCCAAAAATAGCCAACCTGTAAAAGTCAACTATGCTTTTAGTTCAGTTAATTTAGCCTTAAATTTGAAATTCTCAATTAATTGTCTCTTTGTGAATAGCCCTGTAAGTAATACAAGAACAGTAATCAAGTTTATTTTTTATTTTATTTTTGACATTTCAAAAGAAAATATTTCCGGTAACGGTTCTACTATTGAAATTAAAATGTTGCAGCTGAAACACGTACTTCTCACGTGAATAAGCTAGTATTTTTTTCATCATTAATCTCCAAGGATCAAATGTTTGCACTTTGCAGTCAGACCTAAAACTCAATTTGGAAATACTTTAGGGAAAAAAAATGAATACAGCACAAAATCCCCACCTATGAATCAGAACTAAATCAAATAGCAGACTGACCGCAGTCCATTCTTCAAAATATCGATAAATATACAGTGCCTTGCAAAAGTATTCACCCCCCTTGACTTTTTATTTATTTTGTTACATTACAGCCTTAGGTTCAATGTTTTATTAATCTGAATTTTATGTAATTGATCAGAACAAAAATATATACCTAAAACTATTTTTTAGAAATAGAAAACAGAAAATTGACATGTGTGTATATATTCACCCTTTGTTATGAAGCCCATAAAAAGCTCTGGTGCAACCAATTACCTTCAGAAGTCACATAATTATTGAAATGATGTCCACCTGTGTGCACTCTAAGTGTCACATGATCTGTCATTACATATACGCACCTTTTTTGAAAGGCCCCAGAGGCTGCAACACCTAAGCAAGAGGCACCACTAACCAAACATTGCCATGAAGACCAAGGAACTCTCCAAACAAGTAAGGGACAATGTTGTTGAGAAGTAAAAGTCAGGGTTAGGTTATAAAAAAATATCCAAATCTTTGATGATCCCCAGGAGCACCATCAAATCTATCATAACCAAATGGAAAGAACATGGCACAACAGCAAACCTGCCAAGAGACGGCCGCCTACCAAAACTCAAACACACTGCTAAAGCAACACTTGAGTGGTTTAACCCCTTAAGGACACATGACATGTGTGACACGTCATGATTCCCTTTTATTCCAGAAGTTTGGTCCTTAAGGGGTTAAGTGGAAACATGTAAATGTGTTGGAATGGCCTAGTCAAAGCCCAGACCTCAATTCAATACAAAATCTGTGGTCAGACTTAAAGATTGCTGTTCACAAACGCAAACCATCTAACTTGAAGGAGCTGGATCAGTTTTGCAAGGAGGAATGGGCAAAAATCCCAGTGGTAAGATGTGACAAGCTCATAGAGACCTATCCAAAGCGACTTGGAGCTGTGATTGCCGCAAAAGGTGGCTCAACAAAGTATTGACTTTAGAGGGTTGAATAGTTATGCACATTGACTTTTTCTATTATTTTGTCCTATTTGTTGTTTGCTTCACAATAATAAAAAAAAAAATCTTCAAAGTTGTAGGCATGTTCTGTAAATTAAATGATGCAAATCCTCAAACAATCCATGTTAATTCCAGGTTGTGAGACAACAAAACATGAAAAATGCCAAGGGGGAGGGGGGGGGGGGGGGGGAATACTTTTGCAAGGCACTCCACATGGAAAAACTCTCATCAAATCTTTATCCAAAACTAGGTGCCCTGTACAGAAACAAGTCCTGCCTAAAGAAACAGCTTATACAACAAATGCTAATGCCGGCCATTGAATATGGGGATGTAGTAAATGCACCTGCACCACAAACCTACCTTCCTAAACTTATTACATTGTATAACTTGTTCTGCCACTTTGTGCTACAATGTAACAACAAGACCAATCATCTGTGTCATGGAGCTTCTTTGTTTGCATCCACACTGGGTGAGGAGCCATTTATGGTCCAACAAAGGATAAAATGTAACTCTTCTTTTTAAGTCTATTAACTTACCTGAACTTGCTGTCTACAGTATGTGGGACAAACCACAAGACCTTTAAAGGTTGGGTTTAGGGAACACAGGCCTTTTATTGTGGCCAACCTAAGGTCCACCTGTGCAATAATCATGCTGTCTAATCAGCATCTTGATATGCCACACCTGTGAGGTGGATGGATTATCTCGGCAAAGGAGAAGTGCTCACTAACACAGATTCAGACAGATTTGTGAACAATATATGAGAGAAATAGACCTTTTGCGTACATAGAAAAAGTCTTAGATCTTTGAGTTCAGCACATGAAAAAAAGTGTTGCATTTATAATTTGGTTCAGTGTACTTTGATGGTGATTACTTGCTTGTATTATATATATATTAAATACTGATATATCTATTCAGATTTTTCTTTGATTTTAGGAGCACTCACACATAATACATATCTAGATTTCTATCATACTTAAGTCGCTCCACGGTGTAAAGCAGCCCAACCATATATCTTTTTCTCATGGTATGTGACCTAACCCATAGTTCAAGACGGACCATTGTGACATGTTAAAAGAGCTAAACTGGAACTTGGGCCTGGCAAGCATGGTAGACAGACGTGCTTCAAGTGAGCTCCTCAGACAAAACTGATAAACCTTGCCCTTTTGCCCTACAACTCACCTCTGGATGTTATCCTTCCCATACTTACCTTCTCCTGCAAGCAGAGGGGACTCTCTGAGAGAGTTTGCAGCACCTCTGAGATTCCTGCTGCCTGAACCAGATCTGTGGCCTAGACTCTGTTGGTGAGCCTTGGAAGGGAGAAACAGCCAATCTCCATGTAGCGTTACTCACCTTTCCCAGGGGCCGGCCGCGGTCCTCTCTTCAAGCCGCGCGCGGTCCTGCGGCTGCACGAGCTGCGCGTGGCTCATCCGACGCTTCAGGCAGGAAGGCGGGCAGTGACCGCGAGATGCGGTCACATGTCCCGCCTGAATCTAAGAGCGCGCCGCGAGTCTCGGGCGCGCTCTTAAAGAGACAGTGGGAGCCTAAATTGCCAAAAGGCTCCCATTGGCCCCTGTCATCCCACACACCCCATACACTTACCTTTTGGGGGTGTGGAAGTGACAGGAGCCAATCACATTAGTTTTGAACCTATTTATACTTACCCTTTTCCCTTAGTTCCTTGCCCTATCGTGGTTTCTGCAACAGTTCCCTTTAGTGCTTGTTGTGTTCAGTTGTGTTCCTCCGTATTTGACCTTGGCTTTGTATTCTGACTTCGTTTTCGCTTTATCCTTGTCTGTACTGTTTGCCGGCTTGCTGATTCCTGTGTACCAGTCCCCGGCTAGTTCTCATTTACGCTGTCTCTTTGTGCCCTTGACCTCGGATCGTTCCTGACTCTGTACTTCTCCTATTACGTCGAGTCCGGCCACTCTAAGGTCCGGTAGACGTATCTCTCCTCTGTGCTGTCTTCTGTTTGGCTGGATCCTGCGTGTAGGGGTATATTCTCGTTACATTACGATAGGGACATGGACCCCGCAGATTTAGCTCAACAGATGGCGTCCCATGAGGCTAGATTTGTAGAGCAGGATCACCGTATGGATCAGATAGCTCAGGCTCTCCAGACGCTCTTAGCTAGAACCATTCCAGCAACCGCACCTAACCCTACCACACCCCTGCTTCCTGAAGTATCCACTTTGCCTACTACTTCGGCCCATTTAACACCTCCTCCTAGGTATGGAGGGGATTCTAAGACTTGCAGAGGGTTCATTAACCAAATAGAGTTTCATTTTGAGATGTATCCACGTTCATTTCCCACAGAGAGGTCTAAAGTTGGGTTCTTTATGCACCAACTTACCGACAAAGCACTTGAATGGGCAAACCCTATTTGGGAGGCTAATGGACCTATGGTGCATGACTTTCACAGTTTTCTTACAGCATTTCACAGAACTTTTGACACTATGAAAAGGTCTAAAAATGCCGCAAGAGCATTAATGAGGGTTAAACAGGGTTCTAGGTCTGTGGCTGATTACGCTATATAGTTTCGTACTCTTGCCTCACAGGTAGATTGGACCAACAATGGGTTAACTACTGCCTTCATGGAAGGCTTATCAGACTCTATATTGGATGAGGTAGCAGCTAAGGAGCTTCCTGTTGCTTTAGAGGACCTTATTGACTACCTCATCGATATAGATAATAGGATTCGTGACAGGCTCTATACCAAGAACAGAAATAGACGTTTTGTTACACCTGTTCACCCCAGAGTTGATACACCGGAGAGTGTAAAAGTATCCGAAGAGGAACCTATGCAATTAGGGGTTGCCAAACTCTCTGATAATGAAAAATTACTTAGGAGAAGGGAGGGACTCTGCCTATATTGTGGTAGGAGAGACCATATGGTAAAGGAATGTCCTTTGCTCCCGGAAAACTCTCGCACCTAAGACCTTATAGGGGACTGGCCTTGGGTGTGATTTCTAAGTCTCCTACATTGCCTTCTAACCGACTGCTTCTCCCTGTTTCGTTACATATGGGAGAGAGTTGTATAGTTGAAAATATATACGCCTTGGTTGACTCTGGGGCAGCCGAGAATTTTATAGACTCTGGTTTTGTAAAGAAAAACAACATTCCCATCAGGGAGAAGGAGATACCCTTGGCCGTTGAGGCCATAGATGGTAGACCATTGATATCTCCAGTTGTTACTCATGAGACTGCACCGTTACACATGTACACAGAGGTTTTACACTATGAAACCATTCGGTTCCAGGTCATCACCTCTCCCTCTTCACAGTTAGTATTAGGGTACCCATGGTTATGTGCCCACAATCCCATTTTTGACTGGGAGACAGGGCAGATAAAATCATGGAGTGAGGCCTGCCATGAATCATGTACTATTGAAGTTACGCCTGTAAATTCTATTAATGTTCCTACCACTCCTCCTTTGTCTACGGCTATACCCTCTCAGTATTTATCTTTAAAGACTGTCTTTGATAAGAGAGAGGCTGACAAATTACCGCCTCACAGACCCTACGATTGTGCTATTGACTTGTTGCCTGGCACTATACCTCCAAAGGGCAGGGTGTACCCCTTATCGGTTCAAGAAAACCGTGTCATGGAGGAATATATTAAAGAATCATTAGATAAGGGATTTATTAGGAGATCCTCTTCTCCGGCTGGAGCGGGGTTCTTCTTTGTATCGAAGAAAGAAGGTGATTTAAGACCTTGCATTGATTATAGAGGTCTTAATAAAATCACCATCAAAAATGCTTACCCTATACCATTAATAACAGAATTGTTGGGGGGCGTGGCTTGAACACCGACCAAGATGGCCGCTTGATCTCTGAGCTCCGCCGAACCTTACCCCGATAAAGTGATCCAACGCTAGCTACAGAACACAAATGGGTCGCAACCGACGCTCAGAGCACCCACAAACACCTAAGACCCCGCACCCGAGCTCCCAACAGGGCCCGATGGATGGCTACTTGCAGCCCCCGCATGCTACCGCCGGCGGGAACGAAGGCCATAACTCGGCTCCGCGGTCCCCCGCCTCGACAGCAAGCGCCGATTCCCAGACACTGGAGCGGATCAGCATTGAGCTGAGGTCCATGGCGGCCGCCATGGTCACTAAGGCGGACTTACTCACTCAAACAACGACTATCCAGGACGCCCTGAGAGCAGAGATGGCGGGGCTCCGAGCGGAGGTGGACACGCAAGCAGGCCGTATACAGGCCCTGGAGCACTCGGCCGAGGCCCAGGCGGGAAGACACGCGGCCACTGACACAGCAATCGCCCGACAAGGGGATATGATACTCAACATGCGTAGACACATGGAAGACCTCGATAATCGTGGCCGAAGATGCAACATCCGAATCCGGGGGATCCCCGAACCCGAGAGAGGGGAGAACACGGAGGAGGTTCTCACGGAACTGTTTAACTCCCTACTACACGCGGACGCCCCGCAATCCTACAAATTTGAGAGGGCACACAGAGCCCTGAGGCCGCGAGTACAAGGCGAAGGCCCAAGAGACATCATTTGCTGCCTCCATTCCTTCCCCATTAAAAACACTATTATGAGGAAGGCGAGAGAACAACCCACATGGCCCTTCAGAGGCTCACAAGTGTCTCTGTATAATGACTTATCCCCACTCACACTGGAAGCCAGGCGGGCGCTTAGACCAGTGACAACGCTGCTCCGCGAAAATAATATTGCGTATAAGTGGGGTTTTCCATTCGCACTAATGGCAAGACACCATGACACCTGGATACCAGTCAGATGGCCCGAAGAAGTCCCTCGGCTCCTGGAGGAACTTAATCTACCACCCACACCTGTCACCAACTGGGTTTTGGGCCCAGCGGAACAGGCACCTCGACAACAGCGACCCCCACGCAGACGCAGAGGTGGCTCCCCAGCGGACCTACCCCCCCACCGCCGCAGACAGGGTCCTGGTGATCGGGACGCGTGAGTACAACCCTCCCCCGCTTAGTTTTTGCCCCTCACGCTCCTAGGTCGAGACAATTTTTCCCCCGCCACCGAAATCCATACCGCCAGCCGGTAGCCCGCTCCTCGAGGAGGGACACGTACTTTAACATGTTTTTTTTTGGGAAAGACGTTGGGTGGCCTTGACATACGGGGACTGCCGCAAGCTGGGGGGGGACCTGATCATCGATACACCTTGTGGGAGCACAACCCCCCCCCCCCCGAGCAGGGCTCAGTCTTCAAGTCCCACGCACCCTGATCGAAGGGGGGCTCCCCACCTGGAAACAAGGCCCCACTGTCCGAAGGTCATCCTTACACACCATGGGATGGGCGGAATCCCCGTTTTACCCTTTTTGGGTGGGGGACGGTACCGAGACACGATGGGGTCTGGCTCTCATGTGGCAAGTGGCTAACCTCTCAACGCCCCCAAAGACGCTAACCTCCCCTCTTCCCCATCAGGGGCCCTGCTCCCTGAGACCCCAAAGGTCCCGTAAACACGACCCGTATTATATGTGAAACTGCCACCAGACCCGTCAACACTGAGCCATAATATGAAAGTGTAGATTCTGGGATGGCTCGATACAGTACTGGACCTGAGCTGTTGGGAGGGGGGCATGGGGAAGGGGGCACTGGAACTGGTGGGATTGGAGAAGCTCTATGGGTTGGGGGAATAAGGTACTCAATGTGTAAGGCATGTATTATTGAATGTTATGTCGTAGACCCTTCCACCCTCATTCATGTCCATTAACATATGCAGTTGGAATGTATTGCACGTATGCCCGTAGACCTCGCACTACGCACACACGCTGACTTGGGGGGAGGTGTAGACTTTTGCAAACTTTCACCTGGGGATCCCCCCGGGCAAAGGCTGAAGCCCTGACCCCCATGACGTAGTAGAGCACTTCGGCCCTAGCCCGCCCGAGACGTGACAAGCGTCTGTGACACTCATAGGCTAGATGACGTACGCCCCCAGGCCACCCCACCATGTGACTTAAAGTGACAGCTACCACCAAGACGCACTGGGGCACTGGACTCCCCGATGACCGACAATCTCCGTACTACCCCACCGCTAGCTGAAGGACCATAGGGATACCACCATGGTAACAAGGCCTCCCGACCCTAATCTCCTAACCACATCGTCCTAACGCACATGTCCCGGGGAACCCGAGGAATAGGTCAGAAACCATGTCAGGATGTGACAAGAGGGGGAGGGGACCGGATAGGAGGGAGGAGATGTTCAACCGTAAACGGAGGACGGGGGGACAACCTGGGAAAGATGGGGGCGGGAAAACGAGGGGGGACAAGGAGGGATTGTTACCTTATCGTATTGTTACTTACATGGCTCTGCTATGCCAATTCTGGCTTCTGTTATACAAGCACAATTTAATAAGCTATAATTGTACCATTATTGTTGTTCTGTTGTACATGCATATTACTAATTTAACTGGATCTCTCTCCATCGTATATAATGTTATGTTCTAGAGGGGACCGGTTACGGAGACCCACTCCTATAACCACATACTACCCCACCTTCGGCTGGTGCACAGCCGCACACCCCAACACACACTCGTGCTTATCCTGCACGGCGGACACCAGAGGCTCCCTGCTGCCCGGACTGGAAGCCGGAGCGGGACCCCTGGTCTCTAGCTGTAGCACGAGTCTCCTCCCTAGTGGAGGTGGCCCTTCTGAGACCCCTGTGGTCCCAGTCGCGAAGCCTGTAAATACAGGCACATCTCTTTCACTTTTATTCTTCTCGCCCACTCTCGGGCTCCCCCTCTACACCTTGTCCTACCTAACTTACCCCTCCCTCTACCTCTTTGGCTCTCCCGGGCCTGGTCCGTGGGGGCGGTGAACCCCCGGAGGAATCGCACAGCTACAGCTGCTAGGAAAGGTGGAACCGGACGTTACCGCCATGAATGCCGACAGAGCGCATGATTCCCCTGATGCTTATCGCCCCGCTCCCCTGTCTGTCCTCACCCTAAACTGCAGAGGTCTGAACATACCGGAACGGCGGACCCATCTATTACGAGAACTAAAAAGGAATCGCATATCGGTTGCTATGTTGCAAGAAACACATTTCCGGCAGGGAGCCGCTCCTAAACTACACAACAAGTCCTACCCGTCCAACCACTTCTGCAACCATCCCACGGCACGGAAGGCGGGAGTCGCCATCCTGCTTGCGGCGGACCTGGAATTCCAAAAATTGGACAGTATTACGGACCCTCACGGCCGCTTTCTTTTTGTTAAAGGTACAATTGTAGGCAGTCTATACACGTTTGCCACTGTATACGTGCCCAACAGGCGACAGGCCCCGTTTCTAAGAGACACTTTGAACAAGCTGAGCGGCTTCTCCGAGGGAACATTGATCTTTGGCGGAGACCTCAACGCTCCACTGGACCCACTCCTGGACTCTTCTACAGGACACAGTAGCATCCCGCAACTCACCATACGCTCTATGAAACGGTCACTGGGGGACCTAGAGTTAGTAGACTGCTGGAGGACATTACATCCCTCCACTAAGGACTTCTCGTACTACTCGACAGTACATGGTCGATACTCCCGTATAGACTATATCTTTATTCGCCAAGTTGGGCTACAACGACTGATATCAGCCTCTATAACCCCAGCCACTTGGTCTGATCATGGCGCAGTGGTGGTCGAACTTGACTCACCCCTTTTTCGACCCTCTACATGGTCCTGGAGGCTAAATGAGGCACTCCTTCTAGACCCTGGAACACGTACACAAATCACACAGGCACTGGAACACTATTTTCAGGACAATGACACGCCAGACACGTCTAAGGTATCAATATGGGAGGCCCACAAAAGTGTGATCAGGGGCGTACTCATCCAAATAGCCTCCAGAAAGAAAAAGGACACCGCCCGGGAAATGGCGGCTCTCTACAAATCCATCACGGAATTGGAGCAACTACATAAACGCTCCCAGTTGCTTGAGGTATATGGGGCCCTCATGCAGGCGAGACGCCAACTACGGGACCTACTCACAAAACGCTATCTCAGATCCCTACATCGCTCTAAGGGGTTCTTCTATAACCATGCCAACAAGGGTGGAAAATACCTGGCACACCTCCTGAAGGGGAACACACCTCGTTCCCAGGTCCGCGCTTTGCGCACCTCGTCAGGCACCACAACGATCTTTCCGAATGAGATTGCAGGAGAATTTAGGAGTTACTATAACTCACTCTATAATATACACTCACCCACAGGACCAGGCGACTCTGATGCAGAGGAGATAGGGATACGGGACTACCTACGAGAATCCCTCACGCATGTGATCGACCAAGGCACAGCGGAGGACCTAGATGCCCTAATCTCTGAGGAGGAACTTTCGGCAGCCCTAAAATCGGCAAAAAAGGGCAAATCCCCGGGTCCGGACGGACTATCCATTGGATATTACAAATCGTTCTCCTCCATATTAATACCCTGGCTCACGAAAACGCTCAATGCGGTCGCCGCCGGAGAGAGTTTCGGGGCGGAATCCCAAGCAGCTGTAATAACAGTTATTCCGAAACCTGGGAAAGACCCGATGATCTGCGGTAATTATCGTCCGATCTCCCTGCTGAACGTGGACGCCAAGTTATTCACTAAAGTTCTGGCAATGAGACTTCAGTCGGTGGTGCCGACACTGGTGCACAAAGACCAAACGGGCTTCATACACGGCCGTGAGGCGCGGGACAGTACCCTGAGGGCCTTCGCGATACAACACGAAGCGAGGAGGACGAGAAAACCGCTGATGTTCCTTTCCACGGACGCGGAAAAGGCGTTCGACCGGGTGAGATGGCGATACCTGCTGACCACCCTCAGTTATATGGGGGTTGGACAGAGGCTCCTTACATGGATTCGGGCGCTATACCACAAACCACGGGCCTCGGTTCGAGTTAACGGAGCACTTACCGCTGATTTCGCTATCTCAAACGGTACGAGGCAGGGCTGCCCGCTATCACCCCTGCTGTTCGCCCTGTCCCTGGAACCCCTTCTACAGACAATCAGATACCACCCAGACATACGGGGATACTCAGGGCATGGAACGGAACATAAGGTCGCCGCATACGCGGATGACCTCCTGTTCTTCATCACCTCGCCCAGAACCACGATACTGTCACGGTATTATACCCCAACACGCAGGAATAGTACAGATAGTCAGGAGACAAGAAACCAGGGTTCGTCTTACCGGACCTTAGAATGGCCGGACTTGACGAGAATAAGCAAGACAGAGTCTAGAACAAGCCGAGGTCAAGGGAACAGAGAGACAGCGAAACGTAGAACAAGCCGAGGACTGGTACACAGAGGACAAAACAGCGGATAAGCGAGCAAGGATAAAGAGAGAGCGGAGTCAGGAACAAAGCCAAGGTCAAGCACCAAAAAACCAACTGAACGATACAAGCACTAAAGGGAAACTGGACAGAAACCACGATAGGGCAATGAGTAAGGGAAACAGGTGAGTATAAATACCCTAAGGTTCACTTTGATTGGCCCCTGTCATATCCACGCCCCCAAAACGTGAGTGTATGGGGAATGTGGCCTGACAGGGGCCAATGGGAGACTGATTCTAATTTAGTCTCCCACTGTCCCTTTAAGAGCGCGCCCGAGACGCGCGGCGCGCTCTTAGTGTCGGGCGGGACACGTGACCGCTTCTCGCGGTCACTGCCCGCCTGACTGATCTTATTGTAGGCTGAGCCGCGCGCGGCTCGTGCAGGAGCAGGACCGCGCGCGGCGAGAAGAGAGGACCCCGGCCGGCCCCTGGAGAGGGTAAGTACCGCTACAGTACCCCCCCCTGAAGACACGCCCACCGGGCGGGGAGGAGCAGGCCTGGCAGGAAAACGAGCGTGGAAAGAACGCACAAGGCGAGGAGCGTGAACAGCGTCAGCGGAAATCCAACTGCGTTCCTCAGACCCATAGCCCTTCCAATGTACCAGATATTGGAGGCGACCCCGAAGCAAACGAGAGTCAATTACAGCCGCCACTTCAAACTCCTCATGGCCCTCCACAGAAACTGGAGGAGGAGGAGGGACATGCCGAGTATAACGGTTGCACAGGAGGGGTTTTAACAAGGAGGTATGAAACACGTTAGGAATGCGTAAATTTTTAGGAAGATCCAATGCATACGAGACAGGATTAACCACATGCAAGATACGAAAAGGACCAATAAAACGAGGGGCCAACTTCATAGAAGGCACGCGAAGACGAATATTGCGAGTAGAAAGCCAAACCCGGTCTCCCACAGCATAGGAAGGAGCCGCCCTGCGATGCTTGTCTGCCTGAACCTTCTGGCGAGCAGCTGAGGCCACCAAAGAACACTGAACCTGCTCCCAAGTATTACGTAGACTAGCCAAATGTTCGTCCAGAGCTGGCATGCCCTGTAAGGAGAATGCAGCTGGAAGAACCACGGGATGCCGGCCATAAACAACGTAAAAAGGGCTGTTAGCGGAGGATTCATGAGCAGCATTATTACGAGCAAACTCAGCCCAAGGAAGAAGGTCAGCCCAATTGTTCTGATGGTGGGACACGAAACAACGAAGATACTGCTCTAGAGATTGGTTGGCACGTTCAGCAGCTCCATTAGACTGGGGGTGGTAGGCTGAAGAAAACGAGAGGGAGATACCCATCTCTGTACAAAACGATCTCCAGAATCTGGAGATAAACTGGCTACCCCTATCGGACACGATCGAAGTGGGAATACCATGCAACCGAAACACCTCCCTGGCAAAGATAGAGGCAAGTTCCCTGGATGATGGCAATTTGACAAGAGACACAAAATGAGCCATCTTAGAAAAACGATCCACAATCATCAGGATGACAGTTTTACCATTAGAGGGAGGTAATTCAACAATGAAATCCATGGATAGATTGGACCACGGTCTCTCGGGTATGGGCAACGGATGTAACAACCCACAAGGAACTCTGTGGGAGGACTTCATACTGGCACAAGTGCTACAGGCATTAACGTAATCGGTGACGTCCTTGCGCAAGGAAGCCCACCAGAAATATCTAGAAACTGCTGAAAATGTCTTAGAAATACCAGGGTGTCCGGCAGTTCTAGTGTCATGATATAATGACAAGATGTCTCGTCTCTCCGGTATATCAACGAATAGCTTATCAGCAGGCCTCTCCCCAGGAGCCAAGTATTGTTTAGCCTGAATAGCTTGTAAGAGAGAAGACGAAATGGAAAGAACAGTAGTCGCTATTATTCTGTCAGGCGGAATGACAGGGGTAACATCGACCTCGAGTTTGTCAGTAGTCTCGAATTGTCTGGACAGAGCGTCAGCTTTAGTATTACGATCACCCGGTCTGTATGTGATTATGTAATTAAAACGAGACAAAAACAGAGACCACCTGGCCTGCCTAGAAGACAATCTTTTAGCTTCACTAAGGTAAGAGAGGTTTTTGTGATCCGTTAAAATGAGGATGGGATCCCTAGTACCCTCTAGCAGATGTCTCCATTCCTTGAGCGCCAAAATGATAGCAAGGAGTTCACGATTGCCTACATCATAATTCCTCTCTGCTTTGGACATCTGTCTGGAAAAGAAGCCACAAGGGTGTAACGGCTTTTCAGGTGAATCTCTTTGAGACAAGATAGCACCTACCCCTATCTCAGAAGCATCAACTTCAAGAATAAAGGGCAGTGAAGGGACAGGATGCTGTAAAACAGGAGCAGAGGCAAATGTAGCCTTCAAGAATTCAAAGGCCTCGAGTGCTTCTGGTTTCCAGACATGAGTATTACCATCCTTCTTGGTCATTCTGGTTATAGGCGCAACAATGGCAGAAAACCCTTTAATAAAACGCCTATAATAATTAGAGAACCCCAGAAAACGCTGAATGGCTTTCAACCCCTGGGGTAGAGGCCATTCCATAATGGCAGACAGTTTCTTGGGATCCATACGAAAACCCTTGGCCGAGATTATATAACCCAAGAATTGGACTTCAGATTGATCAAATGAACATTTTTCGAGTTTGCAATAGAGACCGTTAACCAGAAGAGTTCTCAACACTAATTTAACATGCATGTGATGAGTCTGTAAATCAGTGGAATAAATCAATATGTCGTCCAAGTATACTATAACGAATGTATGTATAAATTGACGTAGGACATCATTAATAAATTCCTGAAAAACTGCTGGGGCGTTACAAAGACCAAAGGGCATCACAGTGTACTCGTAGTGGCCACTCCTGGTATTGAAAGCGGTCTTCCACTCGTGATCCTTTTTGATACGTATGAGATTGTAAGCACCCCTAAGGTCCAATTTAGTAAAAACTGTGGCCTGTTTAAGCCTATCAAATAGTTCTGTGATCAAAGGTATGGGGTACGCATTTTTGACGGTGATTTTATTTAGGCCCCTATAGTCAATACAAGGCCTTAATTCGCCATCCTTCTTAGATACAAAGAAGAAACCCGCCCCTGCCGGGGAAGAGGATCTTCTTATAAATCCCTTCTCTAGAGATTCCTTAATATATTCCTCCATAACCAGATTCTCCTGAGGAGATAAAGGATATATTCTCCCTTTGGGAGGCATCG
The DNA here is from genome assembly GCF_036172605.1 of Pelobates fuscus. Taxonomy (NCBI): domain Eukaryota; kingdom Metazoa; phylum Chordata; class Amphibia; order Anura; family Pelobatidae; genus Pelobates; species Pelobates fuscus. The sequence continues at coordinate 29,325,606 of NC_086320.1, forward strand.
TGCCAGGTAATAAATTAATTGCACAATCGTAAGGCCTGTGAGGTGGCAATCTTTCAGCCTCCCTTTTATCAAAAACAGACTTAAGAGACAGGTACTGAGAGGGTATGACCGTAGGCACGGGAGGAATATTAGTAGAATTCAAAGGGGTGACTTTAACAATACAAGACTCTTGGCAAGAATCACTCCAAGAAACTATTTGTCCTGACTCCCAATCAATGGTGGGATTATGAGTACGTAACCAAGGATACCCTAACACGAGGTGAGAGGAAGGAGAAGTAATGATCTGAAACCGAATGGTCTCAGAGTGTAACACCCCTGTAGACATATGTAGTGGAACAGTTTCATGTGTGATAACTGGAGAGCATAATGGTCTACCATCTATGGCCTCAACGGCCAAGGGTGTCTCCTTCTCTCTGGTGGGTATGTTATTCTCCTTGACAAAACTGGAATCAATAAAGTTTTCGGCCGCTCCGGAATCAACCAGGGCTAGTATATTCCCTGCTATGCAGTTACTATCAAGGTGCAGGGAAACAGGAAGAAGTAATTTATTAAGAGGCAAATGTGAGGACTGTGATGTCACACCCAAGGCCAGTCCTCTATACGGTCTTAGGTGCGATAGTTTCCCGGACGCACGGGACATTCTTGTCTCATATGACCCCTCCTACCACAATAAAGACAAAGTCCCTCCTTTCTCCTATAAAGCTTTTCAGCGTCAGTAAGTTTAGCAACCCCTAACTGCATAGGTTCCTCCTCAGAACCTTTAGATCCCTCGGGAGTCTCAGCTCTAGGGGAGTTAAAGGGAACAAAATGTCTATTTCTGGACCTGGTATATAACCTGTCACGGATCCTGTTATCTATATCGATAAGATAGTCAATCAGGTCCTCCAGGGGTACAGGGAGGTCCTTAGCTGCTACCTCATCCAAGATAGTTTCAGACAGACCTTCCATAAATGCAGTAGTAAGGCCATTATTAGTCCAATCTACCTGTGAGGCAAGGGTCCGGAACTGAATAGCATAATCGGCTACAGATTTAGATCCTTGCTTTATTCTCATTAATGCCCTGGCGGCATTTTTTGACCTTTTAGTCGTGTCAAATGTTCTACGGAACGCTGTGAGGAAGCTATTGAAGTCGTGTACCATAGGCCCATTAGCCTCCCAAATAGGATTTGCCCATTCTAGTGCCTTATCCGTAAGCTGGTGCATAAGAAAACCCACCTTAGATCTATCAGTGGGAAATGAACGTGGGTACATTTCAAAGTGGAATTCCACTTGATTAAGGAATCCCCTACATGTCTTAGCGTCCCCTCCATACCTAGGTGGCGGGGTTAGATGTGCAGAAGCATTAGGCATATTAGCTGTGTCCGGTATAGGGTTTACAGGAGGCGTAGGTACAGGTACCGGAGCTGATCTGGATAACAGTGTCTGGATGGCTTGAGCCATTTGATCCATACGGTGATCCTGTTCTGCGAATCTAGCCTCATGAGTGGCCATCTGTTGACCTAAACCTGCGGGGTCCATGGCCCTATCGTAATGTCACGGTAATATACCCCAACACGCAGGAATAGTACAGATAGTCAGGAGACAAGAAACCAGGGTTCGTCTTACCGGACCTTAGAATGGCCGGACTTGACGAGAATAAGCAAGACAGAGTCTAGAACAAGCCGAGGTCAAGGGAACAGAGAGACAGCGAAACGTAGAACAAGCCGAGGACTGGTACACAGAGGACAAAACAGCGGATAAGCGAGCAAGGATAAAGAGAGAGCGGAGTCAGGAACAAAGCCAAGGTCAAGCACCAAAAAACCAACTGAACGATACAAGCACTAAAGGGAAACTGGACAGAAACCACGATAGGGCAATGAGTAAGGGAAACAGGTGAGTATAAATACCCTAAGGTTCACTTTGATTGGCCCCTGTCATATCCACGCCCCCAAAACGTGAGTGTATGGGGAATGTGGCCTGACAGGGGCCAATGGGAGACTGATTCTAATTTAGTCTCCCACTGTCCCTTTAAGAGCGCGCCCGAGACGCGCGGCGCGCTCTTAGTGTCGGGCGGGACACGTGACCGCTTCTCGCGGTCACTGCCCGCCTGACTGATCTTATTGTAGGCTGAGCCGCGCGCGGCTCGTGCAGGAGCAGGACCGCGCGCGGCGAGAAGAGAGGACCCCGGCCGGCCCCTGGAGAGGGTAAGTACCGCTACAGATACCAAACCTGATGGAGGCGATATCACGATTCGGCAAGCTATCGGGCTTCAAGCTCAATCTCACCAAATGCGAAGTACTTAACATCACTATCCCGGATGTGGAATACCGAGCCTTGGACTCCCTGTTCCCATTCCGATGGTGCTTCTGCAAGATGAGATACCTTGGAATCTGGCTTACGACGGACCCGGGGTTACTATATACTCACAACTTCGATACACTGCTGAAGAAAGTCTTAGCTGACATGGAGAAATGGTCCTATCCACATATAACATGGTTCGGGAGGATCGCAGTTCTTAAAATGAACATCCTACCCAGGCTCCTGTATTCGTTTCAGACCATCCCGTTATGCCTACCACCTCACTTTTTCACCTCACTGAGGTCAGCAGTTATCCGGTATGTGTGGCTGGGGAAGAGACCACGGCTTCGACATGACCTACTTTGCCTACCTAGACACCGCGGGGGCCTAGCACTACCGGACTTCCGACGTTACCATCAAGCTACCATCTTGCAGTGCATTCTGGAATGGCATGCCACCACACGATGCAAACAATTGAACTCTGCCATTTGGGCAGGAAACAACAAAACCAGTGGCAAGTGGGAATCAGGAGGGATCATTGCTCAGACCCTGACCGGTTGGAACCGAATGAGGGACCAACCCCATATTTCACCTGTCCCGAGCCCATTACTCCCCGTCGCACATAACCCGACGATAGGTGGAGGATTCTCACTACGGCTGTGGCCTTTTGCGGAAGGTAGGGAGTGTATACCCATCTATAAGATTCTACGAGACGGAGCTCTACGTTCCTTGGTCTCCCTGCTAGATCTAGCGCCCCGGACGCCCCTGACCATTCTGAGATATATGCAAATACAGCACTTTTACAACACCATGCGAGATAAGGCACGGCTACACAGGGACCTCACATGGTTCGAAAAGAGATGCGATAGGGGCTCCACACTTCGCAAACCGGTATCCACCCTCTACCAACACTTACTGGTAGGACACCTAACAGAAAACAACACATTCCGTAGACAATGGGAGACAGCCCTGGATACCAAATTCACAGACCAGCAATGGGAAAATGCCCTGTTCTGGCAACATAAGAGCTCCTTAAGTACCCAATTCCAGGAATCGAATTATAAATTAATCTCCTCATGGTATAGGACCCCAACGCTGCTCCATAGAATCTTCCCCACGACACCCCCCACATGCTGGAGGTGCCTGGAGGAGAGGGGCACGCTAACCCATATATGGTGGGAATGTCGCCTGATAACCCCATACTGGGACCTCATCAAAGATAAGATGAAGGAAATCTTGGGAGACGAGTTGGACTGGTCCCCGGCTCTTGTCCTTCTACACATTTCGCAGTCCTCAAGATCCAAGTACAAACGAACCATCATCCGCCACTTACTCAATGCAGCCAAGGCCCTAATCCCGCTTTACTGGAAGAAAACAGAGACACCAGGAATCCAGGAGTGGATCCGCAGGGTCGAGGACATTCAGGGCGCAGAGGCAATTCAAGCAGCATTAACGGGCAGAGAAGACAGGCATGCGGAAATGTGGCAGCCATGGTTCATGTTCGTCTCGGGTGGCGGAAGGGCCACAGGTGAGCGAGCGGAGCAGTAGTTGGGCAAGGGGAGACCCGGACCCTCGGACCCGGCTTGGGATAGGTCATAGAAATCCAACCCCCCCTCAACCTTTCTTTCCCTCCCCCCTCTTGAACCCCTCGCACTATCCTCATCTTCATAAATTCATCTAATTTTCTTCTACAACTTCTATCACACTCGACTACAACCCTAACACATAAACGCACCCAGACACGTAAACACTACGCTTATGCAAAACATGCACCCTGATCGGGACTGACCGGATGGCACACGGGCAGACGACACGGCAACCACCTCTCACACAAACGCCTGTATTCCGGGTAGATAGGGTGATATATCTGTAAATAAACACACAAGACCATACTCACACTTGATGTACGAGACGACACCCTAGGTTGGCCATCCTTCCCGACCACTAGATAAACACGTGATATCCCCACCGCTGAAATACCTAAGACACACTGAATAGCAGGATATACCAGCTACAAGCAACTCATTAGTAAATCTTACGGGGTTGTGCATGTCGTTACTAGGAACCGATAGGTGATGACGAGTAATATTGCATATTATCTATCTACACAAATGCCTAGGTGTGATAAGGCGGGCCTCCAATAGGCCAAATCAACCCGGTTATGTATGTCCCATATTGTGTAGATATGTTTCATATAACTTTTTTGAAGTTTCAAGGACCTGCGTGTCCGACATACCTTTTTCTTATACAATGTACTAATTGTTGCAACAACTATTCTTATTCCTTCTGAAAAACCTAATAAAAAGATTTACAAAAAAAAAAAAAGAATTGTTTGACAGGCTCAAACATGCTACGGTATTCACCAAATTAGATCTTAGAGGAGCATACAATTTGATACGTATAAAAAAGGACCACGAATGGAAGACAGCCTTTAACACTAGGTCAGGTCATTATGAGTATACCGTCATGCCATTTGGGCTTTGCAATGCCCCAGCAGTATTCCAAGAGTTTATTAATGATGTCTTGAGAGACTTTATTCACTCATTCGTTATTGTGTACTTAGTCGACATTTTAATATATTCTACAGATTTACACACTCATCACAGACATGTTACGACCGTTCTGAAGACCCTTCTTGCTAATGGTCTTTATTGTAAATTAGAAAAATGTCTATTCGACCAATCCGAAGTCCAGTTTTTGGGGTATGTGATTTCCGCTAAGGGTTTTCGTATGGATCCCCGGAAGCTCGCTGCTGTCATAGAATGGCCTCTGCCGCAAGGTCTAAAAGCCATCCAGCGTTTTCTGGGTTTCTCTAATTATTATAGACGTTTTATCAAAGGTTTTTCGTCTATTGTAGCACCTATTACTCGTATGACAAAAAAGGATGGCAATACTCGTGTCTGGTCTACCGAGGCACTTCAAGCTTTTGACTTCCTTAAGACTACGTTCGCCTCTGCACCTATTTTACAGCATCCTGTCCCCTCATTGCCCTATATACTTGAAGTTGATGCTTCAGATATCGGGGTAGGTGCTGTTTTATCTCAAAGAGAGTCTCCTAAAAAGCCATTGCATCCTTGTGGCTTCTTTTCTAAACAAATGTCCAAAGCAGAGAAGAATTATGATGTGGGTAATCGCGAACTCCTTGCTATCATTTTAGCACTCAAAGAATGGAGACATTTGTTAGAAGGCACTAAGGATCCCATCCTCATATTTACGGATCATAAGAACCTGTCCTACCTTAGCGAAGCTAAAAGATTGTCTTCCAGGCAGGCTAGGTGGTCACTGTTCTTGTCCCATTTCAATTATATAATCACCTATAGGCCAGGTGATCGGAACACTAAAGCGGACGCTCTGTCCAGACAGTTTGAAACTATTGACAAACAGGAGATTGATATTACTCCTGTCATTCCCCCAGACAGGATAATAGCAACTACTGTATTATCTATTTCCTCGTCCCTATTGCAGGCCATACAAGCGAAACAAAGCATGGCACCTAGCGAGAGGCCTAATGATAAATTGTTCGTTGACATTCCCGTGAGACGGAATATTCTGTCACTATATCACGATACTAAGACTGCTGGACATCCTGGTATTTCCAAAACAGTGTCAGCTGTTTCTCGGTATTTTTGGTGGGATTCCTTACGAAAGGATGTCACTGACTATATAAGTGCTTGTACTACTTGTGCCTGTATGAAATCCTCTCGTAGAGTTCCTTGTGGGCTGTTGCATCCGTTACCCGTTCCCGAGAGACCTTGGTCCAACCTATCTATGGATTTTATTGTTGAATTACCCCCTTCGAATGGTAACACAGTCATCCTGATGATAGTTGACCGGTTTTCCAAAATGGCTCACTTTGTGTCTCTTCGCAAGTTGCCCACATCCAAGGAACTGGCCCTTATCTTCGCTAGAGAAGTATTTCGGTTACATGGCATTCCCTTATCTATTGTGTCCGATAGGGGTAGCCAATTTATTTCCAGGTTCTGGAAGGCCTTTTGTACAGAAATGGGTATTTCTCTCTCGTTTTCTTCCGCTTACCATCCCCAGTCTAATGGAGCTGCTGAACGTGCCAACCAGTCTCTGGAGCAGTACCTCCGTTGTTTTGTGTCTCACCATCAGGACAATTGGTCTGACCTGCTTCCTTGGGCTGAATTTGCTCGGAATAACGCCACTCATGATTCTTCCGGCCAAAGCCCTTTTTACGTCGTCTATGGCCAGCATCCCGTTGTTCTTCCGGCTGCATTCTCCTCACAGGGCATGCCAGTTCTGGATGAACATTTGGCTGGTTTGCGTAATACTTGGAAGCAGGTTCAGCGTTCTTTTGGTTGACTCTGCAAGCATCGCAGAGCGGCTCCTTCCTATGTTGTGGGGGACAGAGTTTTGCTTTCCACGCGGAATATTCGTCTCCGGGTGCCTTCTATGAAATTGGCTCCCCGCTTCATTGGTCCTTATCGTATTATACATAAGGTTAATCCCGTTTCATATGCCTTGGGTCTGCCTAAGAATCTGCGCATACCTAATGTTTTTCACACCTCGTTGTTGAAGCCTTACGTGTGCAACCGCTATACCCGGCATGCTCCTCCTCCTCCTCCTGTCTCTGTGGAGGGTCATGAGGAATTCGAAGTGTCTGCTGTTCTTGACTCTCGTTTCCTTAGGGGTTGGCTTCAGTACTTGGTGCATTGGAAGGGTTATGGGCCTGAGGAGCGCAGTTGGATTTCTGCTGATGATGTTCATGCTCCCCGCCTTGTGCGTTCTTTCCATTCACGTTTTCCTGCCCGACCTAGTCCTGCCCGCACGGAGGGCGTGTCCTCAGGGGGGGGTACTGTAGCGTTACTCACCTTTCCCAGGGGCCGGCCGCGGTCCTCTCTTCAAGCCGTGCGCGGTCCTGCGGCTGCACGATCCGCTCGCGGCTCATCCAACGCTTCAGGCAGGAAGGTGGGCAGTGACTACGAGATGCGGTCACATGTCCCGCCTGAATCTAAGAGCGCGCCGCGAGTCTCGGGCGCGCCCTTAACCCCTTAAGGACACACGACGTGTGTGACACGTCATGATTCCCTTTTATTCCAGAAGTTTGGTCCTTAAGGGGTTAAAGAGACAGTGGGAGCCTAAATTGCCAAAAGGCTCCCATTGGTCCCTGTCATCCCACACACCCTATACACTTACCTTTTGGGGGTGTGGAAGTGACAGGAGCCAATCACATTAGTTTTGAACCTATTTATACTTACCCTTTTCCCTTAGTTCCTTGCCCTATCGTGGTTTCTGCTACAGTTCCCTTTAGTGCTTGTTGTGTTCAGTTGTGTTCCTCCGTATTTGACCTTGGCTTTGTATTCTGACTTCGTTTTCGCTTTATCCTTGTCTGTACTGTTTGCCGGCTTGCTGATTCCTGTGTACCAGTCCCCGGCTAGTTCTCGTTTATGCTGTCTCTTTGTGCCCTTGACCTCGGATCGTTCCTGACTCTGTACTTCTCCTATTACGTCGAGTCCGGCCACTCTAAGGTCCGGTAGACGTATTTCTCCTCTGTGCTGTCTTCTGTTTGGCTGGATTCTGCGTGTAGGGGTATATTCTCGTTACACTCCCGACACTTTCCAGACGTTTTCAGCTGCTACCCCGAACCCCCTTTGAACCGGCAGGGGTTATCCCAGTCCCTACCAGGGATGATTCACCAATTCTGAGTAGCCTAGGGGCTACATTTTCCTTTACCTGACAAAGCCACGTGATATTCCTAAGATGGCCGCCACACCACAAACGCATATGTCAGAGGGCTGGGAATCCAAGTTTACTGCAGCCTTTGACGCAATCTGCTCTGCCTTCTGTGCCCGGATCGAGACACGACTGGAGCAGCAGTCACTTACCCCACCTGCACCTGCAAAAAGTGCCAGCAGGGCCTCGATACCATGTTCGTCTCCCAGGTCAAGAGCCAATATGGCCGCTGCACCCATCTGCCGGCCACAACCCTGTGGGACTTCAGGAGCCCTGCAGAGTCTCTGTCCTGCCACTGAAGACGTGGGGCCATGTGGTGACAAGGCATCATCTGCCCTGGGGGATCTCCTTGTGTGGTCTGGAAGAGGAAGATGAGCTGCTCAGCACCGAATACATACCAGCAAAACCGGCATCCCACCTGGACCATAACTGTGGTATTGGCTGAAACTGGAACACTGACATTTATCATCTTAGTTGCACACATTCTGAACTCCCTTATTTTATTTTGGTGGCTTTGCTTGTTTGATACCTACCGTAATATAGATCATGAGCATCTGAAAACAAATGTTCTATATTCAACAAGTGTTCCCACATTCTGTTTTTTTCTTTTTTTCTTCTTTCAATGTTGCGTGATATACTAGTTTCCTTCTGGTAAGATTCATGATATATACCTGGTGGTACCACTCAGTTTGTTTCTCAAAGCATAGTCTCCCTACTAATGTATATTCAACCTGTATTTCTCAGCTAGCATGCCGATACTTCAACGATAAAAACGATGTCCTACGTGCTTGCTTAAGTTATACCTGTAAACATGGTCTCCTATCTTGATTCACCTATTCTGTGAATTTACAAAATTTGCCTTTTATCCTTTATCTCACTATAAGTTTATGTAGTATTGGTTATGGCCAGCACAAGAACAGAATTGACTAACATGAAAAAATTAGCATGATTTACCCTTATAACACTGTATACTAAAAATAAGTGCATGTACTCTGTCATGCATTATCTATTGTATGTTGTTACTCTATTACATGGAGCTGACAATTGTTTTCCTGTGAAATTTCGACGCATTGCAAAACTAAAGAATTACAAAAAAAAAGTGCTAAACTGGCTATTGCTGGAATCCAGATGCACCGTTCATCTTTCCAGCCTTGTACATAAGAGCTTTTCTTGGAAGCTCCCACCCTACTTGAGTAGAGTATCAGCAATTTAATTAATATTCCACAAATCAAAAAGAAGGTGTCATGCTGGGATATCCATCCATGACCCATTTTCAATGCCCTGGCTGAGAGAGGAAGGTTCTCACCCATAATTTGACGGTACATCGTCCAGTCCATCGTCCCTTTGATGCGGTGCAGTTGTCCTGTCCCCTTAGCAGAAAAACTCCCCCAAAGTATTATGTTTCCACCTCCATGTTTGGCGATGGGGATGGTGTTTTTGGGGTCATAGGCAGCATTCCTCCTCCTCCAAACACCGCGAGTTGAGTTGATGCCAAAGAGCTCGATTTTGGTCTCATCTGTCCACAACACATTCACCCAGTTCTCCTCTCAATCATTCTGCTGTTCATTGGCAAACCTCATTTTCCTGCAGAGCACCGCAATTATGGAATAACCTGATGGACACAATCAAATCTTCCTCCAGTCTAAAATCCAGTGTAAAGAGATCTCACAACAAATCTCAGTACAGAATGCACCTGTAATCATGGCTATATGTATAATGTATATATGTGTATTTTAACATAACTTTGTATTTTTAATATTATATTGTACCCTCTTGTAACAATGTAATATTTGTGGGCCCAGGACTTACCGGTACTTGAAAACAAGAGAAATCCTAATGCATCCATCCTGGTACAATATTTTATAAATAAATAAAAAGGGTAAGGGTAGTTTCTCCACTCCTGGACAGGCAATAGTTGTGTGGTCTTAGTAATCTATGTCTGGCTATGTGTGATATAACCATTGCTAGGTTTAAACCCTGTAAGTTTAAATGGATTGCCCCCTGAAAGTTAGAAGAACCCCAGACACTCCAACACTAATAACAGCTTAATGAAGCCTACGTTGTTATGGGGAGAGTGTTCCTTTAAGGTACTGTAGGGTTTAAGTGTAAGGGTTAATGGTAAATATTAGCATAGGTGTTCTGTAGTATAGTGCAGACGTTAATGTTTAATTATAGTGTGGTATAGAAGATAATGTTTCATTATAGTGTTGTGTAGAAGATAATGTTTAATTATAGTGTTGTGTATAAGATAATGTTTAGTGAAAGTGAAGGTGTTATTGTTAAGTGAGGGCATAGTTTAGGGAAGGGGTTAAGAGGAGGACATATCTGTAAGTGCTTTAGTGGAACATACATGACCATGACTTACCTGAGATTAGTGCGTTACAGTCTTTCAGATGCTGCCATTAAAAAGGCGTAAGCTGCTGCTGAGAATTGTAAGACCCAATAACCTCAGGCAGACCAGGATATGTAGGCCCCAGTTCTCCATGAGGTCACCTGGATGACGTCTTCTTCCCTGTAATATGGCATTCAAGACCATGAGCTGCCCACTGAAATAACTATATAATGTATATTATGTATAACGAAGGAGAGATAAGAGCCCTCGAAAGGTTGTTACATTAATTCAACATTGCTCTTTATTTAACAATTCATAGAAGTAAAAGTACATTAATGTTTCAGTCTTGTGAAGGACTTTCGTCATTGACATGGTTGCAAAGCAAGCACAAACATTTTCATTGAAAACACACGGAGGGAGAATATGTGAGCTAAATTAGTGTGTAAATATAAGTGTGGTTGCCAAGCGATCGAAAAAACAAGCAATTGCAAAATACACAAAATAAAAGGTACATTAAACGATTACAAAATAATGGTACGGGCTCACGGAATGAGCTCACATGTGCAAATATGCAAAAGGTTGGCAAGCAACCAATGGAAATACCGATCTGAAATTGTGACATTTTAACTAAGGTGTGGTAAGTGCATCTCCCAGGTGTGGTAAGTACAAGGGATTAACTTTCTTAACACATAATGATTAAACCATTTTAGATATAGGATGCCTAAAAAGCACTATTGGGTTTATTCATACCACTAGGAAGAAACATAAGCAGGGAAATAGTAAAAAGTGGAAACAATACAATATGTACAAGGATAAAACTAATAGACAAAGGCATATAAGCTATTTGAAAACAGAACAAACACAAAAAATTCAACCCAAACGGTTCACAGATCATGAGCCTTACAGAATCCTGCAAGACAGTTAGGGAAAGGAATACTATATGGTTAGGAATACATATTTGCATTCCTAATGCTGTAGTGTCCCTTTAACCCCTTAAGGACCAAACTTCTGGAATAAAAGGGAATCATGACATGTCACCCATGTCATGTGTCCTTAAGGGGTTAAGTACATTCATTGTAACAAGGGATATATTCCCTAAACAGCAATGGTGGTGATTTGCTAGCTGAAGTGAAGAAATTCAAAACATTTTTAACATTTCTAAATTTCAATGATCATCTCATTACAAATGGATTGTCACTGAACGAACTCCTGAATTAACATATAATAATAAGAACTTCCCTGTATAATTTGAAAGATATCATACCGAATAATCTATTTTGAAAATAGAATTCCCTATAGTAAATACTTTCATAAAAGTTCTAATAAAAGTATCTCTAAACTCAGAATAACTTATTGCTGTTGCTAAGACACGCACATAATATCAAAGTAGGTCGGAATCTTCGGATGTTGTATAGAAAACAGTCCTTCGACTGCTGCAAACCAAAAGCAGAAAAACACAAATCTATCTTCAAAAAGAAAAAAAATATATATAAATCTCCTGAAAACCGACTTTTGATTTGTGTTTATTTACAGGTATTTCTGACATATTTCAGAACATGAATTTCAAAATCTTTTCCGTCGACAAGACAAAGATCAGTTGTTTCATCGTGAATTCTCTAGAGCAAAATCGTTCTTGTAACTTCTGAAGATACAAACATTTTATTAAAAACGCCATGTTGCATATACTTTACAGTCAAATAAATACAGATCTTCTGTATGGCTATTCTACTAATTAACCAGTGGATGTATTATATAATATATATAATAAATATATATATATATTTATTTATTTATCTTTGTGGCATTCTGCATTAATTTATTGAGCCACTAGACTGGTAATTATGCTGGTTAGTCATTTTGTATTTAGACTGTAGAGAACAAATTATCTTGCCAAGAGCTATGGTCTACTCACTAATTGGTTCCCTTCTTAAGACTCTTTGCTTGTTTGTTACCATACTCTTCTCGTCCCCTGTGGATTGATGGCTCACTCTGTCTTTGTTTCTGTTTTTGTTCTTTGTTTTTATATATACCATGATCTCTGTTATAATTACTTATATAGAGAAACTTACACACAGCTCATACGATCACACAGTGTCCTTTCAATACTTACTTGTGAACTAGATCGACAGTAACTGAGTTTCATTTTTAGGGAGTAGAAACCTCACTCGAAGTGTTCTTCTCCAGAGTTGTGTTCCGCATTCAAATCTACTCCTGGACCTGTTCTAGTAACTTCTAGCTCAAGTTTGTGTTGTTACCAAATCTTTTGCATTAATAGTACTGTATCTGTCACATCGGATTTCATTATTTCCATTTATCCTTGTTGCGATTCCCCTGTGTTATGATTCCTAATAACATTCCGAATAACATTTTACCTGCAGAGATTCATCAGTCATTTACTATTTAATGTATAGCACATTTAATGTTAGTTTTATTTGTTTCTGCTAGGCTTAAGAACTATTTTATCACACTACATTCATGCCTTCTAAATGTATCTGTTTGGCAGCCACAAGCAAAGGAGAATCAGGGAATGGTAAGAGACAGGATGCAGGCAATAGCCCACCAGTACTCACCCAACTGCCTTTGGAGGTTGATATCCTAGTTAAATACATGCTACGATGGAATAGGTGCTAGACTGCCAGGTTCTAGAGCAAAAGAAATGCTTAACGTAAGCTTCATAGACTTGCACCGGCTTTACACAGGTCATGGGAATAATTCTAAACAATGGAATGCAGGAAAACAAAAATGATACAAAAATAAAAGGTAAGAATAAGGAGCTGTCATGGTACCTGCAGGTGTTCTTCCTCTCCCGCATCATCCTATATCATGATGCTACAATGTGCATCATTCTAGCAGCATGTCTGACACTGAAGCCTATCCCGTTGCTGGGTGCCTGATGTGTCATCTAGGCTTGGAGATGAATTTTGATCCAAATTGCAATTTCGGCTTGATCAATCTAATTTTCCAAAGCTGAGACAAAATGTACACGAATTGTTAACCAACCGAAAAGCTAAATGGCCGAGAATGTTAGTTAACATTTATGATTCTGCATTCTGTCTGCGGGACCAATAAAAGAGATGATTAATAGAAAAATTAATGATTGATGGGTAAGGGACAGTCACTAAATGTTGTTTTAAACATAGACCAAGTAAAAGTGACCAATAGATGGAAAAATGGGAGGAACTAAAAAAATAAATAAAAAAACTAAACAAAAAAGTTATAAATTGATTTGCATGTCAATGAGTGAAATAGGTATTTGACACCTTCGACTTGGTGGCAAAACCCTTGTTGGCAATCACAGAGGTCAGATGTTTCTTGTAGTTGGACACCAGATTTGTTCACATTTCAGGAGGGATTTTGTCCCACTTCTCTTTGCAGATCCTCTCCAAGTAATTAAGGTTTCGAGGCTGACATTTGACAACTCGAACCTTCAGCTCCCTCCGCAGATTTTCTATGGGATTAAGGTCTGGAGACTGGCCGGGCCACTCAAGGACCTTAATGTGCTTCTTCTTGAGCCACTCCTTTGTTGCCTTGGCTGTGTGTTTTGGGTCATTGTCATGCTGGAATACCCATCCACGACCCATTTTCAATGCCCTGGCTGAGAGAGGGAGGTTCTCACCCAAGATTTGATGGCACATGGTCCAGTCCATCGTCCCTTTGATGCGGTGCAGTTGTCCTGTCACCTTAGCAGAAAAACTCCCCACAAAGCATTATGTTTCCACCTCCATGTTTGGCGGTGGGCATGGTGTTTTTGGGATCATAGGCAGCATTCCATCTCCTCCAAACATGACGAGTTGAGTTGATGCCAAAGAGCTTGATTCTGGTCTCATCTGACCACAATACATCACCCAGTTCTCCTTTGAATCATTCTGATGTTAATTGGCAAACTTCAGATGGGCCTGTACATGTGCTTTCTTGAGCAGGGGGACCTTGCAGGAGCTGCGGGATTTCAATCCTTCACAGCGTAGTGTGTTACCAATTGTTTTCTTGGTGACTGTGGTACCAGCTGCTTTGAGATCATTAACAAGATCCTCCCATGTAGTTCTAGGCTGATTCCTCACTGTTCAGCTGATCATTGAAACTCCACGAGGTGAGATTTTGCATGGGGCACCAGACAGAGGGAGACTGACAGTTATTTTGTGTTTCTTCCATTTGTGAATAATTGCACCGTTTGTCACCGTCTCACCAAGCTGTTTGGTGATGGTCTTGTAGCACATTCCAGTCTTGTGTAGTTCTACAATCTTATCCCTGACATCCTTGAACAGTTCTTTAGTCTTGGCCAAAGTGGAGAGTTTGGAATCTGATTGATTGCTTCTGTGGACAGGTGTCTTTTATACATGTAACAAGCTGAGATTAGGAGCACTCCCTTTAACCCCTTAAGGACACATGACGTGTGTGACACGTCATGATTCCCTTTTATTCCAGAAGTTTGGTCCTTAAGGGGTTAAGAGAGTGCTCCTAATCTCAACTCGTTACCTGTATAAAAGACACCTGGGAGCCAGAAATATTGCTGATTGATAGGGGATCAAATACTTATTTCACTCATTGACATGCAAATCAATTTATAACTTTTTTGGCATGCGTTCTTCTGTTGTTTTTTTATTTTTTATTCTGTCTCTCACTGTTAAAATACACCTACCATTAGAATTCTAGACTGATCATTTCTTTCTGAGTGGGTAAACGTTCAAAATCAGCAGTGGATCAAATACTTTTTTCCCTCAAAATATATATATATATATATATATATATATATATATATATATATATATATATATATGCACGAATTGTTAACCAACCGAAAAGCTAAATGGCCGAGAATGTTAGTTAACATTTATGATTCTGCATTCTGTCTGCGGGACCAATAAAAGAGATGATTAATGGGAAAATTAATGATTGATGGGTAAAGGACAGTCACTAAATGTTGTTTTATACATAGATCAAGTAAAAGTGACCAATAGATGGAAAAATGGGAGGAACTAAAAAAAAAATATAATGTATTTTAACATTGAGAGACAGAAAAACAAAAAAGAAAATCTAGAAATATGCATGTCAAAAAAGTTATAAATTGATTTGCATGTCAATGAGTGAAATAAGTATTTGACACCTTCGACTTAGTACTTGGTGGCAAAACCCTTGTTGGCAATCACAGAGGTCAGATGCTTCTTGTAGTTGGACAGGGCCGGTGCAAGGATTTTTGGCTACACAGGCGAAGATGCATTTTGCTGCCCCTCTCCCCCCCCACCCCCCCCACAACAAAAAGGCTTGTAGCCCCCTTTTGAATTTCTTACCCTCTTTAGTGCTTCATATCATATCATATCTTTAATGTCTTGCCCTTTTGTTTCTTACACCCCCTTTAGTGTGTCTCTTACAACCCCTCTTGTTTATTTCTTACTTCCCCACCAGCCACATTCTATGTCTATTTCTTCCCCCAGCCCCTTTATGTCTCTTTCTCCCATACAAACATAGATAAATGGGCAAAAATACATATATACACAAAGACACAAAAATAGAAACACACAGGCATACAGGCATACAGACCGTTATTTAGGCACACAGTGACAAAGATATACAGACACACAATCAAACAAACACATGCATCCAGACACAGTCAAACAATCTACGCTTACAGGTAAACTGTCTTATAAATGCAGACAGACTGTCATACAGAGACATACAGACACAGTCAAACAGAGACATACAGACACAGACATACAGTCATAGAGAGACATAAAGACACAAGCAGTCACACATGCGGTCACAAGTACATATTTACATCTCAGGCCAGTGTTTATGTATTTGAATGTATGCATGTTTTTGTATACAGTATGGAGTATGTTTATGTGAATGTAGGGGTGTGTTGTGTTGACGTTTGAATGCAGGGGTGTCCTTGTATGTAGTGTTGGCGTTTTACTGCTGAGATGTATGCACATTTACACAAACATTGCCACAAACACTGCGATACACATATACACACACACACACACACATATATATATATATATATAAACTGGTACATATACAGATACACAGATTGACAACATACAGATACACACACACACACACACACACACATACATACACAGACACAGTGACAGACATACACACTGACATACAGATACAAACACATACACACAGACAGACATACAGATGCACACAAAGACACACATACAGATACACACACTGACAGACAAAAATACAGACACATGCACTGACAGACATACAGATAAAGACATACACACTGACAGACATGCAGATACAGACATACACACTGACAGACATACAGATACAGATACACACACAGTCACACACTGACAGACATACAGATACACACACTGAAAGACATACAGATACACACACACAGTCACACACTGACAGACATACAGATACACACACACAGTCACACACTGACAGACATACAGATACACACACATACACATGCTAATCATATATACTTTTATAGCCACCCTCCTGTTTCCTACCTTTTGGGTGCAGGAGGGTGGCTTCCCTGGAATCCAGTGTGAAGATCTGGCTGAGGTAGTTGGGAGTTAGGGGCTGTCTCTACTCTCCCAGCCCCTCCTCTCTGCTCTCCCACACTGCTCCAACCATGCAGAAACAGAGGGGGCGGTATTTCCAGTTCCTGCAAGGAGCCAGCCGTGCTGTGTGCTACGCGGGGAGCAGGGATATGACGTGTTCATATCCCCGCCCCCTCCACACAGTCCGCGGCATGATGCAGGAAGGAAGGCTGGTCTGTGGGGATGCTGCTGCCACCGCTCGCTCACGCTACAAGAAGTGACCGTCAGGAGAGGAGCACTGTGTGCTTCTCTCCTGCCAGTCACCCGGACATTTGCGCCCCTGGGCCAGAGCACCCTAAGGCGCCCGCCTGTGCCGCCTTATGGTAGCGCCGGCCCTGTAGTTGGACACCAGGTTTGCTCATATTTCAGGAGTGTTTTTGTTCCACTTCTCTTTGCAGATCCTCTCCAATCATTAAGGTTTCGAGGCTGACATTTGACAGCTCGAACCTTCAGCTCCCTCCACAGATTTATTATATATATACAATTTTTTTTTAAAATTCATTCTTTTTTTTCCCACTTTTTCCCTCAATTGGCTACTTTCTCCTCACTTGATCTGTAAACGAATAGAGGGAAAATGTTATATTATGTATATCTTTATTTGGATCCCAAATAGAGATCTTCCGCTGACATTAATAGACACAAGGTCGATACTCAGGCATACCTAAAAATGTCTATATCCCTCAAAAATGGTGCAGCCAGGCACAAGTTTAGTGTCATTTATGTGACATTGTACCATACTTTTTGACGTTGCAGTTAGGATGCTAACCAGTGAGTGTATTGTATGACAATCAGCCCCCAAATAGTCCTTGATGTTTCTGTCTACTGTACTCCTTGACATTGGTTTGCTTTTATGTTTTCATAATATTCTATATCCTATTTTTCTTGAATTGTTCTGGTTTATTCTCGTGTTAAACCCAGCCACCTCTAATGGTTGGTAATATGCTGCAGTCCTTTCTATTCTATGTGCCTGTTTTTCTGTTTTGTTGTCCGATCTCTCTGCTACTTGAGCCATAGTAGTTTCTATACTTATGCTGCGCTAGGTGAATTTGCTTCTTGTTTTTTTTTTTTTTTGTTACTCTGCGGTTTACACACTTCTACATATACTTATCTTTGTTAGGCTTGGCCTACGTTTTGCGTTGTAGAGTTATTAACTGTTCTGACAAGAGCATAGCCCAAACAAACAATGTCCTGATGAAAGCTCTGTGCAAGAGCTGAAACGTTGACTGGAACTTTAAAAAATAAAGAAGAACTAACCTCTCTTTTTTTTTTTTACCAAATCCTGGAGTGCCAGTATTCATTCATTATTTATACTTTATGTGACCAGAGCACCAGGTATTTATTTTGTTAAAGTTGAAAGAAGTCCCTGGAGTGCTTTTTCCTATTTTGATATCTATTATTTTTGCTGACAAGCACCAGGCTACAACCAATATTTTACTGGAGTGCAAGCATTGGACAGTATTATATATATATATATATATATATATATATATATATATATATATAGCTATATATTGGAATTGGTGCAGAACTTGGCTTCTGTTCACCTTGCCGGCTACAGGGACCAGTCAAGGTTAGTATTAACCTAGCGGTGGCTTAGCCGGTCAATTTTAAACCTAGTAGCCCCGCTCGGGGTGAGCCCCCATATACCGCAGCCGAGTGGAGCTGTGCCTGCAGTCTCCTTTTACCTGTGTGACACCCAGCGTTGCCTCTACATACATTACTATGGGTCACATTCTTGACCACCATAACCTCTAGCAGTCCCTACTCCCAATTTGTCTATTTATCATGAATCCATTAAGTATACTGGGTGCTAATAATGGAAGACTCAGATGCCCTGAGACCTCCAGGCAGTAATTAATGTGGCAGTTTCCGCTTCTGTGGAGAAGACCTCAGCCAGGGCATTCAAGCCACTCAAGATGCAACCAAATCGCCCGCAAAAAGCTCCCAACAGAGAGACGTTTTCCAAGGAGCTAAGCACCACTGGATAGGCAAAGGGTCAAAAATCAAAACCCGCTAGGGGTAAAGCTCCCCTAGAGAAGGAAAAATGTACACGGCCTGTAAGCCCTTCAACTTATGATGCTTCCTTGGATGAGGTCCCACCATCACTATTGTTTTTCGATGAGTGACAAGCAGAAGATCCCCATTCTGATCACGGGACTTAGAGTCCCAACTCCTTTTGTGAAGGAGACCTATCTGGGTGAGCCCCAGCATGTGGGTGATGTGGAGGAAGAGCTGGATTTGGCAATGCCGGAGAGCGAGCTCTTTTTTGACACCACGGGCCAACGCTGGTTGACCCGAGAAACATTTGCCACCCACGCTCGGGAGATCTGGCTACAGAGGGCACTATACAAGGAGGTCCACAAGCGACTGAGATCAGAGTGCCCCAGACCTTCACTTTGGATAGGGTCACCTATACCCCAGAATTTGACCAGATGATGCTGGCCTTCATGGCACGAGGGGGTAGAGACCCAAGAAAAGGGGTCTAGAAAGGGTTAAAGGGAGCATAGGATAAGCTCCTCGATGCTTTTGGGCCGCTCGCCCGGGTTCTGACCCTAACGGATGAGGCATACACCCAGGCTGACGTCTTTCAGCAGACAACGCCCATGATGGGGCACACAATGTTCGCAAGTGAACCCAGAGATATTTTGCTTCCTGGGAAACACAAATGTGTCCCTCTTTTCGGAGAGATGCCAGGCAGCCTTATTCCAAAATTCTGAATCCCTTGTAGTAGTAAAAGCACTGTTAAAGTGAGATTTCTGTAGTAAAAGCAAGTCTTGTGGCTATATAGTATATATATATCAGAATTTTAGAATAGTTTTGAAATAATTAAAATGCATATAGAGTTTTGGGTCTTTTAGCGTGTCACTATTCCTTTTAACAAGAATGAAAATGTGTCCACACCACATTTATGTTTTTAAAAACCTTGACACTTCCTTACAAAACATATCATTTTATTATCCGCGATAAGTGATGGTTATCTTATAAACTGAGAGGTTATTTATGTAAGATGATGTTTACTGCTTGTGATTCTTTTTAGACAAATTAATACAGGAGCTGTCTAAAAACAATTTAAGATATCAGCAAAAATGTCTGCGTTAGTCTAAAAAATTAATTTGGTGCCAAGTGTAACTGTCTTTATGTAATGAATTTTCCTAGCGTAGACGATGTAACATAATGCCTGATGAAAAGCAATATTAAATTTTATGGCTATCTTTACACCTGAAATAATAACATATTAAAATGAAACATAATGCAATCATGCCTCTTAACAATGTTTCAGAAGCTCAGATGCACTAAGCGACTCTTCTCCTGCTGGTCATAATCTGTTTACAGTTTATACAGAATGCTTTTTAAGCTAGGGGAATAAAATGCCTCTGTACATTTTGTTGCAAAACAAAATCTAAAAATTTGCATACAGTCAACACCAGGCATAGACATAAAAAAATGTGTCATGTTTGTACTGTATATATGTATGCATACCTGCATACACTGCTCAGCCACAACATTAAAACCGCACTGACAGGTGAAGGGAATAATATATTGTTACAATGGCACCTGGGATATATTGGGCAGTTTTTTGAATTTTAGGTGTAAAAACTGGACAAAATGGGCAAGCAAAAAGATCTGAGTAACTTTGACAAGGGCCAGATAGTGATTTCTAGATGACTTGGTCAGAGCATGTCCAAAACAGCAAGTATTGTGTGGTGTTCCCAGTATACAGTGGTTAGTACCTACCAAAGTGGTGCAAGGAAGGACAACCAGCGAACCTGTATCAGGGTTACGATCACTCATGTGGATTTTACTTTGTCATGTACCACCTACCTGGAGATTGTTGCAGACCACATACACCCGTCATAGCAATGGTGTTCCCTGTTGTTAGTAACCTCTTTCAGCGGGTTAATGCACCCTGCCACACTACAAAAGTTGCTCGGGAACATGACAGGTGTTACATACATAGTTACATAGTTAGATAGCTGAAAAGAGACTTGCGTCCATCAAGTTCAGCCTTCCTCACACCTGTTTTTTGTGTTGGCATTGGCCCTCGCTGTGTTGGCGTTGGCCCTCAAATTCCCCGGATCTCAGTCCGATTGAGGTTCTGTGGAATGTGCTGAAATAATCTTATCCATGGAGGCCCTACCTCGCAGCTTTCAGGACTTAAAGGATCTGATGCCAATGTATTGGTGCCAGATACCACAGGACACGTTCATAGGGCTTGTGGAGTCAATGCCTCGATGCATCAGAGCTGTTTTTGGCAGCACAAGGGGGATCTACACCATATTAGGCTGGTGATTTTAATGTTGTAGCTGATTAGTGTATATGCAAATATAAATACACATGTATTTTTCAATAATTTCAAAGGCATTTGAATGTTATGACTTAACTGTTACAATGAGATCTGAACTATATTTCAACAAAACTCCTTCACTACAGTATGTAAAAAATATAAGCATAATATTTAATTTGTATGTGATAGGTCAGCTAGGATGTATATTGATCACAGGTGTTCAGGGACATCTGAAAAGTTCTAGAATTATAAACATTTATTTACTATAAAGTATCCATTTTCTAGCAATCATTCTAACAGTGTCAGAAAAAAAAACAAATAATGTAAATCATCAAAGGCATATATATTGTAAATCAATCAGTAGCTGGGATACAAAACATTATACAAAATATTAAATAGTTTAGGGTATTTGCAAGAAAATCAATCAGATTTGCAGTAAATTACGATTTCTAAAAAGGTCAGAAGAATATGAAAATATTGACTGTTCATTCCCAACTACAGTATATATTGGGAAAAATTATAATCCGAAATCATGAGAGCAAACTAATTGATCCATCTTTGAAGACTCTGATCTGCCACGTTAACCCTTTTTATAGTGCTGTGGTGACGATAATAGTTGACATACCGTTCGCTGAGCAGTTGTGTTCCAAATCAACCTGCTTAGGACTATTAAAATTCAACATTTTGGGTATGGTATACTTGTGTTATAAGTAGAGTCGATATTTTGTCCATGTGACCTGCAATGTGTAGGCCACACAATACGTCCGTTGCATAAAAGAATAGGTGAGCATGTAAATAATATTTTAAAGGGCTATAAACAACATTTTTAAAGAAATATCATAACATAAATCCGATGGGACTCATATTTTTCAGAATACAAACAGTTAAAAAGTCATGGAGAGGGGGTGATCATATTGTAAATATAGGTAGAGAGGAGATTAAATGGGTACATAAGCTGAGCACATTGGAACCTAATGGGTTAACTATAGTTTGACCTTTTAAGCTTTTTATAAAAAAACATTATATACAATTCTTATCTACATGAGATTATGTGATCTATTGTCTTCCTTTTTTCCCATCTCTCTCTTTTCAAGGTGCAGGTATTTTATCTATTTTTCTTTTTGATTTAATCTTTATTTGTTAGGTATTATTTAGTCATTTTAGGATACTGCTATATATTTAGTTTTGAATTCGTATTTCTCTAGAATGAGTCTGTTTTGATATAATTTAGCAATTTTGATATTTTCTAAGTATACGTTTGTGCATTCTTAATTATTTTCAATATGTGTTTTCATTTGTCCTATTAGATTATCTGTGCAATATAGTTTTAAATGCAAGTAATAGTCATTTGCCTTTAAGCATGGACATTCTGATATCCCTAATTGGTATGGACATTTGTTCTATATGATTTAATTGCATTGGAAATTAAGTTTTTTTGGGGGATAGCCAATCACAGGGAGGTATTCTCTGACTTTTTGGACATAAATACCATTGGTAGCAGTGAGAGGGGAGATCTGAGGAAGCCGATTGGATTGGCTAAACATGTCATTCTGAGTGACGTTATCATGCTGCATGTGATGTCATTGCCTGCCTCCCAGAACCGGAGTTGCAAGTGACAGGTTCAGAGCTGGCAATTGAACCCAATAGTGCTCTGAGTCCTCCATCTATGGGGGACTTAATTCCAGGGAGGGTTATGTTAAACATCTCCCTGTTTTAACTAATAAAGGTTATTGGAAGAAGGCTGCTGTCTGGTGGATTCCTTGTGAGATAATTATCCAAGTGATTTGATTGGAGCATCTATAGCCTGGGCAGTCTCCACCTACTCCCTGTTTGCGAGTGTGCATATATTTATGTATAGGTTATTATTGGTATTTACCATATTACACTATATTGTTTTCTTTTTTCCTTACATATATTCTATGAATGGAACAAGTTTTGTAAGTGATTTTTTTAAGCACTTTGAAGTTATTTTTGCACTGTATGTTTTACGCACTTTTGTATTGAGTGTGTTTACACTTTATCATATATTTTTATGCACTTTACAAGGAAGTGTGTGTACACTGTTTTGCACTTTTGTTTGATGCACTTTATTGTAACAATAGTGCACAGTGTTTTTCGCACTACCCTTTTTTCACCTTAAAGGCATAGTGCACTTTTATATGAGAGTTGGAATACTTATGAAAGATATTTAAAGTTACAGCGCACCTTAATTTTTGTTTTATATCAGAAGAGTTGTGCATTCAGTTTCAAACAAATCCTGATTCGTCTGAAATTTGGGCAATTGTTGATTTATTTGTATTCCATAGGTCTGAGTCAGCACATGACGGAATCATGAAAAAAAAAATAAACAAGGAATGAACAAATCACTTTTGCGTACGATTTGAAGTTCTGTCCATGGCGGAAAAAAAAAAATGAATGGGGAAAAAAAGTTGCTTGATTGATGGTTAAGGGATAGCCACTAAATGTTAATTGTATTCACAGGTCAAGAGAGAAGTGATCAACAGAGAGAAAAAGTGGAAGCTATAAAAAAAATAAATCTATATTTATATTTGATAAATATACACAAATAGTTTTTGAAAATGTTTTTTTTGTTTTGTTTTTAGTCCTTCTTTATTTCCCTCTATTGCTTACTCCTTCTCACTTCATCTGTAAGCTAAATGGTGCAAGAATGCGCCAATCATTGCACTGCAAAATATATACATAATATTTGTGTTATGTATATATTGTGTAATACACTAATAGGTGCATGTTTTTGCAATTTTGGAACATCTCACTTGGTTTTCCTGAAATTATTGCATGGAAGAAATTTGTCAAACTCTAAAAGCCACGTGGAGAAAACCTGAATCACCCGAAGCAATTTTTTTTTTTGTTTTTGGTCAAATCAAAAATCCGCCAAACCAAATGACTTTGCTGTACAAAAGTTTAATTATAAATTTCTCATTTTTTATTTTGTTATCACAACTCTAATGTGTCCATTATTTGCTTTAACTTAATAGCAAGAAATCACAAGTAAAGTTTTTGTTTTTTTGTAACATTGCTCCACACATCATCAACTCAGTGGAGCTGCGTGTGGCGTTTGTTCTGCTCGCATGTAAAACACTTTGACTATTTTCTGGGTATTGATTCATTTTGATAAACGTGTGTTCTGTGTTTTATCACGTTCTTTTCATTCTTGAGTTTGGTGTCAGATAAAAGAAAAAAGTGTCAGGTAGCTCAATAAATGTCAATAAGCAATACCAAAATGATTAATTTTGATTGATTAACATAAGGTATAGGGGATGTTTTATTCAAACTGATTATGGTGAAAGTGATGCCAAAAAGTAATGGAACTATGAGATTTTGGTTATGTCAACAATGTTGCCGTCTTGTCATCAGCCATTAACATGTCGATAACTATCAAGTAATAAGATTGTAATTTACCCTTCTGAAGCCAGCACACATGCCCTGAAAATCCTGTCTCTCGCCTCACTGCTAGTGCTGGAAATTGTAAGTGATGAAGGTGCAGCACAGTTTGGAAGGGGGAGTGAAGATATTCCTTATAATAAATAACCAATGACAGAACAATTGGTTTCCTTGCTAGGAGACGGATAGTACTGAAGCCGGGCTAAACGTAAGTGGGATTTATTCTCATAGATTTCATTTCACTGCAAAGCAATGCGCAATGGCACCGTCCCTGTGTATAAAAGGGGTTTAATAGGAAAGTTTAACATTTTGTTAAATTCTTCATTCAAAAAAATGCACAACATTTTAATGGGCTGTTTAAATAAACCATCTGTTTGAGACCCTTGTATTTTTTTTTTGTCCACAGCACATGGTGGCAGCTGCGACCCCTGAGACCGCGGTAGTTCGGCCACTGTACGTATACATGGTCTGCACTGTTTTTTGTTTTTGGTTTTTTTCCTAGCCCTGTTAATCATCCTATTTTGTTTTCTATAAGTAGGATAAACCTTCAACCTATTGCAAAAGTATATTTAAATAGTGATAATGAAAGGACTGCACTCAATAATAGTCATAATAATGTCCCAAGTAGGGGCAAAAAATACACTAATTAAAAACAATCACTAAAAGTAGCAAAAAATGTCAATATTTTTAGATGGTAAATCCCCATATGGGTTCAATAGTGGAGACTAAGAAGAAAGGAAGGAGGGAGACAAACAATCGCTAATAGTTAAAATAAAAATAATGTATTTAAAATCAATAATTAATTGGACTCTCGCATTTAAAAATAGGATTAACTGCATCTCACTAGTAGATACCAGTGCAAATCAGGAGTATACTCCTCGGCTGGATGTTGCCTTTATCAAAGGCTTTGAAGACCAGTTGTTATGCATGCATTTTCTTCAAAATCCTCTGTATTATGCACAGTATTGCATACAGTAAATTCGACTATGTAGTTGAAGGGCTATAAAGCCCAACGCGTTTAACAGATATATGGGCTTTATAAATGGCTAAAAGCTTCTTATCAAATTCACTTCCTTTTAAAGTCCACTCATGAACAAAACACGAGGTGGACGGTGGGTGGATACTTTAAATTTTCTGTCAATGAGATTTTAATGAATGCATAAATCTGACTCTCTCTCCTCTCTCCTCGTGGTTTATAAATTTTCCTGGGTTACTTAGCAAATGATCTTTAAAGTAAAATGTGCCTGAGCGTTTCCATGCAGTCAGGTTGTCATAGAAACGAAACCTTGCTCTTATATGTAACAGACAGTGTTAATGTGAAATTCCGTACAGTACACTTTCTATGTAAATGTGTTACAGTAACCTTAAATCCCAGTATATCGGATTGCCATAGTAGAGATCCATCAGTTTAAATGATGCTCCATGACCAGACTTAGTTTAAGCATTATAGTAAAGTAAAGCACTGCTTTACGTATCTAATGTGTGGCATAATATTTTCTGCAAACTCAGAATGAACAACATGTATGAACTCGACATTTTCATAGTCTGGTGTTATTAGAATATTTCTAACCCCACATGATAAACAGCAAAGGTTTGGACTGGGAAGTAACGGTCGCTATAGATGCAACCATGTGTTTATTGTTTTTAAGCACAATATTTCAAAAAGATACACGAGATTAGTCTTTTTTTTTGTCCAATGTTAGACAATGGTAATTATGTTAAAAAAAATAAACATTTTACGTATGCTGCATTATATTGAATATTGAAAGGAAAGGGATACCGTAAATGGTCTTTAAAGGGACACTATAGTCACCTGAACAACTTTAGCTTAATGAAGTAGTTTTGGTGTATAGAACATGCCCCTGCAGCCTCACTGCTCAATTCTCTGCCATTTAGGAGTTAAATCCCTTTGTTTATGAACCCTAGTCACACCTCCCTGCATGTGACTTGCACAGCCTTCCATAAACACTTCCTGTACAGAGAGCCCTATTTAGGCTTTCTTTATTGCAAGTTCTGTTTAATTAAGATTTTCTTATCCCCTGCTATGTTAATAGCTTGCTAGACCCTGCAAGAGCCTCCTGTATGTGATTAAAGTTCAATTTAGAGATTGAGATACAATTATTTAAGGTAAATTACATCTGTTTGAAAGTGAAACCAGTCTTTTTTCATGCAGGCTCTGTCAATCATAGCCAGGGGAGGTGTGGCTAGGGCTGCATAAACAGAAACAAAGTGATTTAACTCCTAAATGACAGTGAATTGAGCAGTGAAATTGCAGGGGAATGATCTATACACTAAAACGGCTTTATTTAGCTAAAGTAATTTAGGTGACCATAGTGTTCCTTTAATAATTGCATTCCTTCAATAAAAAAAAAGAATTAACATATAAACTTGAAAAAAATTTTTTTCTAATTAATATAATTTTTATCTTTAGTTTATCTTTGCACGGCAATCTATGATTCATTTCTATAAGATGAAACTAAACCATAAGTGAATTAAGAAATTAGACAATGAAAAATACATAAAATAATAAAAAATGCTAATAAAATACTTACTCCCGAACAATACACAAAGCATCTTTTTATAAATTACATTCTTACTTTTTTTACTGATCTAATACCAAGTAGAAGATCCCAGTTGTCACAGTCAAGAGTTCCAAATATTGACTTAATTGAAAAAGTAGATACATTTTTAGTTAACCATGTTGGTTTAAAATGTGTCTTAAATGTAAAATTCACATTGAGTTACCAAAACATTAGTAAATGACTCTTTAAAATCACTGATCACATCATTTGATCTAAAATATGACACACGTTTTCAAACCCTCTACATGGAGCCATGGATTTATCATTGTCCGGAAAGAAACAGATCAGAATATGATTAAGAAATGTTATGACTCAAAACGCAAGGTTATCTGCAAAATGTAGGTATATGTCACTGTCGGAGTCCTACGCAGATTATTTTAAAGCTGTGGGATTCTTGGATCAAATAAAGCTTTCAACATTAACACTACCTCTGTATGTATCATATGGATGATACTATTTGGGATGTTTCCATTTAAACAAAGATATTAAAATAAGCAATAGATATACCACACATTGGCTGCTACAAAAAGAATTCTGAATTTATGTAATTTGTTAAAATAAGTTGCATTGATTGGGATTAACTATGTGGAATATTTAATCTTATCAGCTAGGAGAGATCATAAGAACTCACAAGATGATATTAATATTTTCCATTTTTGTTATACGTAGTATAAAAAAAACCTCTCTATTAATATAGAAAGGTACCTGAAAACTCACTCTGACTGTAACCAGCTAGGTGCCGATTTAGCCAAGACCCCAAAAGGTGACATTGGTGCTGGTGATCCAGTTACCAGAGGGGCAGGTAAGGGTGAGATTTACTTACCTGAACCTGTCCCTCATGGACATGGTCCCTCATGGGCATGGGTCCTCTCAGGGCCGGTGCAAGGATTCTTGCCGCCCTAGGCAGCAATCCATTTTGCCGCCCCCACATGTTTATTCACTAAATTCTGAATTGCAATGAACACACTGCGTAGAAACAATCATCCAGTATATGCATCCATATAAACACACTGCCTAATACATCCATCCACACAGATTGCCTATTACATACAATCGACCACATGCACATTACATAAATCCTCACACACACACACCGCCTAATAAATACATTCATACACTCATACTGCCGAATGCATAGATCAATACACATGTACTGCCTAATGCATACATCAATAGACACATACTGCCTAATAAATATATCCACACACTCTTTTTCAATGTATTTGATGCTGTTTAATTTGTACTAATATTGAGATTTAATTTATGTTACTACAAACATTTTTTCGGTTTATTATAGAATTCTATTAATATATATTTGAAATATAATTTAATAGATAAGTATCTAATTACGTGGTCACTCTGACATACATAAATATTTTCACTAACACTTTCACTGACATGCAATGTCACATACACATTCTCACTAACACACACTCTCACTGACATACACAGTGTCGCTTACACACTCACTGACATACAGTGCCAGTTACACACTTTCACTAACACAAACACTGAAATACACAGTGTCACTCACACACTTTCACTAACACACACTCACTGACATACAGTGTCACTTACACATTCACTGACATACACAGTGTCACTAACACACACACAATGACACACACACTGTCACTGACATACACACAGCTTCACTTACACACACACAATGACACTCACACACTATCACTGACATACACACAGCTTCACTTACACACACACAATGACACTCACACACTATCACTGACATACACACAGCTTCACTTACACACACACAATGACACACACACTATCACTGACATACACTCAGCTTCACTAACACACACACAATGACACTCACACACTTTCACTGACATACATACAGCTTCACTTACACACACACAATGACACTCACACACTATCACTGACACACACACAGCTTCACTTACACACTATCACTGACATACAGTGTCACTCACACATTCTCACTGACATGCACAGTGTCATTTACACAGTCACTAACACACACAGTATCACACACACACACACACACACACTGTCACTCAAGCACAAACTCATACCACTTTACATATAGTCACAATGTATTTACACCCACAAACACAGCAATTCAATACACACAGACCAATTTACCATCATACACTCATACTCATAATCAGTTCCACTTACCTTCAGATGGATCATTCATAAGTGCTGTGAATGGAGCAGAGGGGTCGAGCCTGCAGGTAGCTGGTGCTGTTCCTGGTGGGGGGAGCAGGAGAGCTGTGCACTGTGAGCACAGGCTACTTTCTGTTCCCCTCAGAGTGCTTCCGGTGTTCACAGGCACGGGGCAGCCAGGATACTAAGTCATGTCCCGGCTTCCCCTGCCTGCTGGAAGCACAGAGCTCTGCTCGGGTGCTGGGTTTACAGCATACTTCTCTCCCGAGCAGGCAAGCAGCTTAATGGCTGCGCTGGGGGGTGGCTAAGAAGCCACTTGCCCAGCACAGGATCCCCAGACAGCAGCAGCAGGGCAGCCCACCAGAAAACCTCCCGGTGGGCGCCCCCCAGAGGCCGGCGCCCCAGGCGAATGCCTTATTCGCATTAATGGTAGCGCCGGCCCTGGGTCCTCTTCAGCTCCTGGTGCTTCAGTGCCAGTAGCCAACGTTACTGTATGCACGTTGTAATTGGTAATAGGAACTGCACTCAATCCATAAGCCAAATGGGTGCTTACCTCCAGAACTTAGCTCATCAGAATACAATGCCAGGTGAAGAAAGAAGGCCCAGGCATTCCATTGCTTAAAGGCACATTTATTGGAACCAGAGGAACACAGCAATGTTTCGATCCAAATTTAGGTCTTTCTCAAATATGAAGAATCCCTTGATAGAATACTATTTTTCCCATATCAAAGATAAAACTGATACGTTTGTCTCACAGAGTAACCCACACAGAATTCTAAAGATGTATTGCATCAGGTTAGTACATGGTTCTCTAGAAGATAAAGGTATATTTTATGGGATTTCATATTCCTTTATTTGAAATTATGCATGCATCATCACATTTTTTAAATGGTTTCATGTGCATTAAGTATACTTTACTTATTTTAATTGTTTTGTACAAAAACTAATGTGTTTGTATGTAAATATGTCACTGTGTCCTTTTTGTGTAAGAGTGGAAAGTTTAGTACCTCCTTCTGTAGTTCCACTGTTCATCTGTTTATACCACAGGTCATTTCTGGCAGGGTCAACAGAACCCAATGTCTTTTTACTATCAAGGAAAAGAGTATGGTTGACATCTAATGTTTTTTGAAGTACAGTTTCTCAAAGATGCAGCCAGGATTTTAAAACAAAATGTGTATATGCAGTGTGTACATTATGCCCACATTAATTAACCTACCTATCCTCCTTAATACACAAGTATGTCCCATCGAGGCCCCTACGCTCTGCCAAAGACCTACATATATCCTCTGTCCGTACTCCCACCTCTGATGCTCGCCTCCAAGATTTCTCCAGGGCCTCTTCTGTGGAACTCCCTTCCCTTCTCCATAAGACTTTCACTCAGTCTCCACTCATTCAAAAAGTCATTGAAAACTCACTTCTTCAAGAAAGCATATCAATTAAACTGTTAGCAGGTTTGTATCCCCCCCCCCCATGACTCCTCTCCTGCAACTGTCAAAAATTACCTACTAAGCCCTCAGTGAATACTTTTCTCACAACCTACTTCATAGCTCTGCTTTTACCCTCTGTGTCACTATACCCCACTCCCTCTAGCATGTAAGCTCATTGAGCAGGGCCCTCCCCCTCTCTGTTCCTGTACGTCCAGTTGTCTGGCTACAATTACATGTCTGTTAGTCCACCCATTGTACAGCGCCACGGAATCTGATGGCGGTATATAAATAATTAAATAATAAATAATAATAATAATAATTAAGAATGTTTAGTTGGTTTTTGTACAATACATGGTTTGCAATTTGAGTAAATACTTGCTAATTATTTTTTTTTTTAGTTTTTTAACTACATTCCTCAAAATTGGCATTCATTCACCACATTGTGTAGAGGCTTGCTTTGCTCAAGGGGCTAAAGGACTAAAAGAGGAAGGTTTCTAGGTACACTGTTTGGACAAAAGTATTGGGTTCAGGTCAGGGCTCTGTGCGGGCCTGTCAAGTTATTTCATACCAAACTCATCTAACCATGTCTTTATGGACATTGCTTTAGCACAGTCGCAGCTGTGGCACAGTCATGCTGGAATAGAAAAGAGCCTTCCCAAACAAAGTTGGAAGCATAGCATTGTCCTAAAATGTATTAGCATGTTGATGCATTAAGATTTCCCTTCATTGGAATTAAGGGGCCTAGCTCAACCACTGAAAAACAGACCCATACCATTATCCCTCCTCCACCAAACTTTACAGTTTACACAATGCAGTCAGGAAACGTTCTCTTTGCTTCCGCCAAACCCGACTCACCTAAACTCACCGCCACACAGTTTGTGTGCTGATGTTAATGCCACGGGAAGTTTGGAACTCTTCAGTTACGAAATTAGCAATGTTGGCAAGTTTTGTGCACCATGTGCCTCAACACTCGGTGACTCTGCTCTGTGACTTTACATAGTCTTTCACTTCGTAGATGAGTTGCTAAGGTTCCTAAACTCTTCCTCATTCTAATAATACCTGTCAAAGTTGACCGTGTAATATGCAGCTATGTTTACTGTTTGTGGATTGTATGCACACAAAGAGTAATACTGTGAGATTCTGCTTTCATTTTGGGAATTTGCATTTAATTTCCAAACAGACCAGAATATTTCTTGATGAACAATACCCTCTGAATATTGTATTTAACCATTTTTATTTAAAGTTTAGATTTCCACTTGTTGCATATAATCAAATGCATATTATCTGTTGTATGCTAATCTTAGTGATTCTGTTCACAATATTGCTATATAATAATGTAATATAATCTGAAATGTATTTTCCATGGACACTTTTTAGAAATCAAAAACAACATACAAAAAAGTTTTATGCAAATTGTGTATCTCACACGTACAGTAAATATTGTGTTTAAATATCTCAAAATGTAATGTTTTCAATTGCAGGGTCCTCACAAGGGGACTTGCCACCCAGACCACTTTATTGAGAGTCATTAAAAGTCATGTATTTGCTGACTTTTTCTTTTCTTCACAGTCAGTGAACCAGGCATATTTTAGACAAACTCCTACTCCAATACTTGGTTTATATATCTTAAAAGAAAGACCCATCACAGCTACAGAATTCTCTTTTCAGTCTTGTTATGAAAGCATTCAGCTCGTATTACCTATTGCACAGGAAATGTTCACAAAAATATTTCAAAAACTAATTCAATTAAAGGATCACTATAGTGTCAGGAAACCTAAATCCCTTCAGCACCTTACCTTTATCCAGCGCCAGGCTCCCTCGGAGCTGGTGACCTCTCCTCCCCCGCCGACGTCAGCTCCCGAATGGAGCGGAATGCGCATGCGCGGCAAGTGCTGCATGCTCATTCAAACAGTCCATAGGAAAGCACACACATTCTTGCTGACAGACACACACACAGACTCACTGACAGATACACACACAGACACAGACAGACACACACAAACTCACTGACAGACACACACTCACACACTTACACATTCTTGCACACACATACTTTTCTTTATTTCTCCCTACCTTATGGAGCCGATGTGGGGCATCTCCCTGGAGTCCTTCCTGCTCCTCACTGCTCCCTTGCGCGGTTTAGTGATGCCGGGTGTCGGAATATGACGTCATATTCCGGCACCCGGCTTTACTTCAGTCGGCGCGCGCGAGGGAGCAGTGAGGAGCAGGAACACTGATCTCCCTCGCGCCCATCCTCCCAGGCCGGTTAAGTGTTAGCAGAGTAGGCACCTGCAATGTGGGGAAAGCAGGTGCCTACTCTGCTTGGAACATTAGAGATGTACTCGCGGCCCGCCGCAAAGATGGTCCTTGTGGGCCGCGAGTTTGACATGCTTGATGTAAATAAAATGGAATGCTTATTTGCTTATAAGTAATTTGTGATGAACTGACAAGTAAATGGCAATATTGAGACATAAATAAATCTAACTTAGGTGTCGAGCAGAGATGAGATATTGTTAAGTCTTGAGAGCTTGACCCGGGCTTTGAAATTATTGTATTGATTCCCTATTTCTTAAGTAGACCTCCCAAGTCAGAAAACCACCACTTAAATGGTGAGAGGCCTATGTAAAATGTATATGCCAGTGTAGTATTCTATCTAATACAGCGTTGGCCTGTTCATTTTTATAGGTGTCCCAAAAATCAATCATGATATAATAGCCATACTTTACTATTTTCAAATTCTTCACAGCATATATTCTACTATATTTTAAGTAAAGTCATGTGTCATGCCTTGTATAAATTAAAAAGTTGATTTAACCCATCAGGGGTACATATATGTTGATATACTTTTCATAAAGTGTCAACTCGTAAAAAAAAAAAAACATTGAACAGTAAGAGAACACTGCACAGTAGGTGGCCATATCCCCTTTTATATCAGTTAATACATTTGTAGGACAATTTCTCGGTCTCTTTTGGATATTTATATACGTGCACAAAAATAAATCCTGTGCTCAGACTCCCAGTACTCCAGGGTGGCAGCAGTGACCATAGTACACATCTGCCCCAATACTTACAATAAAACCCAAAGAAAAGAGTTACTTGCGCAGTATTCCAAATCCCTGTGCATATTTAGATAAATGGAAGTTTTAAGTTTCACTCCAAACATCACGACAAACCTCTTAGGTGGGTCCTACTGCTTCCTCCTGCTTCATACCAAAAAAATCTCTAATGAGACAAAGAGGGGTATTTTAATTCATCACCATGGTTCTTGTTATTCCATATGCCTTGTACAGAGGGGCAAAATATAATCCTTCACAATCCTTCACATTATACAGGAGCCATCGTCGCTCAGTATGAGCAGTCCTACAATTAGCAGTTGGATGGAGGAAAGGGAACTCTGTATTCCCAAAAATGCCTACAGATGCCTTGTGAATACTTAGATGTTTTATCAATTTTTATTATCATTTTACACCTACTAATTTTATATAATTGCCCTTTGTCACAATTTTTAGACTTGTTTGGCAATGTAGCAAGATACAGGATACAGTGTAATTTATACTGCTTAATAATAATGTTTTAATTTGCAAAGAATAAACAAGTAAAAAAAAAAAAAAAGAAAACTAACCTCAATATGATTAAGATTTTATTCATGATGTCACTGTTATTTTGTCCAAACCTGCTACCTATGCATCTCTTGTTTCAAAGAAATGCAAGGCTTAATTTTTTCTGAATGTGTTTGGCAATGAAAATATAAGAAACATGAAATCATGCCTCATTTTAATGTCATTTACTTTTATATAAAATTAGGCGTGGGCATATCATGATATGGCTATGCGGTGCAAATACATTTCTGTATAATATATTAAAGACTTGTGTGTGTTTAATATCCTTATACCACTTGTAGCCTGTATAGAGTGAACTTACTTTGTCTTAGACCTTAGATGTTGTAGATGTCAAAATGTTCCATTCTGCACTTTACACGTATCTTTCTTTTAATCTAATATTCACACTGTCATTGAGCTTGAGAAATTGAGACATATAGGATTAAACATAGGGGCTATTATGGCAATAAACCCTCTAATAACATATGAAAAATTGCATCAAGTCTATATTTTGTGTGCGTTGTAAATGTGTCTGTCACTGTAATTTATGCAGGCTTCTAAGGGTTCTCTGAATGTTTGTTAAGGACCTGCTGTTCTCTTGACTAAATAACAAATATATCAGAACATCGTTTCTATCTATATATTACACAACACACTCTACGATAACTCATAATCATTTTGGTACTCATAGGGGGGAAAGGGAAGCAACAGTATGCGTGTTGTGTTGTCTGCATGTATCTTAATATTAATATTATTACTATATATCATGATAAATATCTGTTTATCTGGGTGTTTATGCTATTTAGAGGGACACTCCAGGCACCAGTATAACCTTAATGCATT
The DNA here is from genome assembly GCF_036172605.1 of Pelobates fuscus. Lineage (NCBI taxonomy): Eukaryota > Metazoa > Chordata > Amphibia > Anura > Pelobatidae > Pelobates > Pelobates fuscus. The sequence continues at coordinate 29,360,773 of NC_086320.1, forward strand.
TGATAGACTTTGGACTCATTTATCTACTAAATGTTTTTGCATTCTCAAATCTTTTTATTTTTTTTGCACAAAAAAAAAAATGTTTTGCTGAATGCTGCACCATTCACTTGCCTCCTAAGCCCCCCTCCCTAATGTAAGAAATACTTCCTTATCCAATGTATGCACACAGCCTCAACAGCACTGAGTGAGCTGTTTTTAATGTACAACCTGGCTGTAGACAGTCAGAGAAACTACAAACAGGTAGTGTTATTGTTACTATATGTCTCCCTGGGTGTCCTCTCCTGATTGTTTTGTTGTTCAGATCATTCAGTACTGTCAGTGGCTGTCAGTTGTGTACACTCAGTAAGGAAGTATTTTTCTGGAGTGAGAGGGCGTGGCTAAATAGGCAGGCTTACGACGCAGCATTTTGCAAAACATTTATTTATTTTATGCAAAAACTATAAAGATTTGAACAAGCAAAAAAAAATAAAAAAAAATATTAATGAGGCCAAAACTTATCAAATACATTAAAGTAGTATTGGTGCCCAGAGTGTCCCTTTAACATTTACATTCATTGTATGTGATACTAAAACAAAAACAAAACACACAAAAGATAGGGTAACGTAGAAAGCCTTAATGGTAATATAAAAAAGGCCAATTAAATAAGTGCATTTACAATTTCTCCTATGGAATAAAAGTGTCAAGGCAGTGCATCAAACATGAATGAAATCTGCTCGAGACATCCGGATTCAGTCAGCTCAAGAGGCAGATTAATTCCTGTCAAATCTATCCTTAGAGAAAAAAGCAGATAACCAGTTTATAAAGGAAGCATCAGATTGTAAATATCCCTAGATAGCAAAACTAACCCTAAGGGAAACGCAATAAAGATACCTTGCAGACACTGAATCCACAAAAAACGGTGTGTTTAACAGATCAGCAGTATGCAAGTAAAACACTGACAAAGCAGAGCAGGATCACATGTCAGTTTATCTATATATTTACTGTACGAAGTGTCTAGCTCTTTTATTTTTCATATATGTTTGTTTATTCAGTAGACTATGTTGATACCAAACTAAAGAAGGAGAGGTAAAAAAAAAAAATATGCACAATCCTTGGAACGTGTGCCTCTTGATTTGCTTGTTGATAACCGTCTTGGCAAAAATAAAGGATTAAAAAAAAAAAATATGCACAATGAAACAAATATAATGATAAACAGGAATACAATGACGAGCAGTGTTAAAGCACCGGTCACCGATGTGCAGTATTCATTATACAATAATATTATGATATTTAAATTATATTATGATGAAACTCATTAAAGCGAAGCTTCTCAGTGTAAGGGGAGCTGCATTAAACCATCATGAAAGGAGACAGAATTAAAGGTGAATGATAATTTGTGTAATAATTTACCCTTGTATATAAGATTACGAGGTGTAACATGGATAAATTATAAACTTGATGATTTCTATTGAAATCGGCACTTTAATGAAATTTAAAAAAAGAAGACACATTCTTCACCAGTACTTTAGCAAACCGATGTGCTCAATCAATTACATCGTCATTCCCTTTACACTTTACCAATAGCTGCTTCTCTCTGTTAACTCTTTTAGCCATCACCTCCAAATTTCCCCTGCTACCTTTTGTCTAAAATCCCCACTGTATCCTTTAGATTGTAAGCTCACAGACTATCTAGCTAAGTACTTTGTATAAAAGAGCTCCAATGGCTAGATATCAGCTTACGGGCAGGGCCCTCTCTACCTCTTTTATTTGTCTGTGTATATTGTACATCCTCCACTTATTGTACAGCGCTGCGGAATCTGTTGGCGCTTTATAAATACCAGTCATCAATAAATAATAAATAAATGTGTTTGGAGTGTTCATTTAAATATTTCCTAAAAAGGACGTTTTGTATTCTACATATAAAGAATCATCAAGAAAAAGAAAACCAATATATTTACTATTTATATGGTTTTTGTTTTGTTTTTAAAGTACAAAGTGTTGATAGGATTTTGATTATAATACAAATATCCTTTATAGGAACACTGTAGTCACCTAAACAGCTTTAGCTTAATGAAGCAGTTTTAGTGTATAGATCATGGGTCGTCAACCTGGTCCCTACCGCCCACTAGTGGGCGTTTTAGGATTTCAGGTGGGCGGTAGGGATTTCCAGGTTTTGACGACCGAGCGGGCGGGTGCCAGCTGGCGGTACCCCTGCGACTGGGTACCGCTGTGACCATTTGCGGCCCCGGCCCGCGCGGCAAACCGCCGGGGCCGCATATGGAGGGGTCCATCGGGTGGCCCATGCTGTCAGGGCCACCCGATGGATGCGGATTGTAATGGGGCCCGGTCAGCGCTGGGCGCTTTAACAGCGCGACCGGGCCCCCTGTGATGACATCACAAGCTGGGAGGAAGTAATTCCCCGGTCACTCCTCCCAGCTAAAACTGAGAGCCGCGCGGGAGGAAGACCAGGGAGTCAGAGTGGGAACTCTGACTCCCATCCACCTGAGCCACCACTGGACTCCAGGGAAAGTCACCCTCCTGCACCTTAAAGGTAGGAAACAGGAGGGTGACTTAAATATAATGTGTGTGTGTGTTTGTTTGTGTCTTTGTAGGTATGTCTTGTGTGTGTGTGTGTGTGTCTTTGTATGTCTTGTGTGTGTCTGTCTGTATGTGTCTTTGTATGTATGTCTTGTGTGTGTGTATGTGTCTGTCTGTATATATGTGTCTGTCTGTATGTATGTGTGTCTTGTCTTTGTATGTATGTGTCATTGTATGTGTGTCTTGTGTGTCTGCATGTGTGTGTGCATGCCTGTCTGTTTGTATGTACGTGTCTTGTGTGTGTGTGTGTATGTGTGCCTGTATGTGTGTCTGTGTGTGTCTTGTATGTCTGTATGTGTGTCTTGTATGTCTGTGTGTGTGTCTTGTATGTCTGTGTGTGTGTCGTATGTGTGTCTGTATGTGTGTCTTGTGTGTGTGTATGTCTGTTTATGTTTTAAATTAAGAAATTCCAATGAATTTCCATTTGAAATAATCACAAACGCATGCCTCGTCTAGAAGTTTTCACAACCTAAAAATGTGAATTATTCCAGCCATATTGTCAACGCCATTCTGATATAAACCTCTTGGATATATCTGCTTTGCTAGAAATTACATCTTAGAACATTTATTTGTCATAGATAAGCTCTGTGCCTCCATCTGCAGTAAAAGCCCGTCTGCACTTTGGGACAGACAATAACCAGAAGCCTTAAAAGCCACACAAAAACACAGTCATTGAAAATAAAAATGACCAGAGGAGTGCTATCTTTCGATGACGCAATACACAGCCTATCAAAAGTGAAATAATAAAAATAAGTCACCCTCCTGCACCTTAAAGGTAGGAAACAGGAGGGTGACTTAAATATAATGTGTGTGTGTCTTTGTATGTGTGTGTGTCTGTATATATGTGTGTCTTGTGGGTGTCTATGTATGTCTTGTGTGTGTGCATGTCTGTGTGTGCATGTATGTGTATGTGTCTTGTATGTGTATGTGTGTCTGTATGTGTATGTGTGTGTCTGTATGTGTGTCTTGTGTGTGTATGTATGTGTGTCTTGTGTGTGAGTGTGTCTGTATGTGTGCCTGTATGTGTGTGTGTATATGTGTGTGTGTCTTGTATGTGTGTCATGTGTGTGTGTCTGTATGTGTGCCTGTCTGTTATAGTGGGCTACCTAGCTCAGCCTTCCTACTGGGCATTGCTACAAGGAAGGTTAAAAAATAGAAAAAAGGGAAAAAAAGGTGGGGAGGGGAATTGAGGAGGGAGAGGAGATGAGCTGACGCACAAATGAGAAATCATATTATGCGCAAACAGAGAAGTCGTCTGAATATCACTGAAAGAGACCTTCGTTTGTTCCTTACGAAAATCGAACCAGATATCAAATATTTAGTCTCGCAGCATCAACCTCAAGGATCTCATTAATCACTAGTAAAGGTAATTTCAATTTACTTTATTGTTTTCTCATTAAACTTTATAAAGTTGAAACCTTATAAACCTGCATTAAGTAGAAATAAAAAGATAAATGTACGTACATATATATATATTTTTTTTTAAACACCCTCCTTTCTAAAAAATATTCCGCATTTGCGTGAAAACTGGTGGCCGTTAAGGAAATTTTTTCAACCAAAAAGATGCATTAGTGGGCGGTAGGTAAAAAAAGGTTGACTACCACTGGTATAGATCATGCCTCTGACGTTTCACTGCTTGATTCTCTGCCATTTAGGATTAAAATCACTTTGTTTCTGTTTATGCAGCCCTTGTCACACCTCCCTTAACTCTGTTTGACACAGCCTGCATATAAAAAACTGGTTTCACTTTCAATCAAATGTAATTTACCTTAAACAATTGTATCTATTTCTCTGTAAATTGAACTTTAAGCACATACAGGAGGTTCTTGCAGGGTTTAACATAGCAGGGGATAAGAAAATCTAAGTTAAACAGTACTTGCAATAAAGGAAGGATAAACATTAGATGACTCTATACAGGAAGTGTTTAGGAAGGCTGTGCAAGTGACGTGCAGGGAGGTGTGACTAGGGTTCATAAACAAAGTGATTTAACTCCTAATGGCAGAGAATTGAGCAGTGAGACTGCAGGGGCATGATCTATACACCAAAATTGCTTCATTAGCTAAAGTTGTTTTGGTGACTATAGTGTCCCTTTAATGCTATAATATGACTAAGCCTGATTGTTGCTTTAAATTAAAAACTACCCAGCAATAAAAGGTTTAAACCTATTGCACTGAAAGATTACATCAATGAGCTGAAATTAGGCTCCCTTTTGTCCTCCAAACTAAACATAATTTATTTCAGGTACAAACTGCAGATTCCCCACTTACCAAATAGAGAAATTGTATTCTAGCCGAAAAACTTTAATAGGAATCTCATTCCTAAAGAAACATTTTAAAATGTTTCGCTCAGTGCTTTCAGTAGTTTATTTCTAGAATTATACAAAAAACAAAATGACACAATCTTCCAATTTTAAGAAACTGCATAAAAGACCTTGTATAGATACAAAACATGGGGATTTTGCAGTTTATACATGTACATACGCTGCTTAATCCTACCAATTACTGTTTGGAGATCCCCTGTGTCGTATCGGATATATCATCATGCTGATGGACGGTAAATGAAAAAGACACGCAGGGAAATCAATTTCTCCATCAAGGCAGTGAAATTAGTATTTTTCAAAGTCAGAGAGAAAGAGTGAGAGAGGAAAACATAAAAAAAGGAAATGTCATACTTTCAGATTAAAACCATATTTGATCATTATTATTATTAACATTTTCTATCATAGCGACTTTCCATATTTATTTTTCTTTGAATTTTCCTTTTTCCTAGAGTTATGTGTGTTGAAATGAACGACCTTACTCCTAGTACAAAATAAGCATAACGAATAAAGGAAGAGTCACAACACCACACTTCCGTTTAGAGTTCACGATTAATCCACCAACCTGGCAAAGTTTCGACCAATTACAACAAGCATGTTAAACAAGCATTTCCTGTCTGATTCTTGTCTTCCCTCCCACGGCTGATCACATGCTCCCGTAGGCCAGTCACTTCCATCTTCCCTCCTGCTCGCAGTGCCAGAGGAGCGTCTGGCCTGCTTGAGCAAAGTAGAGAAGGAATGGAATTGGAGGACGGGCAGCTCATTCTATGGTAGGGGAAGAGGGTCTTGGAGGACCTTCCTGTGTGGTGTGTTAAATTGAGGAGGAGGGAAGTGTATGAATTTGAGGGAGGGAGAGAGGGGGCAGTGTATTACATTGGGGGAGGGAGTAGGCAGTGTATTAATTTTAGGGAGGGGGCAGTGTATTAATCTGGGGAAAGGAGGGGCCAATGTATTAAACTGGGTAAGGGGGCAGTGTATTAATTTGGGTCGGGAAGGGGCAGTGTATTAAATTTAGGGAGGGGGCAGTGTATTAATTTGGGGGAAGGAGGGGGCCAATGTATTAAATTGGGGAAGGGGCAGTGTATTAATTTGGGTCGGGAAGGGGCAGTGTATTCATTTTAGGGAGGGGGCAGTGTATTAATTTGGGGGTAGGAGGGGACCAATGTATTAAATTGGGTAAGGGGCAGTGTATTAATTTGGGTAGGGAGGGGGCAGTGAATTAAATTGGGGGAGGGAGTGGGGCAGTGTTTATAGAGTGGTGGGAGGAAGGTCAGTGTGTTGAATTGGTGGAAGGGCAATGTATTAATTTGGGGAAGGAGGGGGCAGTGTATTAAATTAGAGTGCTGGGATGAAGGGCAGTGAATTCAATTAGAGTGGAGGGAGGAGGGGCAGTGTATTGGATTAAGGGGCAATGAGGGTGAAGGGGCAGTGTATTAGAGTGGAGGGAGGGGGCAGTGTATTGGATTTGGGGGCAATGTTGGAATTGTGGGCAGTGTAATAGAATGAGGGATGGGGGCAGTGTATTGGATTTGTGGACAGTGTATTAGAATGGGGGGAGGGAGCAATGCATTAGATTTGGTCTGCATGGAGGCGCTGAACGTTCCCCGTGGAGATGCTGATTGGCCATGCAGCTTTTTATCACACATGCACAATAGACTCCCAATGCTTTCCTATGAGAAAAACATTGGATTGGCTGAGATTAATAAGTTTGATCTCAGCCAAAGTGCAGAACACACTCATAGGACTTCAAAATAAACAAGATAACATAATTTGTTTTTCACAGCTGTGCAACAGCATACATTCACCATTTCAGTCCCATTAACAAACATTTGTTAATATATCGAGGTAGTTGGAAAAGAGAAATGAAAATAACCCTTTGACAGGGATAAATTCAGTGTGTCCAGATTATATCTCAGAAAGGGGATAACCCTAGTATTTGTATAAAGTAAAGAAAGGGGTGTAAACCACGGACAGTACGTCCAGGAAACACCAATGAGATATAAATCTCTGTTGTCTGTTAAAAGTTAGTAATCTTTAATTGGTATACATGACCATGAACAAAAACAATAAAAAATAGAAAATAATGAAATGAAATACACATACTTGAAAAAAGGGGAGGGAGGAGACCAACGAAGCTCAGGGAGCTCAGGAAGGAGCTAAAGCAAGGGGTATGAGGAGGGTATATATCTTGTAACCAGGTGAATATATATGCTCTCAAGCCTAGCATAGGTATATATATAGGTAAAGAGGCGGCTAGAGGAAAGACATGCGTACCCAAATAAATGGCTGCAATGGAGTATACTAGTAGCTCAGACTGACTACTAAATGCAAATGGATCCCCAGTGGAAAATGGCCAAATCGTAGTGAGGAGACACTAAAGCCCCTAGAAGTGGCTACACTAGAGGATATTGCTGGATCAGTGATACATAGTAACTCCTATTGACTAATGTGTACACACGAAACTGTAGTTCTCCCTGCCTCTCGACAGAGCCGCTATCTTGAGAGCATGTAAGTATGGGCTATATTCACGGCTAGTAGAGATACACTGAGCCCCTAGAAATAATTAAAGTGGAGTATATAGATACCTCCTACAGACTAGTATGTACAGGTAGGTACCCAGTGACCCATAGCCAAATACTAAATAGAAAGAGACTAATAGTAGTTGCACTGGAGGGTTCTACTTGAATCCGTAATACATAACATACCAGCTTTAATAACTAGAAGGCTCATGCTCAAAAAATAGCCAGCTGGTATAGAAAAAAAAACCCTCAAACCCCAATGAGTGGCTAAAGAACGCTGCACTGCAAGTTGCTAGTAAAGTCAGTGTAGCAACATGCCTAACACTGACTATCTATAACTAATGTATCAGCAGTGAGACAAAGCCAGTAAAAAGAGTAAGCTACTACTTCCCTATACAAAGCTCCATTCAGGCTTCAACTCCTCTCTCCCTAATAAAACACCCCAACCAGTGTGAACAAAAAATATAAAGTGCTGTGATTTAAAAATCCATTGCCTAACGCGTTTCGGCGCTATGAAGAGCGCCTTTCTCAAAGGCTAACAACGAGGTAATAGACCACAGGTCCGTGTTTAAATGCCAGACCCGGTATCACTTGGGCCAATCAGCTGTGAGTAGGAACGGTGACGTAAGCGTGCACGCCTACCGTTACGATTGGTGACTCTCACGTGGGTACGCACCAATCGGATGGAGGGAGGATATGGGGGGCGGGGCTAGTTGCCGATCTTGAAACGCTTTGTATATTGCGTTTCCATGGCATCAGCTCTCCTACCCCTGCATACCCGAAGCATATAGTATGCAGCTCATCCGGAGCACAAGGGGAATACAGAGTTTAATCTTGGGTGCATAAATAACCCGTTTCCTCCTGTACTCGTACAGTATTGGGACACACTTAGGAGTGGGGGCATCTGTTTAAAGGTATAACACCCTTTTGTGCTGAGATGCAGATATAATAAAGGACCCCTTTGAAAACATATTGTAGGGACTCAAAATTATTGCTGGCTTGTCTTTTACTATGATTAATAAAGGGCTACAGTATATTATGGCCATTAGTGGTTCCTCATTGGTTCATGAAAATGACATATTAGTATTGTGATCAAATTAAAATAAACATACAACAAATGTATATCGATTGGAAGGACTATAATTATGCAATAAAGGGGGTAAATGTAAAGCCTTCATTGAGGCCATTGGGGGATAAGGTGTTTAATGTCTGAATCCAATAGCATTCTCTTCTCTTCAGGATCAGATCAAGATCACCTCCTCTTTTCCCCACAGTGACCTTTTCAACCCCTGTAAACTTAAAGCATCTTGGTGTCTCGCTATGTTGTGTTCTGACGTGTCTAGCTACAGGGGTATCCCTGTCTGATGAAACCGAATTAATGTGTTCCATCATGCGTCTCTTAAAGGGACGTATTGTTTTTCCTACATACTTCTTTCCACATTTGCATGTGAGAAGATAGACTAGACCCGATGTATTACAATTAAAAAATAGTTTGATTGGGATTTTTAGTGTGCCAGACGAATCAGATATGGACTTAGAGTCTCTGTCTATGTAGCAGCAGGCTACACAGCGTCCACATTGTTAAGTACCGTAAATATTAAGCCAACCTTTCTTATTTTGATTCTGTTTAGAAAAGTGGCTTGGTACCAATATATCCTTAAGATTTTTGCCCCTTTTTGCTGTTATTGACACATGTGAAGGGATCACATCTTTAAGGTGTCGATCTTGTGTCAATAGGGGCCAAAATCTTGCTAGGATCTTTTTGGCTGGATCCCACCCTGCGTCAAAGTTCGCCACACATCGGATTGTTCTGGGGGAGCATGGTTTAGGACTATTGTCAAGAAGGGTCTCGCGGTCACTTAAAAGTGCTCTTTGGTAGGCCTGTTTCAGGCATATATTTGGATAGCCTTTAGCTTTAAATCTGGCCGTTAGTGAGGCTGCCTTTTCTACAAAGTCTTCCATGGAGGAACAGTTCCTTTTCAGCCGCAAATATTGTCCCACAGGCAGGGCCGGCGCGTCCATAAGGCGGCACAGGCGGCCGCCTTAGGGCGCAACACGAGGGGGGGCGCAAAAATCCGAATCCTGGGCCCTTTGCCTGTGACTCGCATATTAAAAATATTTCCTGCTCCTGATTTGCTGCCCGGTTCCCAGTGCTGCTCTGATATGTCAGAGGAGTCTGATGGGCGGGGCTTCCTCCTCCCTGCATTCCAACTCCCCGCGGTCTCAGTTGAACTGAGCTCAGGCTCAGTGTGCAGCTTCCCTGTGTTGAGTCCCTGCTGCACCTGGACAGGACACACACCGAGCTATTGATGGGCCTGGCAGCATCACCAGTGAGCAGGTAAGGAGAGCGGCATGTCAAATGTTTAAATTAACCCCCTCATTACCCCATCCCTCTAGCTGTGTCACTTTGTTCTTAGCCCTGTTTCAGTCTGTCCCAATAATCCCCTCACCCCTAGCCCTGTGTCACTGTACCCCTAATCTACTCCCCCTAGCCCTGTCTCACTGTACCCCTAATCCCCTTAGCACTGTGTCACAGCCCCACTAATCCCCTGCCCTGTGTCACTCTGCCCCCTCAGTCCTGTGTCACTATGCCCCCCTGCCCCCTAGGCACTGCCCCACTAATCCCCTGCCCCTAGGCCTGTATCACTGCCCCCTAGCCCTGATTTACTATGTCCCCCTGCCCCCTAGGCCTGTGTCACTGTCCCCCTAGGCCTGTGTCACTGTCCCCCTAACCCTGTGTCACTCTGTCCCCCTCAGTCCTGTGTCACTATGTCCCCCTGCCCCCTAGGCACTGCCCCACTAATCCCCTGCCCCCTAGGTCTGTGTCACTGTCCCCCTAGGCCTGTGTCACTTCCCACTAATCCCCTGCCCCCTAGGCCTGTGTCACTGTCCCTCCCCCTAGGCCTGTGTCACTGTCCCTCCCCCTAGGCCTGTGTCACTGTCCCTCCCCCTAGGCCTGTGTCACTGTCCCTCCCCCTAGCCCTGTGTCACTCTGTCCCCCTAGCCCTGTGTCACTATGTCCCCTTACCCCCTAGGCCTGTGTCACTATGTCCCCTTACCCCCTAGGCCTGTGTCACTGGCCCACTAATCCCATGCCCCCTAGGCCTGTGTCACTGGCCCACTAATCCCCTAGCCCTGTATCACTCTGTCCCCCTAGCCCTGTGTCACTATGTCCCCCTGCCCCCTAGGCCTGTGTCACAGCCTCACTAATCCCCTGCCCTGTGTCACTCTGCCCCCCCCCGTCCTGTGTCACTATGCCCCCTGCCCCCTAGGCCTGTGTCACTGTCCCCCTAGGCCTGTGTCACTGCCCTTTGTCACTGTCCCCCTAGGCCTGTGTCACTGCCCTGTGCCACTATGTCCCCATGCCCCCTAGGCCTGTGTCACTATGTCCTCTTGCCCCCTAGGTCTGTGTAACTGCCCCACTAAACCTCTGCACTCTAGCCCTTTGTCACTATATCCCCCAGCCCCCTAGACCTGTATCACTGGCCCACTAATCCCCTAACCCTGTGTCACTCTGTCCCCCTGCCCCCTAGCCCTGTGTCACTCTGCCCCCTCAGTCCTGTGTCACTATGCCCCCCTGCCCCCTAGCCCTGTGTCACTCTGCCCCCTCAGTCCTGTGTCACTATGCCCCCCTGCCCCCTAGGCACTGCCCCACTAATCCCCTGCCCCCTAGGCCTGTATCACTGCCCCCCTAGCCCTGATTTACTATGTCCCCCTGCCCCCTAGGCCTGTGTAACTATGTCCCCCTCCCCCCTAGCCCTGTGTCACTATGTCCTCTTGCCCCCTAGGTCTGTGTAACTGCCCCACTAAACCTCTGCACTCTAGCCCTTTGTCACTATATCCCTCAGCCCCCTAGACCAGTATCACTGGCCCACTAATCCCCTAACCCTGTGTCACTCTGTCCCCCTGCCCCCTAGCCCTGTGTCACTATGTCCACCTAATCCCTGCCTCCAATTACTATGACACTCTGTCCCCTAATCCCTGCCCCCTATTACTATGTCACTCTACCCCCATAATCCCATGCCCCCCGTAGCCCTGTGTCACTCTGTAACCCTAGCCCTGTGTCATTGTAGCTCTAATTCCCTGCCCCCCTAGCCCTGTGTCACTGTCTCCCTGCCCCCCAGCCATGGGTCACTGTTCCCCTAATCCCCTAGCTCTGTGTCACTGTCCCCCTAATCCCATGCCCACAGCCCTGTGTCACTCTGTTCCCCTAATCACTGCCCCCTATTACTATGCCACTTTGCCTCCCTAATCCCCTGCCGCCGTAGCTCTGTGTCACTGTCCCCCTGCTTCCTAGCCATGGGTCACTGTCCCCCTAGCCCTCTGTCACTCTTTCCCCTAATCTCCTGCCCAATAAACCCTGTGTCACTCTGTCCTCCTAATACACTGCTTCCCTAGACATGTATCACTTTGTCCCCCTGATCCCCTGCCCTCATAGCCCTGTGCTAATCTGTCCCCCTAATACCCTGCCCCCTAGTCCTGTGTCACTCTGTCTTCCTAATCCCTTGTCTGCCTAGCCCTGTCACTCTGTACCCCTAATCCCCAACCCTGCTATCACTTGTCACTCTACACCCCTAGCCCTGTATCACTTTGCCACATAATTCCCTGTTACTATCTGTCCCCCAACCCTTTGTTACTCTATCTCCCTTATGTCATTGTAATGCCCCGTCTCTCTAGCATTTTGTTCCCTTTGTTTAATTTTTTTTTTTCAATATATTACAAGATCAACAATTTAATAAATAAAAATGTAATTCCTTGTGAGCCGTAGGTGGAGTGCATGGTATGCACCTGTGCCTGGTGCAGTCTATTATAATTACTGTCTCATGGTTTTGGTGCCCAGTTATAGAGTCAATGCACTCACACTGGAATTCCTAGCCTGAACTTTGACTCATAACAAGCACCAGACTAGAAGGAGGGGTCTGCAGTGCACCAGTCATAAGTACAGGACATGCGTTTTACCACCTGGCCACCAGGGAATTTAGCTCCCTCCATACAAAAAAAATGTAAACAGGAGTAGAGGTAAAACATCTTTTTTATTATTGTATGCATTGAGCACCCACTACACACAGCCAACACATGCACATGAAACATATCACACACAGACCAAACACAGCACATCACATTATTATGAGGTTTATTATAGTGGAGCTCTGTGATAGTGTTATACAAAATGCGCATACATTTTATAGGTGTGGAGCTCTGTAATAATCTACTATGCACATTAACGATTTGTGATACACTCAAAAAATAAATTTCTGGGTTTTTTTTGCTGTGGATCTCTGGAATTAACTCGTCCACAACACATAATACTGTGAATTTTAATGCCCAGGATCAAGGTAAATGAGGAAAACCCAGTCCAAAGCAATAATCTTTGTGTTTGTAAGTGGCACCTCTGTATACATCAAGGGAGTGATGGGGCGGCAAAATGCATCTCCGCCTGTGTACCTAAAAATTCTTGCACCGGCCCTGCCCACAGGGATGCCCCTTTTTAGTGGGTTGGGATGATAACTGCACCAATTCAGCATATTATTGGTAGACGTGGGTTTGCGGTATAGTGAAGTCTGGATCCTGAGTTGGTCCGTGATCGTGAAAGTGCAATCCAGGAAATTCAAAGTGGATATGCCAATCTCCATAGTCAACCGTAAGTTTAGATCGTTTTCATTCAGAATTTTTACAAATTCAATGAAAAGTTCCTTTGTACCTGTCCATATGACCAGAATATCATCTATGTAACGTTTCCAAAGATGGACATGGTCCATATACTGTTTCAAACGCTCCGAATAGACGATATGTTGTTCCCACCAGCCCAGGTGCAGGTTCGCGTAGGAGGGGGCACAAGCTGTCCCCATTGCAGTCCCCTGCACCTGGTGGTAAAATCTGTTATTAAAAAGAAAGAAATTGTGGGTCAAAATGAACTTTAGTAGGTCAAGAACAAAGGTGGTATGACATGAATGGCTGGAACCCCTTGATTCTAGGAATGAACCTATGTGTTGTATGCCTCCTGTATGGGGTATTGAGGAATACAGTGCCTCCACATCGAGGCTACATAGGATGGCCCCCCATGGTACTTCAATTGACGTGATGCATCTAAGGGTGTCTTTTGTATCTCTGAGATAGGATGGCAATTTCTCTACATATGGCCGTAAGATTTTATCCACGTATATGCTGCCTTTGCATGTTAAGTTATTTGTTCCTGATACAATAGGTCTAGCCGACAGTGGATCGTAGCCTTTATGTATCTTAGGGAGGCAGTAGAAGGTTGAGATTACCGGATTTTTAACATAGGTGCTTGTATGTTCTTTGGTAAGTACGCCATGATCGAATGCTCTATCCAGGAGAGTTTTAAATTCAGAGAGAAATTTAGACATCGGGTTATATGGCAGGATTTTATATGTGCTCACATTGTTGAGGATTTTCTCAGCCAGTTGAATGTAGTGGGGTCTATTTAAAATGACAATGTTTCCCCCCTTGTCTGCAGGTTTAATAATGACATGTTCATTGTCCCTCAGATCAGTTATTGCTTTCCATTCATTATTTGTAAGGTTGTTTCTGGGCTTAACCTTGAAGGTGTCAATATCTAGATCTTTGATCATCTGGGTAGTGGACTCGACGAACATATCAATATTTTTAAATTCACGGAAGTTCGGAGTGAATTTGCTTTTTGGATGTAAATCTGTATACGGTGGGGGGAAGCATTGTCATTTGATTCTAAAAGGGACACCAAGTCAAGAAGACATTGATACTCCTTGACATCAAAGCCAAGATCTCTGGCTTTTTTCTCGTCTCTCACTTTAAAAAACTTGTGGAGGGCTAGTTTTCTTCCAAACAGGTTTATATCTTTAATCCATTCGAATTTACAGAATGGTGGGGTTGGAACGAAAGACAGGCCCTTCATAATTACTTGTTTCTGTATGGCAGTGAGAGGAGTGTCTGAGATATTGATAATTCTGGTGTCCCCCTCTAGTATCGTCTGCGAGCTCTCCCCCTGTTGCGAGTTTGTCTGTACTGCATTTGTTGTTCCCCCTCTCGGGGGGGTTGTCCTAAAAAGTCACCCCCTTTTTAAGGATTCCTTTGCCCCTCTGTGTATGTTGTCTAGTTTGGGGCGCTGGAGTTAATTCACTATCTGTGTCTGAGGTCTCGTATTCAGATGTTGTGCAGTAGTCAGAGTCTACTCTTGAAATTTTCTTAAAATGCCTATATACCTTGCCTGTTTTGTAATCATCATTGTCTCTAACAAACTTCTTGTGTTTGCGTGATTTAATGACATTCTGATATTTAGTTAGATTCTCTTGTAATCTCTGTTCTTGAGTTTGAAAGGAAGGGTCATTAGTGCATTTTTGGATATCTTCTACAGCCGTATTCCCTTTTACATCAGTCTGTTTTAACCTTTCAGTTTCAAACTTGACTAGAATCTCCATATACTTTTTAGAGCACATATTGGATGCATCCTCCCCTTCTTTTAATAGGTCAGGGTCGTCCATATGTGTATTGGATGGGGTCTGTATCCTCAGACCCCTAGGAATCATAGATTTCCCCAGGTAGTTTTTTAAGGATGTGATTTCCCACCCAATCCGAATCTGTTGTTTACATAGGTTACTTAGTGACCTAAATTTATAATTGATATTATCATTCTCAGGTAATAGAGTAGGATTGCTATCGGAGAACACAGTTTCAGCATCTATACACCAAGAATTGGATTCTTTTAGTTGGGATAAGAAGTTAGCCATGATTGGTGGAATATGAGTACCTTCACACCGATATATATTGACACACTTGTAGGTATTGAAACCTCTAAAAAATAGATAACTAGAAAAGAGAAATGAAAATAACCCTTTGACAGGGATAAATTCAGTGTGTCCAGATTATATCTCAGAAAGGGCATAACCCTAGTATTTGTATAAAGTAAAGAAAGGGGTGTAAACCACGGACAGTACGTCCAGGAAACACCAATGAGATATAAATCTCTGTTGTCTGTTAAAAGTTAGTAATCTTTAATTGGTATACATGACCATGAACAAAAACAATAAAAAATAGAAAATAATGAAATGAAATACACACACTTGAAAAAAGGGGAGGGAGGAGACCAACGAAGCTCAGGGAGCTCAGGAAGGAGCTAAAGCAAGGGGTATGAGGAGGGTATATATCTTGTAACCAGGTGAATATATATGCTCTCAAGCCTAGCATAGGTATATATATAGGTAAAGAGGCGGCTAGAGGAAAGACATGCGTACCCAAATAAATGGCTGCAATGGAGTATACTAGTAGCTCAGACTGACTACTAAATGCAAATGGATCCCCAGTGAAAAATGGCCAAATCGTAGTGAGGAGACACTAAAGCCCCTAGAAGTGGCTACACTAGAGGAGACCAACGAAGCTCAGGGAGCTCAGGAAGGAGCTAAAGCAAGGGGTATGAGGAGGTATGAGGAGGTATCGAGGTAGTTGGACTGAAACGTTTGTTATATGCAAATGCACGTCTCCTTAAAATACATTTGCTTTTATTTATTTTGAAGACCTATGAGTGTGAGGATGTCCAGTGTCAGTTAGGCAACTTTTTTTATACTGTACTTTTCGAAATAATCCTACGTTTCTATGAAAACTGATGTTTTT
Source organism: Pelobates fuscus (assembly GCF_036172605.1). Lineage (NCBI taxonomy): Eukaryota > Metazoa > Chordata > Amphibia > Anura > Pelobatidae > Pelobates > Pelobates fuscus. The sequence goes on from NC_086320.1 coordinate 29,376,793, forward strand.
GTTTTTTTGCTGCCCATATAAACTAAAACCTTGTTTATTTTGCCTGTGTTAGCCTTTGAGTTTGACATGCTTGAGTTACAAAGACAAAAGACCTTTACTGGACACAATTTTGCCAAGTTCACTTGGTTAATGGTGGACATTTGGTGTTGTGGCTCTTTTCTTTATCCTTTTTGGTAGTGATACTATATTTTATAGTAAAGTGAGAACTGTAAAGGGAGTTACAAACTTTAGGGCAAAATTCTAAACTAAAAAACATAGCTGACGTGGAGATTTTTTATTTTTATTTACTTTTGATTCACTTTGAATTCCGAACGATTCACAAAAACCCTGACAGAGTTAACACTATCATATTTCTAATAAACAAAATAACTAATTTAAAGGAACACTCCATTGCCCAAACACAAAATAATAAAATAAACAACTATTTAGTATGTATAGCCCCAATTAAAACATGCATGCATTTAATTCTGAATTTTTGAATTGGGTTATATATAAAAACGTTTTCAAGAACTGTAGATCACTTGTCTGCAGCCTTTGCAAGCCCTCCCCTTCTAACCCCACCCAGACTTCCTGTGGCTGTCCAATCACTTACTTCCAAATACAGCTCAAGGAGAAGTCTTTGCAAGGCAGGTGCTCTGGGCGGTTGGTACCTCTTGAGTTTAGCTCCACTGAGTTCACCAAACCAGGAAGTAACTGAACCTTTGATAGCAAGGGAGGTGTAACAAAGTGTAATAAGGTTAACTTGTAAAAGTAGAAAAATAGAAGCCAAAAATAAATTGTAAAAGTGACCATATCACACTTGAGAAAAATACACATGAAAGATGGCATGTTTATATTTTGATTTGGACAATATATGTGGACTTGATTTGTATAATCTAAGCGCTGGAGTCTTGTTGGGTTATCTTCTGTAGAGAATCTGTGTCGCTATTTTCTTTAGTAGATTGCTTTCATTTATAAAAGTATTAATTTCTATTAAAATCTTCATTTTTGTAATATGAACAAAGAGGACAAACTCTTTACACGTAAAGCACTCCAGTAAGTGAAAGTGATTTAGCTGAAAAACAAAGTGAAAAAACGATAAATAATCATTTCAGCTGAGACTCTAAGGGTCAGAATTACCCCCAGACTTTTTGTGTGAGCCTTAATTATTTCATTATGCATATATTTATTTATCTCTTTTGGTGGAAGCTTGAGAAAGTGAAAGCAAACTTTACTGCTTTACTGCTTTACTGCTCTGCTCGTTTGGCCGCCCCTCTATGTTGGAAAAATAATACAAATCATGCAGACTTGCATGTCTGCTGACTTGCGCCCAGTGTAACACTGGTCCGGCGGCATCCACTACAGCCTGCTCAGCCAAGCCCCCCACAAGGGTACATCGATTTCTTGCTCCCGCCCCTTGCCTCGTACGTGGGGACAAGTGGGCAGGAGCAGAGCAGGGCTCAGACGGAGGGAAGGCGGCCAGGCGCAGGGAAGCTGCCAGGAACACATGAGAAGCAGACAAATTTTAAGAAAGGTAAGAGGGTCAATGGGACATCACAATGTGTATTTGTGAAGAATTTGTGTTTGTGTATGTCAGTCTGTATGGGTCAGTGTGTGTCTGTATGGGTCTGTGTCTGTATGGGTCAGTGTTTGTCTGCATGGGTCAGTGTGTGTCTGTATGGTTTAGTGTTTGTCTGTAGAGGTCAGTGTATGTGTGTATGGGTCAGTGTGTGTCTGCATGGGTCAGTGTGTGTCTGTATGGTTTAGTGTTTGTCTGTAGAGGTCAGTGTATGTGTGTATGGGTCAGTGTGTGTCTGTATGGGTCAGTGTGTGTCTGTATGGGTCAGTGTTTGTCTGTATGGGTCAGTGTTTGTCTGCATGAGTCAGTGTGTGTCTGTATGTGTGTCTGCATGGGTCAATGTGTGTCTGCATGGGTCAGTGTGTGTGTGGGTGTCAGTCTGCACGGGTCAGTCTGTTCCTCACTCTGTGTGTGTCAGTGAGTGTGCGTTAGTCTGCGTGGGTCAGTACGTGTGCATCAGTCTGCATGGGTCAGTGCGTGTGCGTCAGTCTGCGGCAAAAATCCTTGCACCGGCCCTGTTCTTTGTCAGATGCATTCCATAGGCCCTGCAAAGTGCAAAAAAACAGATAAATTTAACGTTTTAAAATGGGTTTCTATTTACAGAAACATTTAAAGTTGTAGTTAATTTAAAGTAACATACTTAATAATAATTTATGCTGTGTATATGCCAGATCAACTTAAACTATTTATTTGTGTTACTCTATAAACTTGTAAAATGATTATAAGTTACAGAGAACTGAGTTTCTTACCGATCGGTTTGAAATGTCCTGCCCTCTCTACCTTTCTCGCTTAGCATGCTTGTAATTACTGTTAATCACTTGCCATTTTCTGGTCTGGACACAGGTAAAACCTCCTTTCACATGTACAATTTTACCTTAAAGTTAAATTGTTTTTTTTCTAGGTAAAGGTTTAGTTTGGCATGTTCTGAGCCCTAGTGTCCAGTCTGCAAAACACATTCATTATAAATGACAAATTATAATATAAAGATTAAGTTATGATAATTACAAAAATTATGACATTTATACTGTGCTGATTAATGTAACTCATTAATTTACTAAAATATTTTTATTAAAAGCAGAGACCGCCATGCTGGGCAGGCACGCTCAAGATTTAGGGGTTTCCACCATCTTTACTCGACCAATTCTGACAAGACAACAGTTAATCGGCTCCTGCACACAACATTGCTGTACTCGGACGATCCCAGTGTCGGGGTCCGTGACAATCTGTGTATGGCTTAGTGCGCCCTGAAGGCAGGAAAGATGGCTGCTCTACCATCCCTTTCGACCGGTGTGGGTTATCCCAGTCCACTACAGATGGGCCACATCTCTCTATGAAATCTTGTTACAAGACCCAAGACAAGCAGATAACAGCACATCATACCTAAAATGGCCGGTAGTCAGGAGATCCTTTAGTCACTGGTGAAGTAGCAGCCTGATCAGCAGACAGTGCACATCCTCGAGGAATCTTGATACTCGGAAACACACAGCCAACAAGAGTACAGCGGTGAGGAGGCTGTCTGGGGTGAACCCAATGCTTTGCAACTCACCTGCGCCTAGGGGCCTTTACAGGGTATTAGCACTTGACTTAGTCCCCACCCTCGGGGGTTTTCTCGACCACACAAGGATGGGAGCTGGTGTCATGCCTTAACTATGGTATCCTCTTACTTCCTGGTTCCACGGAGCCTAGCCACACCCCTGTATGACACGGTCTGCCTATTTAATCTGACTGCACCAGCTGATCAAGGCTGGATTATTGAACTACGTTCCTTACTCACAACCCGGCTACAACTTCGTTGTGAAAGCCTCTGCTACCAGACCGGACTGAAAGACTCTGCAAAGTTCCCTTCACCTCTCCTCATCCACGACTAAAGATTAAACACTCTTCATACGCCTCTGAGGAGATCTCGGGAACCAGTGTTCTATGTGCCGGAAGCTAAGTAAAACCAATGTGATAAGAGTTGCATCTAAAAGCTGTTATTACCTGTCTCCAAAAGTCCTTCGGTAAAAACAATCCCGTTACAGCTAACTTCAACTCATACTTCATATCAGTTATCTGCATCTGTCTTGCTTCAGTTAAAGTATGGAACAGCTATTGTAATTACTTATCACCTAAACCGTTGATTCTACTAAGAGACTCTTTATTGATTCAGTGTCTGCAATTTACTATCGTTTACTCCTTAAAGCTACAGTGCCTGTAATTGTGGACTTCAGTTATCATTTACTACTTAAAGCTACAGTGCCTGTAATTGTGGACTTCAGTTATCGTTTATTACTTAAAACTACAGTACCTGTAAATTGGAATTAAAGTCAATACCTTTTACTTTTTATAATAAATATTCAAACTATACGAAATCTGCAGTTGTGTTCCTTCATAACAAATGTTTAGACGTGACAGAATAATCCAGCCATTGTAATGGATCCAGCAGATTTCGATTCTACTATAACTACGCTGAATCAAAGAGTTAATGCACTAGCCCAAAGTGTGCAAGACCTGCAAGTTACTAACGAAAGACTTCTCACTTATATCAGAGATTTACAAACTCATACTCCTCATACTACTCTGCACTCGGCTAGTGATCCTGCTGTGTGTAACCCTGAAAAGTTCTATGGAGATCGTTCAAAATACAGGGAGTTCCTCAACTCTTGCAAACTTTTAATTGCTTTGAAACCTAGATCCTATCCTACAGAAAGAACTAAAGTTTGTTCGGTTATTTCCTTTCTAAGAGGTGAACCTATGTCATGGGCTCATTCCTTTCTGGAAAACGATGACCCCATTTTAAATTCACTAGATGAATTTTTTGAAGCCATGTCTCTTCTCTATGAAGATCCTAACAAACAAGCTACAGCTGATTTAACAATCAGAACACTACAGCAAAGAAATAGACCCGTTGAAGATTACATTGCTGAATTCAAAAGATGGGCTATAGAAACGCAATGGAATGACATCACATTGCGCAACCAGTTTCGAATTGGTTTATCGGAAGCTGTAAAAGATGAATTATCTAGAACAGAACTCCCTACTAATTTGAACGCTCTAATTCGCCTATCAATCAGCATTGACAGAAGATTAAGAGAAAGAAAGGCCGAAAAAGCCCTTTCACATTCAAAAGACCGCAAACCTTTTACTCCCTCAAAAGCTCCAGAAAAAACTTCTTTACCAAGTGAACCTATGGAAATAGGGATAATAAGAAGTCCCCTCACTCCTGAAGAGAAAAATCGAAGACGTATGTTAAACCTCTGCATGTATTGTGCCTCTCAAGTTCATTTAGTCTCTGATTGTCCTTCATTAAAACGGATAAAAGGCAGAAGGCAGTCTCATGCCTCTTCCATCCTAAGTGTACTTCCCTCTACAGCAAATACTCAAATGTCCCCTATCGTTCTTGTATTACAGTGGGACAATAAAAGAATCATAACCAAGGCTGTTATCGATTCCGGTGCAAATGGAGTATTCATTGACTCAGCCTTTGTAACAAAGAATAAAATTCCTTGTGTTCGTAAAAGAACTTCTGTACCTGTTAAAGTGATTGACGGGTCCCTCATCTCATCGGGACCAATACTTCATGAATCCGTCCCTCTAAAAGTAACCATCAATCATACTCATACGGAAAGTCTTATATTTGATGTTATCTCATCACCATTTTTTCCTATTATATTAGGGATCAACTGGTTAAGGAACCACAACCCTCAAATCTCATGGTTTCCTTTCTCTCTCACCTTTAACTCACATTATTGTAAAGAAACATGTTTACAGCAAATTCCAATTCTTCAGTCTACGAAAGAACCAGCTAAAACCTCATGTTGTTCTGACACCGAACTGGAGTCTCCTCCTCCTACAGTCATTGGTGAATTAAAGAGAAAGTTTACAACAGCTCCTATCCTTCAACTTCCAAATCCTTCATATCCTTATGTCCTTGAAACGGATGCTTCGGAATTTGCAATTGGAGCTGTCCTTTCTCAACACAAAACTCCTCAAGAACCTCCTTCGCCTAAAGTCATTGGAATCTTATCTTCTCTTATTGACGACATTAAAGGTCTCAGTGAAGATGCTCTTGAACTTCCTAAATCAATGACATTATCCAAGAAAAACGGTCTCTACTATTTTAAAGACCGGATTTATGTACCTCCCTCTTTCAGAATTAAAGTACTTGAATTTATTCATGATTCTCCTCTGGCAGGTCATCCAGGTATGAAAAGGACCCTTGAATTGTCTAAAAGATACTGTTGGTGGCCTCGTCAAGACCAAACTATCGAATCTTATGTCAAATCTTGTTCTGTATGCCAACGATCCAATCAATTGTCCTTGTTGAAGCCTCATCATCCTGACCCTTTCCAAAGAAATGTCACTACTTCTCCTGATCCCATATTGGTCCAGGGTGAAGAAGAATACGAAATTCAAAGTATACTGGATTCAAGGATCCATCGTGGCTCCTTACAATACCTCATCAGATGGAAAGGATATGGAATTGATGAAGATACATGGGAAAACTCCTCTGTCGTTCATGCTGATAAATTGATTTCCAAATTTCACAAGCGTTACCCTTCTAAACCAAGTCAATAGCACCCAGAGGTTGCTCATTAAAGAGGGGGTACTGTCATGCCTTAACTATGGTATCCTCTTACTTCCTGGTTCCACGGAGCCTAGCCACACCCCTGTATGACACGGTCTGCCTATTTAATCTGACTGCACCAGCTGATCAAGGCTGGATTATTGAACTACGTTCCTTACTCACAACCCGGCTACAACTTCGTTGTGAAAGCCTCTGCTACCAGACCGGACTGAAAGACTCTGCAAAGTTCCCTTCACCTCTCCTCATCCACGACTAAAGATTAAACACTCTTCATACGCCTCTGAGGAGATCTCGGGAACCAGTGTTCTATGTGCCGGAAGCTAAGTAAAACCAATGTGATAAGAGTTGCATCTAAAAGCTGTTATTACCTGTCTCCAAAAGTCCTTCGGTAAAAACAATCCCGTTACAGCTAACTTCAACTCATACTTCATATCAGTTATCTGCATCTGTCTTGCTTCAGTTAAAGTATGGAACAGCTATTGTAATTACTTATCACCTAAACCGTTGATTCTACTAAGAGACTCTTTATTGATTCAGTGTCTGCAATTTACTATCGTTTACTCCTTAAAGCTACAGTGCCTGTAATTGTGGACTTCAGTTATCATTTACTACTTAAAGCTACAGTGCCTGTAATTGTGGACTTCAGTTATCGTTTATTACTTAAAACTACAGTACCTGTAAATTGGAATTAAAGTCAATACCTTTTACTTTTTATAATAAATATTCAAACTATACGAAATCTGCAGTTGTGTTCCTTCATAACAAATGTTTAGACGTGACAGCTGGATGGAACACTCAAGGGACACTGATCAACACTCTGCAGAGAGTGGGGTTCATGGGCACTGGGTCGTTTCTTTAATTTGTAATTTTTTATGCAAGACTGCTCCAAAACGGTTTGACTGTAAACAGAGGGACAGTGCCAATAGACACATAGCACCAAAATGCTAACTACAAATAACAACAATGACCTTGAATGGTTATGGTAGCCCTTTAACTTTTTTCAAGCAAGTGGCTATGCAAGCTGAATCTCATTATAATCCTATTATAAGTTTTTTTTTTTGTAATGGAGAATGGCAATTCATAGAACATTAACATAAGAAACCTTACGTGAAAGATTATTATCACACGGGTAGTTTCTATACACAGAGAGTCATTAGTATTGCATGAGTAAGTTTGAAGGACATTAGCGAAAAGGATAGAATTAGAATCTGATCTTCTATTCTCAAGTAACAGAGTAGATTAATGTTGTTACAGTAGCTGAGGGAACAAATACGAAAGTTGTCACTGAGGGTTAGGTTTACTAAGGTACATACGAAACGCAATTAGTTCCTAGAAATGGGATCGTTATACCAAAGTGGGAAATCAAATTAAGTTAAACTGTTAGAAGCATAAAACATGCAGGAATAATTCAGCAAAAGTTGAAACGGCCTCCTGTGTGTGCAACAATTATAAATGCTAAATATGTGTTTTCTAGAAGTAACATGTAGAGTGATTGATTTCTTTCCGTTGGAAATCTAAAAATTGTTGATTTTTTATGAATTGTATGCTCTGTTATACAATGTTATTTTATTTTTTTTGAGAAGTGTAGAATTATTTATAGCTTCGGTTAGTATTATTAGCTTTTACAGTAATTATATATTGCAGATTCATTAACTATGGAACGCGAAACAGGTAGAGATAGAGGTATAACACATTGTAACAAACCTGTATTTAGCTGTGAGGACAGTAAAGGTATAAACCGGTTACTTAGTTTTGAAGGATGAAATGTAGGTGTTTTGTAAAATTATATACCATGTCTTTATTTATTTATTTATTTATTTATTTTAAATGTAAGAAATTCCGTGTTTACCTTTGCCAATCCCCCTTTTTTAACAGCCAGATGTAGGCATCTTTGTTCGCATTGTCAGTTATCTGACAAAGCGCTCGCTATTTTGTAACTGTATGCTTGTAAGTCTGTAAACACAGGAGTTTAAACTGTATGCCCACTGCTATGCATTTGCAGTATTTTCTACAGAAATTAATGAAAGCCATTAATGTGGCTATAAAGGTTTACAGTGAATGGAAGCAATTATGGCTGCGTTGCACACCTGGGAGCATTCATTCCAATTACAAAGTACTGCACCTGTGCTGTGGCGTGATATCATTCCATCTCACATTGGTTTATGTCGGAGAAGAGGAAGTTGTGAGATATTTTTGATGCCTGATGTGTGAACTGTACATCTCTAAGGGGTGATCACATCCTATAGATTTGCAGCACAATAAATATTTATAAGATATTTCGTTAATGCATTACTGAATTAACCATAATTCACACTAACATAATATACGGTCACTTTAAATACAGTTATAAAAAATAAGAATTAGTGAACATCTTTCTGGATTTAATTCGTACTATGTCAGTTTCACCAGATGACAATAATGGATAATAATTCAAATGCTTTAGAATCAGCGAGATATTGGTAAAAAGAGTTTTTGCTTTTGTTAAAATGGTCTTAAATGACTTTGTGACCTTGAAGTCACTGGTCAAATGGTCTGTGTTCCGGTCTATAAACTGCAATAGTTGTTACTGCTGTAACACTGCTGTAATAGTTGTTTTTATCGTATCTAATAATTTTTTTTAAGACTCCTTCTAATAAATATATTTTTATTCCATTCTTAAATTCTCGCTTCTTTTTATTTAGACTAAGAATCAACAAAAGATTGAAAATAGAATTTTTAATCCTTGTTTGGTGAGTGTAGTTTTCTATTTTATTATATTTTAATGTGTTACTCCAACTACCAATACCACTGCAGTCCTCTGTTGCGGTTCTGATGCTTTAGACTTCCCTATTGCCTTTCCAAATTAATGCTAGTTTTTGTCCCTATTCGGGAAGCTCTAGAGAGGAGCTTGCCGGCATCTTGTGCTTCAGCACCGAGTGGGCATGCTCCTCTCATGTGCTCTCCCTTGGGGCACACCAAAAAAGCTTCTACTGCAAGAGTAAAGCATAAAGTGCACATCCAATTCAGGGCTGGATTTCTCAGGTGATGACTCTCTGAAATCCTAGGCTTTCTTGCTCTGTTGTGTTGGGTTCGGAATTTGTCCCCCGCTGGTTGTCTTCTCCACTACTGGTTTTATCTCTTATTACTTTAGATTAGTCTTCCAGCACAAATTTACATTTACCAGCTTGCCCGTGGAAATGGCTCATTATCCAAGGTGAATATTAAGTGTGTGGGTAGAAAAAATGAGGATGATAAGACTTGGCATGCTAACTCTAGAATACTTTGTTGCATCACATTTCATTTAATCAATCTTCCAGTCATCAGTAATCTCACAGCAGATTGTATTGTTACTGTTGCATACACAAATTCAGTTAATTACTGGTAACCTAGTGACAGTAACGGAACCTACGACCTGGAACACTGCGGTCAGGGCTTCTTAACAGATCAGAGAAAAATATGCCTGGTACGACAAATTATAAAAATAGCTTAGTGTTGCTATAAACAAGCACACTTAAAAATAAAAAATCCACATAATTTATGACTGTAAGTGAAGGTTAAAATTACAATGAAATGATCCACCGTGACCAGAAAGCCCCTCTTAGATCAACACACAAATATTACTTTGAAATAATGCTAAATAGTTGTAAATATTCAAGCTGCCTTGCTATGCCTGCTAAAATGGCCGATAGATAAACTATGCAAAACATACCTCTTTGGACATTCTCAATTCAGAAAAAATGCAATTCAGAAAAAAACAAATGCACAATTCTATTTCCTTAGGTAATCAACTATTGGACACTGATTGTATATGTTGTAGATTTAGACTCTTTTCTGTAAAACACCAAACAAAGAAATGCAAAAAAAACTCAGATATCCCCAAAGAATCACCCAAAACTAGTGACGATTCAGTAAATGTTTTAAGTAAACTTAATAAATAATCATTTATTATGAGTAATGGTGGTCTGCAAAGCTGAAGATGAATAATAAATACACCAACGTTTCAAACTGTTTTGCAATTAAACTAACATTTGCTCATTCACTTGCTAAGAATTTGCTAAGCAGAAAACAGAATTATTTTTAAACAATGCGCATAGATAAATAATGCCAAATAAATTGAAGTATATAAGAAAATAAGGATACAAGGGCTTGCATAAATGAGCTTACATTCTAGAGCAGTTATGACAAGTCGTGATGTTCTGAACTATATTTACGATTCTTCCCATTAGAAAAGTACCTGGTCCCCATTGAGGCTCTAAGGTTTGTTATCCCTAAGGTGCAGGAAATTACGTATGAATATGTATACTGTCAACAGAAATCTACGGAAAACGGACACTGGATTGCCAGATGAACAATCGGTGAAAATAAGAATTTTTATAACAATCAAAATCTATATCTCATGTTTTTTTTTATTATATTTTAAAATCGTTTACATTGTTTTGTGTCATTTGAATTTAAAGGGGAACCGTTACTTTTCTTGTTTCTCTATTGTATAAAGCATGTATGCAATCCACCGATACATTATATTAACCTTTTTTCATTTGACATTTCTTTTTCTTTTAAATTTATACTAAAGATTAAGCAAATGTCCGTGCACAGCGAGTGCAATTATTGCAGAGGTGAAGATATATAAGCATGGTTTCATATCTCCTCTTACCTGTATGCTCTCTCTGTGCAAGGTACAAAGGGCAGAGTTTATAACAATGACCGACAGGGAGCAAAGATGTGGGCACCCAGTTGCAGGATAAAGATGTGTGAATGTCTTTATTTGATTTTTTCTTCACACCTTACACCAATATATTTCTTAAATATAGGGAATAAGTACACATAATTTTAAAAATCCGGGGGAGTGATAATACCCCTTTAAACAGTTTGTCAGTGTAAGGCAAGAATTAAAGTATCATGAATGTAATACCTACAAGGTACTGTGATTATTTATTGCATATGTGCAATAAACACAGCAGGTGTCTCTATTAAATGGTACATGTATATGCCCCTCGGCCTCTTAATTTATTTACTGTACCTAATTTGGGCAGACTCACTTCCTGCCTCATGTCTATCACTCGTACAGAACAATGACAACTCAATTTGGATTTAATAGTCTGTGTGTAAATAGACAGACAGACTTTGTTGCAAAGAAAATATATCTGGCACTCTATAGAGTCTTACAAACTGTGCCTTCCCAATGAACATAATGATGTAACCAGGCTAAATTGGTGACTTCTGCCCTCACATAATGCATAAAGACCCAACCATGAGTCACAGTCTATCAGAGCTCTGCAGCAAGGATAGTGGCAGACACACATTTCATCTACAATGAAATTAATAGAGGACCATGAGGTCTATTCAGGTGCACTGGTAACCTGGTGGATACACTAGCCTTAATCCTGCCTGCCGAAAAAGAGTTTGTACAGCCGAGATGGAATATAGACAGATGATATACACTGATCCAGTACATGTTAAATAGAGCGAGATCACACACAGTTCCAATGAATGGTTTTGTATGCAGTGGTCTTTGGTAAAGAAATGTTTGACGTGCTTTTTATCATCGCAATACCATTTGACCTAACGTAGTATGTTGCCATTCAATAAACCACCATTACATTTCAATAGAGCATCAAGAACCTCGTTAGTTATTTTCATATGTTCGCTCGATGTTAAAATGCCAAACAGCTTTATCCAGTTCTTCACTGTAACTGGTTCTCCTCGTAGAAACATTTATATAAATTGTTTTAATAGACTCTGTGAGTCATTCTTATCGCCAATCTTACAAGCTCTAAATCATATTCTTAAAATACAATGTAATTAACATGGTACAGAAATCTTTTAGAATCTCATTGCAAAAGACATAACCACGAGAGCCAGTTGACATTTTATTATATTGTTACGATTTTTATTTTTTGGCTGAAAATGATATTTTCTTTTGTGAGATATTTCTTGTGGACACCTCCCTTAGTTAGTCATTGTATAGTTTATTCCTTTTGAAAAGTTACGCAAAAAAAGGCATTGCGGATTTAGGATTATAGAACTTTTGTTGCTTTTATATCTTAGCCATATCCTTTTTTAGTATTTTTGTTTCAGTTGAATGGAATTTAAAACTCAAACAATCACAAGCTAACTCTGCTTGAATGCACAACAATGCCAGCTAAATAAATAGTTGTGTTTGGCTTGTTGGTATTACAATGTAACAAATTGGGCATGCCTGATCGGGGAAAAGTGATTTCATGCCTTTTTTTTTTCCACTTAGTATAACTTTCTCTTGGACTTATTTGAAAGCCCAGATAAAATGTCAATTCCATCCGCACAGAGTTTCCAGAAGACATTCGTAATATATAATCCTGTCCACCTATATTAACATTTAAAAAAGTGGCCAGCTCTGTTACTAAGCACTAAAAATATGGCCGTTAATTAGGGCAAAGGCAAGACGATAGCCAAAAGTGACATTCAACCATCAAGGAGAGAGCACTTCGTAAGGTGGCTCTGTCACGAAAAATACATTTGATCTAATCTGCTTCTTCGTAGCTCCCTGTGTCTGAATCTCTTTCTATTTTTTGTCCCCCCCTGAATTTTTCAGCTTCCTTAAAATTCATCAAGGAAATCAGGGACAACTTTTCTTAAAGTATAGCAGTTAAGGTGACAAAACCTGATGATGAGCTGAGCATAAAGCAAGCTACTGTTTCTGTTTCCAATCAAATTTACCCAAAATCCATCAGTAAAGTAAGTTTAATGGAAGAGCAAATGGCAGACATCATGGCTGAGGAGAACAAAATGGCTGCAGCCAGATATTGAGGTCTGGTTCAAAGAAGAAAAGATAATAAATATACATAAATGCAGCAAGCAATAAGGGGAGCATAGGGGCATTAGGAAACAAAAAAACAGGACAGAGCTCTTCTAAACAAACATGACCTAAATTTAGGGTTCACCATATAACATGAAAGGTAATGTTTTTTAAATCAATTAACATTATTTTAATACCTGTTATTGTAAGAGAGTTGCATTATTTGTAGTTGAAATTCTGCTATTTTTAAACATAAAGTCAGAGAAATATAGTTTTGTGAGTAAAATGAGAGTTGTTAGCAGAAGCTGAATAAGGGTTGATGTGTTTTTGAATTATTCGTGTGCAGTACCCACAGGGTTAATGGACAGTCTATGTATATAGGTAAAAGGGTTGGAATTAGACTTTGGCTCCTCCAAATCAATTTGACCCCCCAAAAAAATGTGTTTTAGAAAATTTGGGATTTAACTATGCATGTCTGAGTTTCAGCAAGTCTGAGTTTTAAAAGACCACTTCTAGCAAACCTGAACAGTGCTCAGATCACCTACAGCTGGAAGGAAAAGGCCTCATGCATGTCTGAGTTTCTACAAGGTAGACTATGGAGCAAACTATCCACTCTTAATACTGGACACTATAATTGTACTGAATTTTAACCATATTTTTAAACTATGTATCTCTAACCACCATTTCTTTGTCATTGTCTCTTAACTGGGTGTGCTTGTTCTTTAATATATATGTGTGTGTGTATATACAGTTGCAAGAAAAAGTATGTGAACCCTTTGGAATGATATGGATTTCTGCACAAATTGGTCATAAAATGTGATCTGATCATCATCTAAGTCACAACAATAGACAATCACAGTCTGCTTAAACTAATAACACACAAAGAATGAAATGTTGCCATGTTTTTATTGAACACACCATGTAAACATTCACAGTGCAGGTGGAAAAAGTAAGTGAACCCTTGGATTTAATAACTGGTTGAATCTCCTTTGGAAGCAATAACTTCAACCAAACGTTTCCTGTAGTTGCAGATCAGACGTGCACAACGGTCAGGAGTAATTCTTGACCATTCCTCTTTACAGAACTGTTTCAGTTCAGCAATATTCTTGGGATGTCTGGTGTGAATCGCATTCCTTAGGTCATGCCACAGCATCTCAATCGGGTTGAGGTCAGGACTCTGACTGGGCCACTTCAGAAGGCGTATTTTCTTCTGTTTAAGCCATTCTGTTGTTGATTTACTTCTATGCTTTGGGTCATTGTCCTGTTGCAACACCCATCTTCTGTTGAGCTTCAGCGGGTAGACAGATGGCCTTAAGTTCTCCTGCAAAATGTCTTGATAAACTTGGGAATTCATTTTTCCTTCGATGATAGCAATCCGTCCAGGCCCTGACGCAGCAAAGCAGCCCCAAATCATGATGCCCCACCACCATACTTCACAGTTGGGAGGAGGTTTTGATGTTGGTGTGCTGTGCCTCTTTTTCGCCACACATAGTGTTGTGTGTTTCTTCCAAACAACTCAACTTTGGTTTCATCTATCCACAGAATATTTTGCCAGTACTGCTGTGGAACATCCAGGTGCTCTTGTGTAAACTGTAAATGTGCAGCAATGTTTTGTTTGGACAGCAGTGGCTTCCTCTGTGGTATCCTCCCATGAAATCCATTCTTGTTTAGTGTTTTACGTATTGCAGATTCACTAACAGGGATGTTAGCATTTTCCAGTGACTTTTGTAAGTCTTTAGCTGACACTCTAGGATTCTTCTTCACCTCATTGAGCAGTCTGCGCTGTGCTCTTGCAGTCATCTTTACAGGACGGCCACTCCTAGGGAGAGTAACAGCAGTGCTGAACTTTCTCCATTTATAGACAATTTGTCTTACCGTGGACTGATGAACAGCAAGGCTTTTGGAGATACTTTTATAACCCTTTCCAGCTTCATGCAAGTCAACAATTCTTAATCGTAGGTCTTCTGAGAGCTCTTGTGTGCGAGGTATCATTCACATCAGGCAATGCTTCTTGTGAAAAGCAAACCCAGAACTTGTGTGTGTTTTTTATAGGGCAGGGAAGCTGTAACCAACACCTCCAATCTCATCTCATTGATTGGACTCCAGTTGGCTGACATCTTACTCCAATTAGCTCTTGGAGATGTCATTAGTCTAGGGGTTCGCATACTGTTTCCACCTGCACTGTGAATGTTTACATGGTGTGTTCAATAAAAACATGGCAACATTTCATTATTTGTGTGTTATTAGTTTAAGCAGACTGTGATTGTCTATTGTTGTGACTTAGATGATGATCAGATCACATTTTATGACCAATTTGTGCAGAAATCCATATCATTCCAAAGGGTTCACATACTTTTTCTTGCAACTGTATATGCATGTGTGTATGTATATATACATATATATATGTGAGTGTGTGTATATATGTTTTTATGTGTGTGTATGCGTGTTTGTTCATACATACATATATTCTGCAGTTTGTCTTGCCCTGCATGCTAAGGCTAGTTGCTCCCTGCCCTGCTCATCACTGGTTTGTTAACTTAAATGTTATTCAACATTCTGCTTAGCTCTAAAGACTTTCTCTGTTATTTCTGCTCCCCCCCCTTATTTTATCGATACCCACCCGAATGTCTTGCTTGACCAATTCTCACCTCCTCTGTGCATCTCCATTCCATAGCTTTTATTGCAGTCCTGTTTTGACCCTATCATCTGTCTTCCACAGTCTGAGTTTTAAAAGACCACTTCTAGCAAACCTGAACAGTGCTCAGATCACCTACAGCTGGAAGGAAAAGGCCTTATGCATGTCTGAGTTTCTGCAAGTCTGAGTTTTAAAAGACCACTTCTAGCAAACATGAACAGTGCTCAGATTCCTGCCCACCCCTCCCCAAGTTCCTTACTACATTTATAGATAGAATCCCACACACAACTTTAGATAATTTCAAATAGCAGCTGCAAACACCACCAGTAATGAGCACAATCCACCTTCTTATCCCCTAACACTCAGTCATTCTCCTTACTTCTGCTCATTCTCCTTTCTTCTAATTACCTACCCATCAGAGCAATGCTCTATATTCTCCTCCTCTCCTTCTCTCTCATCTCACTCGGATGAAAATATCCACTTCCACCCACTTCCTTCAACAGCACACCCACATTTACATTAATCCCTCTTTACTACACTCCCCCTCTCATCTCAAGCCCTGCACTCATTTCTCTATTCTCTATCTTCTGTTCTAACCTAATCTCACCCTAGTCACCGCCCATATAAAACCCATTCACACCTGTCACTATCTCTCCTCCTACTTCTGGCATGCCACTCCTGGATATTTATTAGATTTTATTTATTTGTCTTACTGCACCTATAGGGACACTTTAGTGGAGTCCTTCATTCAGTTGAGAGGTTTTTCCTTTAGCCAGATCTTTTACTCTTACATGCAGGTCCATTTTTTTGGACCTTAGTTTTTCATCACTCCTCCAAATACCCTGCAGTTTATCCTCCTCTACCAAAATTCAGTGTGCACTCTGGAACGCTCGCTCCATTTGTAGTAATATCAAATCTACAGCTATACATGACCTCATCATCTCTAACTCACTCACTATACTGGCACTCACAGAGACCTGGCTGTCCCCATCCGATACCGCTACTCCTGCTTCTTTATGTTTCAGTGGTCTACAGTTCTCCCATACTCCTAGACTCGACTGTAAAGGAGGTGGAGTAGGCATCCTTCTCTCCCCTCAATGTATCTTTCAACCTATCCTCCCTGCCCCTTCCCTATCCTTTACTTCTTTTGAAGTTCACACGGTACCCCTTTTTAAGCCCACTCCTTTAAGAATTGCCATCATTTATCGACCCCCCGATTACATAGTTACATAGTTACATAGTTACATAGTTACATAGTTAGATAGCTGAAAAGAGACTTGCGTCCATCAAGTTCAGCCTTCCTCACACCTGTTTTTTGCTGTTGATCCAAAAGAAAAGAAAAAAACCCAGTTTGAAGCACAATTTTGCAACAAGCTAGGACAAAAAAATTCCTTCTTGACCCCAGAATGGCAGTCAGATTTATCCTTGAATCAAGCAGTTATTACCCTACATTGAAAGATTATATCCTTGAATATTCTGTCTTTGCAAGTATGCATCTAGTAGCTGTTTGAACATCTGTATGGACTCTGATAAAACCACTTCTTCAGGCAGAGAATTCCACATCCTGATTGTTCTTACAGTAAAAAAACCTTTCCTTTGCCTTAGACGAAATCTTCTTTCTTCCAGTCTAAACGCATGGCCTCGTGTCCTATGTAAAGTCCGGTTTGTGAATAGATTTCCACACAATGGTTTGTATTGGCCCCGAATATATTTGTATAATGTTATCATATCCCCTCTCAGGCGACGTTTTTCTAAACTAAATAGGTTTAAATTTGTTAACCTTTCTTCATAGCTGATATGTTCCATTCCTTTTATTAATTTTGTAGCCCGCCTCTGCACTTTTTCTAGTGCCATGATATCCTTCTTTAGAACAGGTGCCCAAAATTGCACAGCATATTCAATATGTGGTCTTACCAGTGATTTATAGAGAGGCAAAATGATATTCTCGTCCCGAGAATGAATGCCCTTTTTCATGCATGACAATACCTTACTGGCCTTGGCCACTGCTGATTGACATTGCACATTGTTGCATAGTTTGTTGTCTATAACAATTCCCAAGTCCTTTTCGTGTGTTGTTATCCCTAATTCGCTTCCATTAAGGGTATACGTTGCTTGTGTATTCTTTACGCCGAAGTGCATAACTTTGCATTTTTCAACATTAAATTTCATCTGCCATTTGAGTGCCCAGTCCCCCAGTCTATCTAAATCCTTCTGCAGCAAAGTAATATCTTGCTCACATTGTATTATTTTACAAAGTTTTGTGTCATCTGCAAACACTGAAACATGACTTTCAATGCTGTCTTCAAGATCATTTATAAAAATGTTAAATAGAAGGGGTCCCAGAACAGACCCCTGAGGGACACCACTTGCCACCTCTGTCCAGCTTGAAAATTTACCATTAACGACAACTCTTTGTATTCTGTTTTTAAGCCAATGTTCTACCCAAGAACAAGCATTTTCATCGAGACCGATTTCCTTGAGTTTGAACACTAATCTTTTGTGTGGAACTGTATCAAATGCCTTGGCAAAATCCAAATAGATCACATCCACTGCAACACCCTGATCTATACTTCTACTTACTTCTTCGTAGAAAGCAATCAAGTTAGTTTGACATGACCTGTGCTTCATAAAACCGTGCTGATTTTTGCTGATAACCATATTCTTCTCAAGGAATTCTTGAATATTATCCCTTAATAACCTTTCAAATATTTTACCAGCCACAGAAGTTAAGCTCACAGGTCTATAATTTCCAGGCAAGGATTTTGAACCCTTTTTGAATATAGGAACCACATCTGCCTTCCTCCAATCCTCCGGAACACTTCCTGAAAGAAAAGAATCTTGAAAGATTAAAAACAGAGGTTCACTTATTTCTACACTTAGTTCCTTAAGTACACGTGGATGGATACCGTCAGGCCCTGGAGCTTTGTTTATATTAACTTTCTTTAGTTGCTGCAGCACATTGTCTTGAGTTAACCAATTACAATTATTCTTCAAGTTTTTAGTAGCAATCATTTGCACATCTATTGCCATGGGTTCTTCTTTAATATATACGGAGGAGAAATAGTTATTTAGAATTCCTGCCTTTTCTTGGTCTTCATTAACCATCACCCCCGTTTCAGTTTTAAGTGTACCTATACTTTCATTTTTGGGTTTTTTGGAATTTATGTACTTAAAAAATGCTTTGGGGTTGGTTTTGCTCTCTTTAGCTATCATTTTTTCATTTTGAAGTTTAGCAAGTTTAATTGCCTTTTTGCACGCATTATTTGCTTTCTTATATCTTTTATAAGATGCATCTGATTTGTCTGATTTAAATGCTTTAAATGCCCTTTTCTTATTTTTAATCTCTTGTTTTACTTCTCTACTAAGCCACATTGGTTTTAATTTGTTTCTTTTATACTTATTTCCCAATGGTACATACTGAGAAATGTACCTTTCTAATATTTGTTGGAAGATGATCCATTTATCCTCAGTGTTCTTTTCACTAAAGAGTTTATGCCAGTCAATATATTGTAAAGCTTCCCTTATCTTATTGAAATTGGCCTTTTTAAAATTATATGTTTTAGTATACCCCATGTGCTTTTGTTTTTTTGAGTTTATTTCAAAGGACACTATATTGTGATCACTATTTCCCAAGTGCTCACCTACTTGAATGTTGGTCAAAAGATCAACGTTGTTTGTTAAAACCAGGTCCAGACAAGCGTCCATTCTAGTTGGTGCTTGTACAAGTTGTGACATGAAGTTGTCATTTAACAAGTTTAAAAACCTAATTCCCTTTGCTGAGCTACTAGTCCCTATGTCCCAATTTATGTCTGGGTAATTAAAATCTCCAATAATTAAAGTGTTACCAAGATTTGCAGCTTTCTCAATTTGCTCAAACAGCTGTTGTTCCTCGTCAATATTAACATTAGGTGGTTTATAACATATCCCAACCAATAGTTGGTTTCCCTTCTTTTCCCCCAAGCAGATATTTACCCATAAAGCTTCCACATTTTCCTCATCGCATTCAATTTGCTTAAGATTTGGCTTTAAATCATGGTTGACATACAAACATACCCCACCACCCTTCTTGTTTTTCCTATCCTTCCTAAATAATGTGTACCCATTTAAGTTAACTGCCCAGTCATGTGTCTCATCCCACCATGTTTCAGTTATGCCTATTATATCATATTGTTTAGTGTATGCTAATGCCTCTAGTTCCCCCATTTTGTTATTTAGGCTCCTTGCATTAGTAAGCATACATTTAATATCATGCGTCTCTTGTTTATTTTGTGAATTACCAACATTACATAGCTTCTCTGTTCTGAGCTTGCCCCTCCCCCCGTCTCCACCCTCCTTATACTGTTCTAAAGCCCATCTCCTTTCTGTCCTATCTCCATTTTGTAGATTGCTATGACCCTCCCCCCCTACTACTAGTTTAAAATCTCCTCCAACCTTCTAGCCATCCTATCCCCCAGCACTGCAGACCCCCTTCCGTTTAGGTGCAATCCATCCCTACTATATAGGTTGTACCCAATCGCAAAGTCGGCCCAGTGCTCTAAAAACCCAAAACCCTTCTTCCTGCACCAAGACTTCAGCCACGCATTAACCTCTCTAATCTCCCGCTGCCTTTCCACTGTAGCACGTGGCACAGGTAATATCTCGGAGAATACCACCTTGGAGGTCCTTTTCTTGAGTTTGCTACCTAATTCCCTGAAATCATTCTTTAGGACCTTCCATCTTCCTCTTACTTTGTCATTGGTACCAATATGGACCATGACCGCTGGGTCATCCCCAGCCCCTCCCAATAATCCATCCAATCCGATCAACCTAAACTATTTATTGAACACTTTTCCTCCTGGTTACCCCACTTTCTTAACTCTAGCACTCCCTCTCTCATACTTGGAGACTTCAATATCCCTATCAACAAGCTCAACTGCCCTGATGCCTCTCGTCTGCTCTCTGTAACCTCCTTCTTTGGACTCACACAGATTTCTACTTCAGCAATTCACACTGCAGGAAACACTCTTGACCCCATCTTCACCAATCTCTGTACCACCTCTGATCTCTCCACTGTTCCATTTCCTTTGTCTGACCACCATCTGCTAACATTTAACATTTGCTTACCCCATACCAAAATTTCACCACCATCAACTCTCTAACCTTGCAGAAACATCAACTCCCAAACAATCCTTTTACCCATCTCAAATCTCAACTGCCCTAACTCTGCAACCTCACTCTACAACTCCACTCTCTCCTCTCAACTTGACATCATGGCACCTCCTACAGTTAAACGCAACAAGCGCCCCCAATTACAACCCTGGCACACCAAGCTGACCCATTACCTCCAAAAATGTTCCAGAACTGCTGAACGCTGCTGAAGAAAGTCTCACTTTACATCTGACTTTGTCCACTATAAATGTATGCTGCGCTCTTACAGCATGGCTCTTTCCTCTGCAAAAGTAAACTACTTCAACACTCGCATAAGTCCCATCAACCCAAACACCTGTTTCACACTTTTTATGATCTTCTTCCCTGTGACTCCCCCTCCTTCCACCACCTTGTCCGCCACAAACTTTGCATCTCATTTCACTGAGAAGATCTCTACAATCAGGAAATAGATCTCTAATCTCTCTCCTACCCCTATCAATACATCACCCAACCCCACTCCCCATGCCATCCTATGCTCATTTGCACCTGCTACAGCACAAGAGGTTTCTGCTCTGCTCCTGTCCTCCCGCCCCACCACCTGCTCCCTCGATCCTATTCCCTCGCATCTCATCCGCACTTTGTCTCCCTCTCTTGCTCCTCCTCTCGCTAACATTTTCAATCTCTCCCTTTCCTCTGGCACATTTCCCTCACCCTTCAAACATGCAACTGTAACCCCGATTCTGAAAAAGCCCAACCTTGATCCCAACTCCCCATCCAACTTCCGCCCTATCTCACTACTGCCATTTGCCTCCAAGATCTCTCCGAGAGAGAGTTGTGTACGCCAGATTGACAGACTTTCTTGAATCCAACTCTCTGCTTGACCCCCTTCAGTCTGGATTCCGCGCTGGTCACTCTGTCGAAACTGCTGTGACCAAAGTATCCAACTATTTAATTGCTGCTAAATCTCGCAGCCAATACTCTATCCTAATCCTCCTTGATCTTTCTGCCGCCTTTGTCACTGTTGATCATCAACAGCTTCTTCACATTCTATGTAACTTTGGTCTACGGGATACTGCTCTCTCCTGGTGCTCCTCCTACCTCTCCCAGCGCTCTTTCAGTGTTTCTTTCTTTGGCTCTGCCTCTTCTCCCCAACCCCTCTCAGTCGGCGTCCCCCAAGGTTCTGTCCTCAGCCCCCTACTGTTCTCTATCTATACTGCCTCCCTTGGTAAACTCATCAGCTCCTTTGGCTTCCAATATCATTTATATGCAGATGACACGCAAATCTACCTGTCCTCCCCTGATCTCTCTCCGCCCACCTTGACTCGTGTTTCTGACTGCCTCTCTGCTATTTCCAACTGGATGGCTGCTCACTTCCTTAAACTCAACCTGTCCAAAACAGAACTTCTAGTTTTTCCTCCCTCAAGTGCTGCTACTCCTGTGTCTGTCTCCATCCAAGTCAACGGCGCTACTATCACCTCTACCTCGCAGGCTCGCTGCCTAGGGGTCTTTTTGATTCTGACCTCTCCTTTACTCCTCATGTCCAATCGATAGCCAAATCCTGTCGCTTCTAACTCAAGAACAGAGCGCGCATCCGCCCATATCTAACGCCGGATGCGGCTAAGATACTGGTTCATGCTGTTGTTCTCTCTCGCCTTGACTATTGCAATCCCCTTCTCACTGGTCTTACATGTTCCCAGCTTGCACCGCTGCAATCTATAATGAATGCGGCTGCGAGGCTTATTTTCCTGTCCGGTCGCACCTCCCACGCCTCCACGCTCTGTCAGTCACTGCATTGGCTTCCAGTTAGATATAGGGCCCAATTAAAAATTCTGCCACTTGCTTACAAATCCCTACATAATGCTGCTCCAACATACTTATCCTCCCTCATACACAAGTATATCCCGTCAAGACCCCTGCGCTCAGCCCAAGACCTACGCCTATCCTCTACCCAGATCCCCACCTTTGATGCTCGCCTTGAAGACTTCTCCAGGGCTGCACTTATTCTGTGGAACTCCCTTCCCTCCTCAATCAGACTTTCACCCAGCCTCCACTCCTTCAAAAAATCTTTGAAAACTCACTTCTTCATTAAAGTGTATCAATTAAACTGTCAGCAGGTTTCTCATCCCCCACCCCATGACTCCCTTCCTGCAACTGTCAAAAATGACCTACCAAGCACTCAATAAACCCTTCTCTAACAAACTATTTAATTCCCCCACTTTAACCCTTTGTGTCACTATACCCCACTCCCTCTAGCATGTAAGCTCATCGAGCAGGGCCCTCAACCCCCTCTGTTCCTGTAAGTCCAGTGGTCTGATCTCAATTATGTGTCTGTTAGTCCACCCATTGTACAGCGCTACGGAATTTGTTGGCGCTATATAAATAATAAAATAATAATAATAATGTGGCATTTTGGGTCAAACTAATTTTGTCCATGTAATCTTTTCAGAAAAAATGACCCAGGTTAATCAAAATGTCAGGGAAATTGACCAATCATTGTACTGTAAAATATAAATATTATGTATATACCTTCCAGTACACCGATAGGTATTTTTGTTGTAGCTTTACTGCTACAACATTATATTCGACAGTTAGCTATAAGTGAATTATTTTTATACTCTATGCTCCTGGATTTCTTTCTGGCACAGTGTGCGCATGGATTTATAGTTTTCAGAGGTCAAACTATCTGTTACCTAAATAATTAGGTGTGTAAGCAAATAGTAGATTACTCATTTAGTTTTATACTGGCACCTCCGTGAAAGGGTTTCAGTGGCCAAAATGTTAATAAAGTTGTAAATGGGACTTCACAGGTGCAGTCTATACTGCTCATTATTGTCTACACTTACACCCTCACTAAGCTGATAAATAGGAACCTGATAGGAATCTGATAATTCACACACTTGGGTGTTGATATTCTGCACATACTTTGTTTAATTTTCTTATCCAATCTCATTATATTTCCACTAGGCTTGTCAGCATTTATTGCTTTAATAAATGTTTAGATTATTTTAGGGTTAACTCATGGCATACCTATGGTATAGGACATACCCTGAGCACCACTTAAAGGTGGCACCACTGAACAATTCTAGAGATGTGGAATTTATGTCACCTGATGCCTGGAACATGTTGTTTGGGAGCCAGGTAAGTTTTTTTTTTTTGCTTCTGGCCCTTCCACTGCAATAGTGGCATAGTCCGCCTTTATCAAGCCTAAAAACTAAGTGCTTCACAAAAATATTTACAGTCTATTAACAAACATTTGGTGTTTACCGATAAGGGGGGGCCCAAGTGTGCAAATGCCTGTTAAAGCGGAAGTGATGTCAAGTGGGACCATGTCATACACAGAAGGACCTTATGACATCATCACTAAGTTTGCATGATGGAGTCCTGCTCGACATCACTTTCACTTGGACAGTCAGTTACACACTTGGGCCTTCCATATCGATAAGCACCAAATGTTTGTTAATGGATTGTACCAGTGGTCCCCAAACCAGTCTTCATGGCCCACCAACAATCTAGGATTTATGTATTTCCCTGTTTTATTCCAATGGAGATACTGACAAAACCTGGACTGTTGGTGGGTCTTGATGACTGGTTTGGGAACCACTAGATTGTACCTGTATGTGTAAAACACTGTGTAACTATGCTTGATAAAGGCTCAATACACAAGGTGAAATGTTGCTGTACTTAGTACCCTAATAAGGACTACCTTTGGTGTGCTTAGGCTATCTCACCTATTTAACTCATTGGGGAGTAACCTTCCCTACCCAGAGAACCCTTATGTGGACAACCTTAGACATGTCCAGTCCCAATAGGTTTTCACAGTGGTAGGCTATAGCTGATAACACTGAAGGAAATCGTGTTGAGATATGATATCTGGGGCATTATTTCAGCCACCTGCTGCTAACCTGAGAGAGAGATGGCCGAGGGGTTAGACAGATGATTTTTAGAGACAGTTTCTGTAGGTCTCCAGGCACACTTTGCAACTTTGCAACTTTATCCCTCATTGCAATTGGTCAATGGGCTCGGGACATCCCTCACAGAGTTGTTTGTAAGTAACATCATCTTTGTGAATGCCAATGAATAGAGCATGACTGTAAGGTAGGGCAAATGATGACATGGGGGCATGTCTGGGAGGGAAAGGGGGGGGTGGCATGGTTGCTGGGGTAAGGGTAACTAGTGGAAGGATTTATGGCTGAAGGAGTGCACGGCTGTGTACAGGGAGAAAGGATGGAGGTGACTTTGGAAAATAACAGGCAGTGGAGTAAGAGCATGAGAGGGAGCATGGGTTTAGTTGGTGGAAGACTAAAAGACATGTCAGGGAAGACAAAGATTTGCATAAGACATGAGTGGAAAGGCAAAGGCAGCTGGTAAATGACATGGCAAGTAGGGCAGATGTTATAGTTAAACATACCATTGACGACAGAGGCTGGTATCGGACATGGGTGAGGGGACAGAGGCTCATATAGGACAATGCACATTATATACAGCCAACACTGACTACACACACACACATTACATACAGCCAGCACACACACACACACATTAAATATAGTGAGCATTTTTTAGTTGATTTTTTGGTAAAGTTATCTAAAAAATGGATGGCAGATGTTTAGACAGGAGTGCAATTTCAGTGGCATTTTCAGTAGATACACCTCTGGGGTTACCCCCTGTTTCCTGTCCTAGTGCTTGATTCAACTGTCCATAGTTTGCCAGAAATCATGTATATCTGGCTGACTTCTTTTTGGTAAACATTGAGGAACACACAATTTAAAACTCATACTTGGTTTAATGGTACATTTGGAGAGCAGTAACACACGTCAACATTGTTGTATTTGGAGTGTGCAAATATATCATTGTAACAACCACTGAATTGGAAATCGATATGAGCAGGTAAGACTCCCATTATTACTACTGCAGCAGAATTCAGTATAATATAATCTGCAGGTACAATAAATTATCAGGTCAATGTGCAGAATATACAGGTAGGAATATATTTAGCTGCTGCTTTGTCTGATTCTAACTTTTCATAATATTCTAGTTCACTAGACGTATCACACCAGGTCGGCCAACTGTCAGGTCTCCTGCCATTGAGAATTGATTGGAGAGCAGAAAGTTGTCCATATCTCAAATATAGGCACTAAAGTTGAACGAAAGCGCAGCAGGTTAGCTTATTATCACATCTGGATTGAATACATTTGTAACAATGCTTCAAAATGGCAAAAGGTTAGAAGTGACAAAAATATACACTTTTTTTTTTCATGAATCTTGTCAAAAATTCAATGGACATTTATTATCCAGCTGACACTTTTTCTCCATTATAAAATCAATCAAACCTTTTACAGCTGACATCAGAGGTCTAGAATAGAAACTTTGCAGATATTCCCAAACCACAACGCAGTGACACTGTTTAAAATGTGTTTTGGAATAGATCTGTACTGCTTTGTGTTGTGACATTGTAACGGTTCAAGTATAATAGCTGGTGCAAAAATGCATCTTTAACCCCTTAAGGACCAAACTTCTGGAATAAAAGGGAATCATGACATGTCACACATGTCATGTGTCCTTAAGGGGTTAAAAACAATATTAAGTGGAAATGATGGACATTGTTATCAGGTATTATGAGATATAAAAAAAAGAAATATAATCCCCTTTATTTGTGCTGTTTCACCCACCAAATAGAGTAAAAAATGCAAATTTTATTAAAATGGCCAAATCCCTTATCTACATTAAAAGTCACCCTGGCAATGCATATATTTCACCATGGCACTAACGAACATTCTAGGGTAGATTTTAAAAAAAAAAAGTAACTATTTTCTTTAATAGTCTTGAATTTTGCCCTTGTAAAAACTATTGAAATATTGATATGTAGAAGAAAAAAAGCTCTGTAAAAGAAAATGGAAATCTAATTCTCTACATTATAATGCTATTATTTTATAATTCATTTGGATAGGATAAGGAAAATCAAGCACAGATGAATAAGATTAAAGTGTTATGTGTGTCTGTAGAATTAATAAGGCCAGAATCTCAAAAGTAATCAGTGAGTGAATCAGAAAAACAGATCTTAATACAGTAGTTCTCTACAAGGACATCCACCTATTCAAATCCACCAGTTTATTATCAGACTATAAACATTATTTACTTAAAGGAACACTATAGGGTCAGGAACACAAACATGTATTCCAGACTCTGTAGTGTTAAAACCACCATGTAGCCCCCATGCCACCCCCCTTGCCTCCCTAAATATAGTAAACTCTTACTTGTATTCAAGTCTGCAGATGCCTCCTCTCATCTTACCTGCCTGCTGTCTGCTGTCTGCTGACATCATCAGAAGTGGTGGTCTGAGCCAATCACAATGCTTCTCCATAGGATTAGCTGAGACTGTCAAGGAGGCAGATCAGTGGCAGAGCCAGCACAAGTCAAACACAGCCCTGGCCAATCAGCATCTCCTCATAGACATGCATTGAATCAATGCATCTCTATAAAGAAAGTTCTGTATCTGCATGCAGGGGGTGGATACACTGAATGTCAGTCACACTGTGCAGCACTGCACCAGGAAGTACTTCTAGTAGCCACCTGAGGAATGGCCAGTGAAGTTATCACTAGGCTGTAATGTAAACACTGCTTTTTCTCTGAAAAGACAGTGGTTACAGCAAAAAGCCTGAAGGTAATAATTTTACTCATCAGAACAAATTCAATAAGCTGTAGTTGTTCTGGTGACCATAGTGTCCCTTTAAAGGCTTAATCCATTTACTATATTCACTCCTATCAAATAAAGACGGAATATAATTCTTCATGAAGTCCGAAAGTGGATCATGGAAAGTCTGCTGACTGAAATAACTTGACCACGCTCTTTAGATCTATGTGGATATATTCAGGGTTATTTACTAACATAATAATTGTTGGGAACTTAAAGTGAATTTCAAATTCAAGGCCAAAGTACCTGAGCTGTAAACATTTCCCAAGTCAGCTTTTTATAAACTGCCATAATTACCTCTGAGGGTTAACTTCTCCTCTAGTGGCTGTCTACAGCCACTAGAGGGACTTCCGGAATTGAAATGGAATTTTAGTCCGTTGTCTGACACTGGACATCCTCACGCTCTGCATGAAGACCTCTGGCGTCAGATTTTCCCCATAGGAAAGCTTTGAATAATGGGAAGATCCTAGTGCGAGCATGGCCATTGCCACGCATGCGCTTTAGGTCAGCCGGGAAGGAGCATGGGTAGGAGCTAAGCCAGCATCGAGGGACTCTCCTCCAATATTTTATTTGTGAAAATAACCACACAACACTGGTAGGAAGTATTCAAATTACAGATTCTATATAGCCACTATCAGTGAAGAAAGCCATCATTAGGCTGAAAAAACAAAACAAACCCATCAGATAGATAGCAAAAACATTAGGTGTGGCCAAATCAACTGTTTGGAACATCCTTAAAAATAAAGAACGCACGGGTGAGCTCAGCAACAGCAAAAGACTCGGAAGTCCACGGAAAACAACTGTGGTGGATGATCGAAGAATTCTTTCCCTGGTGAAGAAAACACCCTTCACAACAGTTGGCCAGATCAAGAACACTCTCCAGGAGGTAGGTGTATGTGTGTCAGTCAACAATCAAGAGACGACTTCACCAGAGTGAACACAGAGGGTTAACCACAAGATGTAAACCATTGGTGAGCCTCAAAAACAGGAAGGCCAGATTAGAGTTTGCCAAACAACATCTAAAAAAGCCTTCACAGTTCTGGAACAACATCCTATGGACAGATGAGACCAAGATCAACTTGTACCAGAGTGATGGGAAGAGAAGAGTATGGAAAAGGAAAGGAACTGCTCATGATCCAAAGCATACCACCTCATCAGTGAAGCATGGTGGTGGTAGTGTCATGGCGTGGGCATGTATGGTTGCCAATGGAACTGGTTCTCTTGTATTTATTGATGATGTGACTGCTGACAAAAGCAGCAGGATGAATTCTGAAGTGTTTCGGGCAATATTATCTGCTCATATTCAGCCAAATGCTTCAGAACTCATTGGACGGCGCTTCACAGTGCAGATGGACAATGACCCGAAGCATACTGCAAAAGCAACCAAAGGGTTTTTTAAGGGAAATAAGTGCAATGGCCAAGTCAATCACCTGACCTAAATCTGATTGAGCATGCATTTCACTTGATGAAGACAAAACTGAAGGGGAAATGCCCCAAGAACAAGCAGGAACTGAAGACAGTTGCAGTAGAGGCCTGGCAGAGCATCACCAGGGATGAAACCCAGCGTCTGGTGATGTCTATGCATTCCAGACTTCCGGCTGTAATTGACTGCAAAGGATTTGCAACCATGCATTAAAAAGTGAAAGTTTGATTTATGACTGTTAATCTGTCCCATTACTTTTGGTCTCTTAAAAAGTGGGAAGAAAAAACTCACAGGCACTCCAACTTCAAGCCGCAGGCAGATTTATTATGACAGAATGCAACGCAACGTTTCGACCGGAAAGGTCTTTTTCAAGCTTGAAAAGACCTTTCCGGTCGAAACGTTGCGTTGCATTCTGTCATAATAAATCTGCCTGCGGCTTGAAGTTGGAGTGCCTGTGAGTTTTTTCTTCTTGGATTATTGTACTGGGATTGCTGGTCCTGCTCTGGAGCACCCTTGGCCGTTGGGACTGAGTGCGGTTCTCATCACTTACTCTTAAAAAGTGGGAGGCACATATACAAACTGTTGTAATTCCTACACCGTTCACCTGATTTGGATGTAAATACCCTCAAATAAAGCTGAAAGTCTGCAGTTAAAGCACATCCTGTTTGTTTCATTTCAAATCCATTGTGTTGATGTATAGAGCCAAAAAGATTAGAATTGTGTTGATGTCCCAATATTTATGGACATATCATTCTCCACATATAGCATAATTCTTAGCAACTCATTACCCCCATATTAATAAATATGATTTTATTTCAAGTAGAGTTTTTGATTTATACAGAAGGGAATAGATGAGCAGCTTGAAGTCTCGCAGGACCCAATGTTTTTATATAACTTACATTTAACAAGTCGATCTTATTGGCATCAATAGTATCCTAGTATCAAGACGAGATACCGCTGCGTGCAAGATGTGAGCACGAGGCAGGAGGGGAGAAGCATGTTAGTTGCCAGCAAGGGTAATCAAGCTCAATGTTACAGGCGTAATTGGGTCTGTACAATGCGGGGATCAACTACTTATTATTGTACTCCAGCAACATCTTTCATGTGGGTGACACAGCACAATACATGACACATGCTGTTATCTCTGGTATAGCTTATATTAATCCTGGGAAGCCATAGTCTGCAGTAAAGGATGTATGGTATTTAAACTACGGTGTGTGTCGTATTACCAGGTCCTGTTTTAGATGGGCAGCAATTAAAGAGTAGTGTGAGCATA
This sequence comes from Pelobates fuscus, assembly GCF_036172605.1. Taxonomy (NCBI): domain Eukaryota; kingdom Metazoa; phylum Chordata; class Amphibia; order Anura; family Pelobatidae; genus Pelobates; species Pelobates fuscus. The sequence goes on from NC_086320.1 coordinate 29,406,824, forward strand.
CAAATAACGTCAATTGCAGGAGTCCAACTAGTGCCTCTTATGCCAATACTGGATCCCCACAGGGTGTCGCATGTTTGGTCTCTGGCAACCCATCTTACTGCCTGTGCAGCACCTCCTCCACCTCCTCCACCCCACCTAACACCCCGCTTAGACCGGGATCTGTCATGATTGTCTGGATTGAGGTATCGTCAAGGTAAGGTAAACCCATGCAACGTAGTCTCAACTTGGGAGAGAAAGTAGAGAAAGGTAGAGAAAGAACAGTAACCGAAAGTGGTTATAGACAGGAGCTCAAGGCCACCGCACACACCGTCCCGCTGCGAGCTCGAACCAGGGTCACCACATTTCAGCATGCTTCCCATCACACCGAATCAGTGTTGCTTGGATTGCTTCGGCAGATTGGATATCCTCCACCCTATCTAACCATTGTTCCAGTGTTGGGGCACTATTCTGTTGCTTGGCATGTAACAAGGCTTGTTCTATTGTTAGCGGGGGCATGACTCCCAGGATGACAGTTATTTTTGCCTTAACCATGTCCCAGAGCAGAACAATACGGGGACAGTCCCACCAGATATGCCTGATCAATTCGACTCCCTCTTCGCTTCTCCAGCATGTATCTTGAACGCCTGGGAATATTTTGTGTAATAGTTCTATAGTTCAATAATTTTGCACTGCAACAATTTAAAGACATGCTTGTGATGCCACAACAGCATTGACAAGCTTTTAATAATGTACATATTGATAGATAGGCATGGCATGTAAAGGAAGTGCCCTATTTTAAAATATACTGAAAACACGTGTGAGTCAAAACAGATAGAAAAAGATAGAAATAATAATGATACTGAGCATTCTGACTGCACAAGAGGAAAACATGAGGAGAAAGCCACCAAGTAGAATAGTCACTAACCTCAAGATAGTAGTGCTTTAAGTGAGGATGCATAGGAAAGAAAAACTGTAATTATGCTGCAAACAGTAGCTTGGGAAAAGAATAAACAGTAGGAACCGAGCAAGTGTATATCCAAAACCTTTAATGACAGCACCGGCACAGAAAACTTTGAATCTCCATCCTTCTTCAATTGCAATTCAAAAGGGGTGATCTATCTGATTACATGCCAATGCCAACTCATGTATGTAGGGAAAACGTTCAGACCCTTTAAGAAAAGGATCCTGGAACATATTAATTCAGTGAAGACTACAAGGAACATTGAAACCCCTGTCTCCAGACATGTTAAAATAACTCACAAAGGGGATCCCAATGTCCTCAAATTTTCGGGCATCGAACTGATCAAACCAGATCAAAGAAAAGGCAATTGGGATCAACGTCTGAGAAGACGTGAGTGTTATTGGATATACCGCCTGAAAACACTGTCCCCTAGGGGACTGAACGAAGGTTTCTCATACTCGCCTTTTATTTAAAAAGCCTTCTAAAAATAACATCTCTTAGGACTTAGCATAATATAACCATCGCTATATCTTAGAAGATCCAACCTTCTACGAACATTTCTCTTCTTCTCAACGCATAGATATTGATTATCACTTTTTATCACTTATCAGTATCACATTTTGAGAGAATTTTTCAACTCTCCCGCCCTCCCCCGTGTCCCTCCTTTCTATCCCATATAGCCACCCTTATGCTAAGAAACAATAATAGACATGCTGACTTCAGTGTCTCTTTTATGAGAGTACCTTCACTAGGCATCTCTCTAAGTCTAATAGATAAAACACTAATAAGCCTTGACATTGTTTACTTTACCCAAATATAATTTCTCTTGACATCAAGAGACAATATTGGACATTCGCACTAAGCCTGGACATTGAAGAGAGATCATCAGTGAACATATGAAATTTATGGGAAACTCGCAAATTAACTGTACATATACACTTACAGTGACTTACAAGCAAGTGAATAAGTTAACCCTTTCTAACTTTCACATAATAAATGATAAGGATGAACACCTCTCTTTTTTCTCCCTAATCCATAAAGATCATATGCCCTAGATTTTCGTATGCTGACTGATAAGCACTATGCATACTAAAGAGCCGATCTTTTTAAGACCTCTTAGCGCATATCTTCACAAGACAAGTATCAAAGGCTTCAAATCTATCATTTCCCTTCTTTAGATAAGCTTATTATCAGTTATGAATCGATCTCTAACTCCAAAATTAATAGCAAGAGAGATCACTAACATTGCTCAGTGAATACATTAAGTGTATGGGGAATTTGCCAAATAACAGCATCTATATACTTACAGTGATTGACAAGTAAGTAAATCAGCCAACCCTTCCTACACTTCTACGTAATAAGGGTTAAGGACGTACACTATTTTGTCTTTTTAACTCATAGAGATCATAGGCTCCAAATCTCACTTCAGGCTGATTGATAAGCATAAAGCAAACCAAAGAGCCGTTTTTCCCTTATACTAGTCTAATCTTAACAGTATATGTCAGTGCCCTATAACTACTCTCCGGAGTCCATACCTGCACACATTGGGAGTTATGGCATAGAGGGAGTTAACCGAGCAACTAATCATTTCGACGCGGTTCACTCCGCCCACAGCCATCCCACGTGACCGCAACAGCGATACATCACCAATGATGGAACCTTCTGATTGGTCAGCCTACATTTAAATACCGGTGGGGATCGGGCGGCATTTTTCAACCCCTGACGAAGGAGTCTAGCACTCCGAAACGCGCGTCGGGTTTCCACACTGGATCCCTCTCTCACTTAGCACTCACCTGGCACTATGCACGAGGGATTCTGTTTTTGATTCATCACTTATTCTTTTATTATTTTTTTTCTCTTTTCGTTGCTTAGATTGACGTTCATGTACCTGTTTAAATATGCAGCACTAGTGCAGTAACGGCTGTGCTTATGGGACAGAGCTTAGCAACAGAATAAGGATAGAACACCCACGAAGGTGTTGGGGGGAGTGTATAGGAAAGATTAGAAACAGTGTTTATTTGTGGGGATTTTTTACCACTTACCCTACTATCAATCTAACCTTTCTCCTATCATCAGTATCTTGCTGACCCTCCATATATATATATATATATACATTATATATATATTTTCTATATACTCTATCCTATCTTTTCATGATAAGTTTATAGCCTATCCTTTAGACATCTATTTATGGACACTTCTTTGTCCTTTTCTATACTGTGCAAAGTCTGTCTCTGTCCCACCTGCTGAACCTCTTTAAGATTTAAAGGTATCGCCCCCGACTTTTTTGTTTTTTCTCTGTGGATTGTCCAAAAGGCACACTTGGTGTTTCCAGTGTTTAATATGCCTTATGGTTTAGCTGGACATTAAGATATATCCACAGGAAATTTTGTCAGTAACTAAGCATCTCCTGGGAATTGAGATTTTGTATCCTTTGTTCAGTGTATTTAATAAAGTTACAGTGTTTTCACTGTGTTTGCTAGGATACATTTTGCACTATTTTCCCCATACGAGTATGCTTTATTTTTGATACCTTTATTCTTAATTGGATACATCTATAGGTATAGCACCTTAACGGTCCTTTTTTACTCTATACCAGGTTGACTGGGAGCTTTTTCCCCCCCTTTTTTTAGTTTCTAAGGGGGAAACGCTACCCAATCTATTCATTTCTCTATAAAGTTCACGTTAACACAGGGTTCAAGCCCATACTTAGGTGGACCTGGTACCACCATCCTGACCGCTTATCCCAGTCACTGATTCAACAATTTGTGGACCAGTGACGACGGGATACCACTTATAGTCTTTCTATTTTTGCCTTAACCATGTCCCAGAGCAGAGCAATACGGGGACAGTCCCACCAGATATGCCTGATCAATTCGACTCCCTCTTCGCTTCTCCAGCATGTATCTTGAACGCCTGGGAATATTTTGTGTAATAGTTCTATAGTTCAATAATTTTGCACTGCAACAATTTAAAGACATGCTTGTGATGCCACAACAGCATTGACAAGCTTTTAATAATGTACATATTGATAGATAGGCATGGCATGTAAAGGAAGTGCCCTATTTTAAAATATACTGAAAACACGTGTGAGTCAAAACAGATAGAAAAAGATAGAAATAATAATGATACTGAGCATTCTGACTGCACAAGAGGAAAACATGAGGAGAAAGCCACCAAGTAGAATAGTCACTAACCTCAAGATAGTAGTGCTTTAAGTGAGGATGCATAGGAAAGAAAAACTGTAATTATGCTGCAAACAGTAGCTTGGGAAAAGAATAAACAGTGGGAACCGAGCAAGTGTATATGCTCAGGTCAGCTGAACGCAGTCCACTCAGCCCACACCTGTATCTGCAAAGCTGGGTCTAGGAAGGTGCGTAAGGGAATTCGGGCTTACTGAAACATCTAATCGTGCAGCATTGCTGCAGCACCATGCGTGATCGAAAATCCGCTCCAAACGTCCCCTTCATTATCTCATCATTACTAGCTGTCCAGGGCCAAGTTATTCCTGGGGGCCAAAAGCAGCTGCCTCTTGAGCCAAATGTGGCTTGCGTGGGGGGCCACGCTGCATGAACTGAGGGTGCCATGTGTATTCAGGGGCCCGGTCAGCGCTGAGGCCTTTTAACAGCGATCACTTCCCAGTTAAACACAGACTGCACAGGAGGAGAAAAAAGCAAGAGCAGTTGGGGCAGAGTTGGAAAGCCTTTGATTCCCAACATCCTCAGTTAGTCACTGGACCCCAGGGAAGTCACCCTCCTGCACCTTAAAAGTAGGAAACAGGAGGGTGGATAAAAATGTACATTTTGCATGTGTTTCTTTTTGAGTGTATATGTGTATCTGCGTGTCTGTGTATTTATCTGTTTATCTGTATGTGTATCTCTGTGTCTGTATGTTTATCTGTTTGTATGTGTATCTGTGTATTTATCTGTTTGTCTGTATGTATGCGGGTGTGTATCTGTGTTAAAGATTCTATAAAAAGTTTGTATTTGTTTGCAAGCAATGTGACAAAGAATTTTGGATAGTATACACATACACCAAAAAAACAGATACATACAGTGCCTGAGCTCGGTTGCACTTGGAAGCCAGTTTGCCAACCACAAGACTGAACCCATCTCCATAAGTTTATAAATATAAAAGTTTATAAATGAAATATAATGTTTAAAAGAAAGCTTTAACATTTAATATAGGGAGGAAGAATTCAAACTGTATGTTATGTTTTACTTTTATGTTCTCCATAGAAAGATGAGTTTCATAATAGCACGGTTTTATAATTGATTATCTTTTTTTTATTGATTTAACATTTTATAGTGCTTATACGGCATGTTTGTTACAATTCATATGAGATTCCTAAGCTATGAAAAGGTTGGACATTCATCTTCTTCTGATATTTAATTAAGATTTTTTTATCTATATGATCTATTAAGCTCCTGAAATTTCATGTTTCCAGCTTATAAATGTTGCATATGTGAATGAATTATTTATTTATACAATGTTAACGGCACTGGACCTTGTAAGGAGAGAGAAAAACTATAATAGGTCTCGAACTACATTCAGGATAATAGTTTAAAACTACATTCAAGATAATAGTTTAAAACTACATTCAAATCCTAATTTTAATTAGATAATCTCTGAAAAGCTATATTTTAAAACATTTTAATATAAACATAAACACACTGCAAGTTATAAAAAAAAGTAAAAAGTTATAGATATAAAATAAATTAAACAGATAGACAGAATTATTGGACTAATTCAAAGAGTAAAAAAAGTGATGGAATGTAACTTGGTAAAATAAGGTCTGGAATCTGCTATGAACCTTTCTGACCCAACACTTTCCTTATGAAGTGCTTTTTCCTGAAGAAAATGAATAAGTTGTGAGCAATTGCCTGTGGTACAGTCAATTAATAGAATGGGAAATCCTTAACATTTGCAGGGAATGGGTAACATTATGTAGGTTGGTGGCCCACGGATTGGTCATTAACATCACCTTTTATATTGGCTTTCCATTATGCTTGTATTTGGATTTTTTGCATTTCCCAAAATGAACACAAAATCTTAACCTATTTTATATATATATATATATATATATATATATATATATATATCAAGGTCTTGTAGTATTTTTCCTGTGACATTTGTTTTTATTTTTGTTAAGTATGTAGGAAGTCATATTTTTGATCACGTCCTACTTTTGAATACAAGCAATGATTTGTTTTTCTGCTAGGTAGCCATCAGCCCAAATGGGGATACAAATGAGAAAAAAATTAATAGAATTGCATTTCAACACAATAAAAAATCAAAACAGTATAATATATACATACAGAAAGTTATAGGGGAGGTACCAGTTTTTTTCCATTTAAATATACCATTGAAGGCTGAGGATGCAGCGTTTTTTTTTTATGTCAAACCGTTTTCAAGGACTTATATATCAGAACGCTCTGACGGGTAAATCTTGGAACTGATAGGTGAGTCTCACAATTAATATATCCAAAAACCTTCATCACTAGCCAAGCAATATTACTTTATCAATAGTGAAGTCAGCCTCCCTCAGATCACTCCCAGGTACTGGCCTTTATACAAACAAAAATACAACTGAATAGGGATGCGGCTGAGAAAGATTTAGAATAAAAAGTGCTTCAAGGGTGCCTTCCTCGATGGATATGTGGGGGCTAAACTTTCCTTTCAGGATCCACCTTTCAGGTGTCACCACTGTCAACAGGAACCAACTGTTTTTGTAGCATTACTTTTGTGATTGTTTTTATTCGAAATCTTGTCTCAAGTCTCAAGATTTACCTGTCAGAGCACACTGATTGGTTGGCTTGATCCAACCAATCAACATGCTCTGTGTCAAATTGCGCAGCACGGGGAAGCTTTATAAGGTTTTCACCACTCTGCAAGCTCAGTTTGTGCGGAGCTCTCACTCGTTACAGACTGAATATTTTTTCGTCTGTAATTTTTCCTGTGTGTTTTTTGTTGTTGTTGTTGTTGCTATCAGGTTCTTTTCTTATTTCAATAGTTTAACGCAACTTTATTGATTTTATTTGACTTTTTTGGGGCTCTATAAAAGAAGATGAAAGAAAAAGAAGAAGACATCTAATGGTAATACTTTTTTATTTTACAAGTATTTAGTTTATTATTAAGATATTATTAAGGATAAGTGGTTAGGAAGGGTAATTTTCTTTATTAATGGTGGGGTGACTATTGGCTTGCAGTCTGACGTCTTTAGCTAAATACTTCCATGAAAAAGATGTACTGTATATGTACTGTGATATTAAATTCACAATAGACTATAGTGTAGGTTTAAGTACATTAATGGAACATTGTGTAGTATCAGCATGACTCCCAGCCAAATATAGAGGAAAACATATTTTAAAAGTGAAGAGAATGCCAAATGATGATGTAAGTCAAAAGGTTAAGAGCCATTGAGACAATAATACTTCTATAGATACAATATTAAAGGAGATGCTTTGGAACTGAGTGTCAGATAAATAAAGAGGCAGAAAAAAAATAAAGAGACTTAACTATGTCAGCATTTTTCAAAGTAACTGAGAGAAAAAAAAAATATTTTTTTATCCCTAATGTCAAAGCCTCATTGATGATGTACTAATTGATACAAGTAAGTATTTGCAAAATAAAAACTTATAATAGCTGAAAAAATAATTACACTTAGAAGCTAGTTGTAGTCAATGGAGTATATTCGAAGCATGGTCTTGTCACCAGTGGGGTACCTCAGGGATCCGTACTTGGACCCATTCTCCTTAATATTTTTATTAGTGATATTGCAGAAGGTCTTGATGGTAAGGTATGTATTTTTGCTGATGATACTAAGATATGTAACAGGGTTGATGTTCAAGGAGGGATAAGCCAAATGGCCAATGATTTAGGTAAACTAGAAAAATGGTCAGAGTTGTGGCAACTGACATTTAATGTGGATAAGTGCAAGATAATGCATCTTGGACGTAAAAACCCAAGGGCAGAGTACAGAATATTTGATAGAGTCCTAACCTCAACATCTGAGGAAAGGGATTTAGAGGTGATTATTTCTGATGACTTAAAGGTAGGCAGACAATGTAATAGAGCAGCAGGAAATGCTAGCAGAATGCTTGGTTGTATAGGGAGAGGTATTAGCAGTAGAAAGAGAGAAGTGCTCATGCCATTGTACAGAACACTGGTGAGACCTCACTTGGAGTATTGTACGCAGTACTGGAGATGGTATCTTCAGAAGGATATTGATACCTTAGAGAGAGTTCAGAGAAGGGCTACTAAACTGGTTCATGGATTGCAGGATAAAACTTACCAGGAAAGGTTAAAGGATCTTAACATGTATAGCTTGGAGGAAAGACAAGACAGGAGGGATATGATAGAAACATTGAAATACATAAAGGGAATCAACACAGTAAAGGAGGAGACTATATTTAAAAGAAGAAAAACTACCACAACAAGAGGACATCTTAAATTAGAGGGACAAAGGTTTAAAAATAATACCCGGAAGTTTTACTCTACTGAGAGGGTAGTGGATGCATGGAATAGCCTTCCAGCTGAAGTGGTAGAGGTTAACACAGTGAGGGAGTTTAAGCATGCGTGGGATAGGCATAAGGCTATCCTAACTATAAGATAAGGCCAGGGACTAATGAAAGTATTTAGAAAATTGGTCAGACTAGATGGGCCGAATGGTTCTTATCTGCCGTCACATTCTATGTTTCTATGTTTCTAGTTAAAAGGTCTATGATATGTACACTCATAGGCCTCAATTTAATATTAATGGATAATCTTCACAACTGATTTAATATTTTTGGATAAACGTTCAACATTTTCAATATTACGAAACATTTTTAATTTTGTAATACATTGATATTTTTTAGATGCATTGATATATTTTTTTATATTTATTTTTATATTTTTCATATGTTTAAAAAATGATTATAAGAATGTATCTAAAAATATTAAATCACTTAGGGAGCTTATCTAACAATATTAAATTGAGGCCATCGTTTGCAAGATGATTTCTAAGAGAGATTCATCACGCATGGTGGGAAAGAGGCGAAGGAGGCAGCTCAGAGAAGGCATGTGTCACCTTACAGATTATTTAGTAAGTATGTCTATCAATCAGGTTGATTGAGTACAGGCTGACATTGGATTGGATTGAGGCTTTGCATAGAGTATACTGCGACTGATGGCTTTGAGAAGATCTCTTGTGGAAAGGGTGTACATTAAACCTCTGTCACGTTGTCCCTCTTGTTTCTTGGGTATGTATGGGTTTTTTAATGTATGGCAATTGTTATAAGGTACAATAGATAGCTCCCTAATGCATGTGGGATTGCCATAAGGATACCAAAAATTAGCTATCTACAGAACAACTCCCTAATTTGTTACCCATAAACATGGCAATCCCACAAGGTACTAATTTAGGGAGTTAGCTACTAAACAGCTGCAAGATGCACAGATCAGAATTTGACCGAATGAAATTCTGAATTGAAAATAATGGCCAAATGTCATATAATAATGAATGAACGAATGGAAGAAATTCGGTTCAGACTAAACACATTTTTATTTATTTTTAAAGGTACGATGTCTTTTATTTTGGTCATGTTTCTATGGCTGACGAAATAGTATTGAAGTAAGATAATAGTAAGATATCCTTCAACCCTCTCTAATATGATTTATAGGAAAATGTCCTCCCAGTTATTTTATTCTCTTACCCAGCACATACAGCACTGTTTATTTTAGACCTGTCACATAGTTAAAAATTGTTACTTCACACAATAACGAGTTGCCTTCGTCTTTAGTTATAATTCTTTATTTTTGTTGTGCATAATATTACATATAAGCTTTCTTTGCCAAAACAGCAGGAACAAGCTGTTCGAATACCGATATGGTAAGACAGTCGTATGGCAAACAGAGTAATAGCACAATTTTATTGTGATAAACTGTATAGAGCAGAACCTATTCAGGCTGAGCATACATGTCTAGGCGATGGACTGTATAATGGAGAGATAGAAACATAGAATGTGATGACAGATAAGAACCATTCGGCCCATCTAGTCTGCCCAATTTTCTAAATACTTTCATTAGTCCCTGGCCTTATCTTATAGTTAGGATAGCCTTATGCCTATTCCATGCATGCTTAAACTCCTTCACTGTGTTAACCGCTACCACTTCAGCTGGGAGGCTATTCCATGCATCCACTACCCTCTCATTAAAGTAATGCTTCCTGATATTATTTTTAAACCTTTGCCCCTCTAATTTACGACTATGTCCTCTTGTTGTGGTAGTTTTTCTTCTTTTAAATATAGTCTCCTCCTTTACGTTGTTGATTGCCTTTACGTATTTAAATGTTTCTACCTTATCCCCCCTCTCTCGTCTTTCCTCCAAGCTATACATGTTAAGATCCTTTAACCTTTCCTGGTAAGTTTTATTCTGCAATCCGTGAACCAGTTTAGTAGCCCTTCTCTGAACTCTCTCTAAAGTATCAATATCCTTGTGAAGATACAGTCTCCAGTACTGCGTACAATACTCCAAGTGAGGACTCACCAGTGTTCTGTACAATGGCATGAGCACTTCCCTCTTTCTACTGCTAATACCTCTCCCTATACAACCAAGCATTCTGCTAGCATTTCTTGCTGCTCTATTACATTGTCTGCCTACCTTTAAGTCATCAGAAATAATCACCTCTAAATCCCTTTCCTCAGATGTTGAGGTTAAGATGGTGTTACAAATTGCTATTTGTAACTGGCCCTTTAAATGATAAACTGCCATTTATCACTGGGCATTGGAGAAGCCTGTTTGCCAGCCTCCTTCCTCATGACTATGGCCCCTGGAAGATTGTGCCCCTGAAAATGTATTAACTTTTATTGGGTGTGTATGGCCCTTTAAGAACCGTCTGGGGACATATTGTGACTTTGGTGAATCATGCCCCTTTAAGACTATGTCCCCAGACCTGTAAAATAACTTGTTCCTGGCTTTCTCCCACTTGGTAAAATCGGATGCGCAAATACACGAACACTGCTGACCCATACCTTCTTCCATACTGAACTTGCAGCTCCAGAGACTAAGTCCCGTTCGAAGATGGGACTTAGTCGTTTTTCTGCATGAAATTGACCGACCGCACAGCCCAAATCTATGGAACTGTTTTGGGCAGGAAATTGTGCTTGCGGTCGGTCATAAAGGACTTCCACTTAACTTTTGATCCGCTGGAGGGATGTGGCTGATTTTTGGAAGTGTTTATGTTTGATGTATGCTGAGTTTATGTAATTTTTATGGAGATTGAATGTATAGTTTTAAAGTTACAGTGTATGGGTGAAAACTGTATTTTTACTGTCTGTAATAATTATGTTAACTGCTTATCTGAGGGGAGGGGATGAGTGGGTTGTACTGTTATTTGATTGGTTATTTTATGCCTCCCCCTGGGTGTGTTCTGTATGTGCACAACCGTAATAAAAACCAGGCTGGGTGTGCCAGCACCTCAGACCTCTTCTGACCCTCAATACGTAGCCTTGTCTCGTTATTGGAGGGAACTGCTATATCACACTGGGGATTGCTATGCTCTGCATATTCCCCTGAGCTTTAATCACTTAGCTCTTTTAAGAGCTGGTTCCGGATACGCTCTCCTGGAGGAGAGGTCTTCCCCACACGGTCCTGGAGGACAGAAGCCGATCCAGGGTGGAAGGAAGACGGCGAGGCTCCAGTTAAGCTTCGGCGGTTGTGGAGTCTGCGGTGGCTGTGGTGTCCGATGCGGTGCTTGTGGTCCTCGGCGCAAGCTAGGAAGCGTCCATCAACGGAGGGTACTCGGTCGGAGTTCACGGAGCTCCGTTACAGACGCTATCAAATATTCTGTACTCTGCCCTTGGGTTTTTACGTCCAAGATGCATTATTTTGCACTTATCCACATTAAATGTCAGTTGCCACAACTCTGACCATTTTTCTAGTTTACCTAAATCATTTGCCATTTGGCTTATCCCTCCTGGAACATAATTAAGCCATTAAGGTAGATTTGTAGTAGCTTATTAGTAAAAATCATGATATAGACTGACAGATATAAAAGAACATAACTTAAATAACTGTACACCACGCTATAGTAGATATCAAATAATGAAACCACTGATGGTAGACCTTGCATTATGGATGCTGCAGCACACAGAGTCTAATCAATTGAATTTACGACATCACAGAGAAGATCTCAACGTAAGCGGTAAGTCTGAAGCTGTGATTGGCCGACCCCCATGTATGGCAAGGTGGTAGCGTGGACATAAGAGTTAGCACATTTTTGATGTGGAGCACATGCATGCAAGGCATGTCTGTAGATGAGATTTTTTTTTTTTTATAAATTCTTTATTTTTGTCGTGCGGGAGGTTACAGACATATCAACAGACGCCACAACAGCGTATCACAAGATTTACATAGATTAAACTGTGGCGTGATAGTTCGCACATTTTTTGTATAATTTGCACACTTAACTAAACTGTTGTACCAACGGAGTGAGATTTAGCTAAGATAACTAGCATAAAGAAAAAACAGAGTAGTTATTGACACACTTATATATATGGTTAGTCGATTGGCAACAGAGAGTGTCAGCTAGTGGCACATGTTACAGGTCTAGTTCGCTGCATTGTTTTTAAAATACACTTTAACATCTAAACCTACATACTTGTGGAATGTGTAGGTGCTAATATATTGTTAGACATGGGTTAAAACAAGTTAAGGGAGGCTAGAGTGCGGCTTCTGAACATTACCATATTGCCATTGTTAGAGTCGTGCTTGTGACCCTTAGCTAGCCTGAGAGAGGGGAGGTCTATTGCTTATTCTCTGGTGTTGGAGGGTGCCCTTACACCTGTACACATTAAACATAGGAAACATAATAAACTTTGAGAATGAATAGTCAAATGAGGCTATACACTGGAGAAAGCAAACAAGTAAGAGTCATTTGTGACATTGAGGTACATCAACGACAAAATGCAGTAGAGAAATCATTAAAACATTAGTTCAACCGTGTGGATTCCCGCATATGTAATTATGATGTGAGAGTATTAAGACCTTATTAAAACAACACCACTGAGGCAGCGCTTGTAACCACACTATTAATAATATAACAAAATGCTGATTAGTAGATTAAGCTAGTGTGGTTAAACTATTTAATTACTGATTATGTAGCAATATGCTGACCTGTTGTTCCCTAACTACACGCGGGCGTGGAAAGCATTTGACATGCTAGTTAAACCTAGTGTCGTTTTCTAATGGTCAACATGAGCGGGTATGCTTGCTGCAACATCGTTAGGCTTAGTAGAGTAAGGTTTTTTTTCGCATGTTAACTATGGTTGCTAATTTAGGTGATATATAAAAGTTACGGTCTAGTTATAGTGGTGCGTGGCACGGGAGGCTTAATGTCAGCTAAAGTAGTGAGTGAGTAACTATTGACAAGAAACAGAGATAACTTAAGCTAGCTAGAGCATGTAAACATGGCTTAGAATAACCACTGTGTGTAGGGGGTCGTGCTCCAACATGGAGAGACCTGGTGCCTAGTTAACCCCTAGGCTTTTTAAGGTGCCTATGTAGGCAATTGAGAAGAGTAGTCTTGCTAACTGGTGAGGTACTCTCGGGTAGATAAGTGTTCATATGGGGACTAAACGTGGACTATTAAAAATAATGTAATACAACGTAAACTGGTAACAAGCAATCTGAGGTCAGTGAGAACCTTGCCCTCCTACAATAGTGTTCTCGATGGTCCCTGTGCATGCGTGACAGCTGAGTGACTTGGGGAAATCGGTGTCCCTTGGAGGCCAAGAGTTAGCGTAGGTCATGGGTAGCCAGTCTATTCGAGCCAGTTGGTGGTTAAACAGGTTTTGAAGGATAGTCATTGCAGTTTCTCACGTGTTGGCCTCGCTTGCAAGTGCTCCGGTCGGTTGTCTGGGCACAAACTCCGCTGCCCTGGCTGAGTCCCAGGTCGGTGGGTTCTTGCGTCTTTCCGCCGGTATTAGTAGTGAGTCCGTGGGTAGGTCCAGCTGTCTCAGTATTGCCGGTGCCTCTTGTATACAGCGCGCTGAGAGTGTGATGTCATCTTTAGTGACCAGCAGGTTGTGAGCCGGGCCCCAGCGGTATCGTACGTGGTGGGCTCGCAGGGTGGAGGTTAGTTGTTGTAATGCTAGGGTCGCCCCTGAGAGATCCGCATAGAAAGTAAGATTCATATCCTCAGAGAGGTAGGAGGGGTGGTTGCGGACAGCCACCAGAACTGCGGACCTGTCCCTGTAGGTCTGGAATTGCATTACAACATCTCTCGTGGCAGTAGTCAGCGCTTTCGCGGGCTTTGGGATGCGGAAGATGCCGTCGATTGTTACAGCTTTGACCATCTTCGTATTTAGTAGGGCCGTGAGGAGCCACCGAGCGACAGGTGGCAGCTCAGCATCAGGTATGTTTTCACCGATGCCCCTGACCTTAAGATGTTTTTGGCGTCGTTTGTCTTCGAGCTCTGCAAATCTCAGGTCATTTAGGGTGGATTGTTGCCTTAACTCCTGTACCTCCTGCTGGAGCTTATGGATTTGGCCGGTATGGGTGCTTGAGGTGTCCTCCACGGCTCCCAGTCTTCCAGTTAGGCCCCGCAGGGTGTCTCTAATCGAGGCAACGACCGCTGAGATTTTGGCGTGGTGTTCCGCCATGAGTTCTCTAATGGCCTCCATTACTGGCTTGGGAGCCGTGGCCGGCAACTGTTGTGTCCTCGCTGGTGGCGAGGTCCGGCATGCCGGGATGTGCTCCCCCATCTTCATCTGACGTCTCGGTATAGAAATCCGAGCATCCGCCGTGTAGGGACGCCATGTTTGAACCAGTGGCTCCTCGGGCCTGCCGCCACATCTCGTCGATATTCATGCCCGACGTGGGCTTCTCAGGTTTGAGTTTTTTATTTTTCTTCCCCATTCGATGCATTTAGGCTTTGTGGTCGTTCTGGGGTGATTCTGACCTTTAGAGGAGGGTAAATAGTGTTTTTTTCTCTGTCTTCGCTCAGAGCTCAGCCGACATGCGACCGCTCTCATCAGTCGCTTAGCTCCGCCTCCGTAGATGAGATTTTTAACTAATCCCAGCAAGCATTATGTACTGACCGTATGATAAAGTTGCCTTTGCCTCTTAACACATTCCCATCTGCATTATGTCACACATGTATGTGGCTTAATGTTCCTTTACATAAAATAAACATCATGATTAGAAAGGATTATCCAAAGCTATTTTCCTGTAAGCACTGTGAAGATCAAAGGACTCTCAAACTTAAATGAATGGAATCATATCTAGTGATGCCACTCTATCAAATGACATGTCCAGAAACTCGAACTGAGCACTTTCAGCAATCTTGCTACCAATGCATGTCTGAACTTCCAAAATGTGGGCATACTGCATGTGGCATAATCACTGATATTACAGCGCCAAATGGGAGTCAGTGCTTTGGGGCTTTGTTATTACACCTATCTTATAATTAAGTTCTACCTGCAATCTTCCTTCTGGTCGTGAATTAGAAGTGTATCAAAGCAGATAACTCTATAGTGACTTTCTGGTGATCACTGTGTGACCAGCAATGAAACCAAGCTTCATCAGATCTATTACAGTCTCCCACTCACACTGAAATCACAAGAAATGTAATTGCAAGCTAGATTGTAGGCTCGTTTGAGCAGGGTCCTCGTCAACCTATTGTTCCATTTTGTAACTGTCTTGTTTGTTGTTAAATTTAAATGTTTATAATGTTGTAAAGCACTGCAGGGTAAGTTGACAATATATAAAGGACAATAATAATAATAAATTCTAAAAATAATATGAAATATATATATATATAAAAAATAATACAATACAATATACTTATACAATCCATTTTATTTTCTAGATCTATGCTATGTACTCAGAACAGTTCTATATAAAAGCTATTTCCTATTATTATGTAAACATTTATACTTGTGTTGGACAATTACATCGTTTCAGCTTTATCATACTATTTAGCAAGCACCTGACTGGGTAAATAAACCGTAAAACGTATATTGCTCTTAATAAAGGAAATAATAGACACCAATGACAACTAGGTTTCTTGAAAGCCATATTACATTAAGTTAATGTGCGTTAGGAAGCATACAATAAACAGCATTTTATGCCATCAGGGTCATTCCTGTGAATTAATATGCAAAATGCTAAAAATAGAGGAAGAGAGAGTAACGCAGAGAGAGACAAATATGGAGAATTAGATATTAATGGTTATTCACTAAAGTGAGAATTCAAAGTGAATTCCAACTTTAGGGCCAAAGAAATAGAACTTTAATCACAACTGGTTAAGGTAATGCTTCCAGTTTGGCTTCTTTACCTTAAATTTGAAATTCCCTTTGAATTCACTTTGAATTCTCACTGATGAAGAGAGACGGGGCAAGGTTTGACTGCCATGGACGAGCTCCTATACTACCTTGAAATAAAAGCATTGTAAAGCTTACTACAACTCGATTCGGGACAAAACAAGCAAAGCCTGTTACTCCAAACTTACCAGATACCCTGGAAAGCTATCAGTGACTCTTCAGTAGATTCTTAGCTCAACCATGGAAAATGCAACCTAGAGTCCGCCAGGCAGAATAGAAAGGGTCAATTTGCTGAATCGGAGGTACCCAGAAGCTTATAATTCCACGCAAGTGGACCCACCAGTCATTGACCCACCAGCCTTTATCTTGACGCGTGAAGCTGTGCATAAACTGAAAAGGCCTCTGGGCTTTCCCGAGCTGTTAGAAAAAACAGAGCTGTGAGAAAAAACACTCACTCTATCCTCTAAACATAACCGATGTAGAGAAGTTTCCTGATTTTTGCTAACTGCCTACATGGGTACGTCTTTATTTGCAATTCTTTGATGTATTTACCTTGATGTCCAGTCTTCCCAATTCTTTCTTTTATAATTTCACCGATGTGGGGGCCTCTTAGGAGAATTATTCTGTTGTACCTATCATTGTTCTCTATCTTGTTTTACGCATATCTTGACTTCTCATATGTACATCTTGTTATCATATCTCATGTTATACATCATTACTAAAGCTTGTGTTTAGCACTAAACTTCAAAAGAAAGAATTTCAAAAAGAGAGAGAGAGAAATATAGACAGAGATAAAACAGAAGGTTTCTGAACTTATCAAGAAAGTTACAGCTTAACCATTGGGGGGAAAACAACTAATAATAATAATAGAGAGAAAAACTATGATTTGAATGCAGCCCTACAGCATATCAGTTCCATAAGAGTCCTCATCATATTATGCAATGTCCTTTGGTCCTACGTAACATCTCAATCATTGAAGAATGACAGTGCATGCCGTCACCTTTACTCCTTTAATCAGGCTTCTCCAAAAAGTGCTGGCAGGTGCTCCCATCCTGAAAAGGTTAATTGCGGCATAAAGCCACATAGCGTCGAGGGTAAAATCCGAACACAGTCAACACAACACTTTGAACGTTTGAAAGGTGGTAATTTATTTTTTTTATTCTTCACTTTTATAATGATAATTACTGGATCCTTTACGTTGCTATGGAAACTTCAAATACATTTGCAAGCTGAACTGCATTTCGCCTGGAGTATTTTCATGCCATGTGACTTTTCTAAATAAAATGCTCCTTCGTTCATCTCTGGATATCTCGCAGAAGGCAGAGAGTATTTCTCTTACATTAGCGAGGGGTTAAAATATGGCTGAGGGATCACAAACGCAGTTCTGCTACATATAGTGGAAGTTTATGTCGTGGAATAGATAGGTTTCAGAGATTATTAAATTAACTCAGTCTGGTTTACTGGTTTAAAGGGGTAACATAGCAACCCACACCACATCATCTCATTGAAGTGGTCTGGGTGCAGTGTCCCTGTTGTCTTAGCCCTTTAATGTAAAACTACAGTGTGTACATTGCAGGGTTAAGACTGCCTCTAGTGTCTGTTTACTTGCTTCTGATCAGATGTTCTGAGATTATTTTTTTCCCTACAAAGATTGCTTCAGGTAATTCTAGAACTGGTCTAGATTCACTGTTGTTTATTGAAGTTTGACACAGATCTATCATGTTCCTTTTTTCTTCTTCCCCCTGGTTTGACTCTTTTCTGATCTTTTTTATCATCCCACCAAAGAACTTGATTCATTCATATTTCATTTATCCATCAACTCCTCTATCCAACGATTTCACTGCCCTATCCCCCCAAAAATTTAAAGTTTTAAAACACATGGATAAAGTTCCAATCTACATTGTGGATTCAATATAATTTTGACTTCCATAAAGTTTCACCAAAATTTGAATAATACATTAAATACTTATATAAACTCAGTATTAAATAAAAAAAAAAATAGAAATTATAAACTCAACAATTGTCCTTGTAATCATTTTTTTGTTTTTTAAATACATTGGGGGAAAGATAAACGCTACAGATGTCTTGCTCACTACAGTCTTCCCTTTCTGCCACATATATGACGAACTGATCCATCATTGTTAAGTGTTAGTGTTAAGTGTTCAAACTAAAAGAAGTTGGTCTAGATGAATATTCTTGTTCTTGGGTAGAACATTGGCTTAAGGATAGAGTACAATGAGTTGTCAATAATGGTACATTTTCAAGCTGGACAAGTGGTGTACTCAGGGTTAGGTTTTGGGGCCGCTTCTATTTATCATGTTTATAAATGAGCTTGAAATAGACATTGAAAGTCATGTTTTAGTGTTAGCAAATGACACAAAACTTTGTAAAGTAATACAATGTGAGCAGGATATTGCTTTGCTGCAGAGGGATTTAAACAGATTGGGGGACTGGGCACTAAAATGGCAAATTAAATTTAATGTAGAGAAATGCAATTTCGGGGTCAAGAATGCACAAGCAACTTACATCCTAAATGGTAGTGAATTAGGGATAACAACACACAAAAAGGATTTGGGAATTGTTATGGACAACAAATTAGGCAGCAATATGCAATGTCAATCTGCAGTTGATAAGGCCAGCAAGGTTTTGTCATGTATAAATAGGGACATAAAATCTCGGGATGAAAATATAATTTTGCCTCTTTATAAATCACTGGTAAGACCATACCTTGAATAATCTGTGCAATTTTGGGCAATTGTTCCAAGGAAGGATATCATGGCACTAGAAAAAGTGCAGAGACAAGCTACAAAATTGATTTAAAAAAAAAAAAAAAGCAATTGAGCATTTTAGTTACGAAGAAAGGCTAAATAATGTAAATCTCTTTAGTTTGGAAAAGAAAATATTTTTTTTAGTAAGAACTAGAAGGATGTGGAATTATCTGCATGAAGAGGTGGCTTTATCAGAGTCCATACAGATGGTTAAACAGCAATTGGATAAATACTTACAAAAACATAACATACAGGGATATAATTTCTAATTAGTGGGGTAAAGCTGCTTGATCCAAGGAGACATCTGACTGCTATTTTGGGGTCAAAAAGGAATTTCTTCCTAGTTTGTTGCAAAATTAAAAGTGTTTCAGACTAGGTTTTTTGCCTTCTTTTGGATCAACAGCAAATACATATGTGAGGAAGGCTGAACTTGATGGACACAAGTCTCTTTTCAGCTACATGTAACTATGTAACTATGTAACTATGGATGTCATATACACTGAAACAAGATATTGTTGACACACGTATAAGATTATAAACCCTAAAACATTGTCCAGCATAATTTAAGATGTTTGCCTGAGAATCCTGATGAATTCTTTCATCTACATAGATGACTAGTGATGTCCCGAACTGTTCGCTGGCGAATAGTTCCTGGCGAACATCGCTCGTTCGCGTTCGCCACAGACAGCGAACACATGCGCTGTTTGGTCCGCCCCCTATTCGTCATCATTCAGTAGACTTTGACCCTGGCCTGTACCTCACAGTCAGCAGACACATTCCAGCCATTTAGCAGCAGACCCTCTCTCCCAGACCCTCCCACCTCCTGGACAGCATCCATTTTACATTCATTGTGAAGCTGCATTCTTAGTGAGAGTAGGGACAGTGTAGCTGCTGCTGATTTGATAGGGAAATTGATAGCTAGGCTAGTGTATTCAGTGTCCACTACAGTCCTGAAGGACTCATCTGATCTCTGCTGTAAGGACAGCACCCCAAAAAAGCCCTTTTTAGGGCTAGAACATCAGTCTGCTGCTTTTTTTTTTCTGTGTAAAGTAATTGCAGTTGCCTGCCTGCCAGCCAGCCTGTGTGTCAGGCTCACAGCATATACTGTGCCCACTTGCCCAGTGCCACCACTCACTCACTGGTGTCACAATAGCTTGCATTTAAACAAAGAAAAATGTTTTTTAATGTAGTATAATAGCAGTCAGTTTCCTTCACTAGTGTGCGTTTCAGGGCCTGCCAGGGCACAGTGTCACACCAGTGCAACTAATATCTGGTGTAACAGTAGTGTACATTTTTAAAAAATAAATACAATTTTGACTGTAATAGATTGAATAGCAGTAAGTTGTCTGCCAGCGTGTGTGTCAGGCTCACAGCGTATACTGTGCCCATTTGCCCAGTGCCACCACTCACTCACTGGTGTCCCAATAGCTTGCATTTAACAAAAACAAAACTTTTTTGGACTGTAATATAATAGCAGTCAGTTTCCTTCACTAGTGTGCGTTTCAGGGTCTGCCAGGGCACAGTGTCACACCAGTGCAACTCATATCTGGTGTAACAGTAGTGTACATTTAAAAAAAAAAAAAAGAAATTTGACTGTAATAGATTGAATAGCAGTTAGTTGTCTGCCAGCATGTGTGTCAGGCTCACAGCGTATACTGTGCCCACTTGCCCAGTGCCACCACTCACTCACTGGTGTCCCAATAGCTTGCATTTAAAAAAAACAAAACTTTTTTGACTGTAATATA
The DNA here is from genome assembly GCF_036172605.1 of Pelobates fuscus. Taxonomy (NCBI): domain Eukaryota; kingdom Metazoa; phylum Chordata; class Amphibia; order Anura; family Pelobatidae; genus Pelobates; species Pelobates fuscus. Next base: position 29,427,582 of record NC_086320.1, read on the forward strand.
ATAGCAGTCAGTTTCCTTCACGAGTGTGCGTTTCAGGGCCTGCCAGGGCACAGTGTCACACCAGTGCAACTCATATCTGATGTAACAGTAGTGTACATTTTTAAAGAAAATAAAATTTTGACTGTAATAGATTGAATAGCAATTAGTTGTCTGCCAGCGTGTGTGTCAGGCTCACAGCGTATACTGTGCCCACTTGCCCAGGGCCACCACTCACTCACTGGTGTCACAATAGCTTGCATTTAACAAAAAAAACTTTTTGGACTGTAATATAAAGCAGTCAGTTTCCTTCACTAGTGAGCGTTTCAGGGCCTGCCAGGGCACAGTGTCACACCAGTGCAACTCATATCTGGTGTAACAGTAGTGTACATTTAAAAAAAAAATACAAATTTGACTGTAATAGATTGAATAGCAGTTAGTTGTCTGCCAGCATGTGTGTCAGGCTCACAGCGTATACTGTGCCCACTTGCCCAGTGCCACCACTCACTCACTGGTGTCCCAATAGCTTGCATTTAACAAAAACAAAACTTTTTTGACTGTAATATAATAGCAGTCAGTTTCCTTCACGAGTGTGCGTTTCAGGGCCTGCCAGGGCACAGTGTCACACCAGTGCAACTCATATCTGATGTAACAGTAGTGTACATTTTTAAAGAAAATACAATTTTGACTGTAATAGATTGAATAGCAGTTAGTTGTCTGCCAGCGTGTGTGTCAGGCTCACAGCGTATACTGTGTCCACTTGCCCAGGGCCACCACTAACTCACTGGTGTCACAATAGCTTGCATTTAACAAAAAAATACTTTTTTGACTGTAATATAATAGCAGTTTCCTTCACGAGTGTGCGTTTCAGGGCCTGCCCAGTGCCACCACTCACTCATATCTGGTGTCCCAATAGCTTGCATTTAAAAAAAACTAAACTTTCTGGACTGTAATATAATAGCAGTCAGTTTCCTTCACTAGTGTGCATTTCATGGCCTGCCCAGTGCCACCACTCACTCATATCTGGTGTCCCAATAGCTTGCATTTAATAAAAAATAAACTTTTTGGACTGTAATATAATAGCAGTCAGTTTCCTTCACGAGTGTGCGTTTCAGGGCCTGCCAGGGCACAGTGTCACACCAGTGCCACTCATATCTGTTGTCACAGTAGCTTGCACGCATAGTACCACTAATCAAAAAAAAAAAGGCAGGCAGAGGCAGGCCACCCCGCAGGGGCCGTCGTGGTGGTGGTTCTGTGATTCCCTTTGGCCCTAGAATAATGGCCAGTGTTCAGAGGCCACGTACCCTGAACTTGAAAAGCTCTGAGGACATAGTTGACTGGCTAACACAGGACACCCAATCTTCTACAGCTTCCGCTCGGAACCTTGATGCACCATCCTCCTCCAGCTTAGCTTCGGGCACCTCTAAAGTTACCACTCGCCCGCCTGCCGCCACCACCAACACTAGCACCACAGCCACTTCACTTGGTATGTCAGAGGAGTTATTTACACATCAGTTGGAAGACATGAGTGATGCGCAACCATTATTGCCAGAGGATGTAGATAACAGAGATATGTCTCAGTCAGGCAGCATTACACACGTACGGTGTGATGATGATGTTGTACCCACTGCTGCTTCCTTTGCTGAGTTGTCAGATACAAGTGAAGCGGTTGATGATGACGATGCGTCCATGGATGTCACGTGGGTGCCCGCTAGAAGAGAAGAAGAACAGGGGGAAAGTTCAGATTGGGAGACAGAGAGGAGGAGGAGGAGGAGAGTTGGAAGCAGGGGGAGGTCGTCGCAAGGAGCTAGTGGCACAGTCAGACAGCATGCATCGGCACCCGGGGTCAGCCAGACAGCACGCCAATCAACACAGGCTGTTGCCACCACCAGAATGCCGTCATTGCAGAGCTCAGCAGTGTGGCATTTTTTTGTGTGTCTGCCTCTGACAACAGCGATGCCATTTGCAACCTGTGCCAAAAGAAACTGAGACGTGGGAAGTCCAACACCCACCTAGGTACAACATGATCGCATATCACAAACACCTATGGGATCAACACATGAGTACAAGCAGCACACAAACTCAAAGCCGCCATCCTCCTCCTGGTCCAGAATCTTCAGCCACGTTAACCACTGCTGTCCTCCTTGCCCCCTCTCAACCATCCGCCCCACCGTCTCTTGCCTTGAGCAGTTCCTGCTCATCTGCCCACAGTCAGGTGTCTGTCAAGGACATGTTTGAGCGTAAGAAGTCAATGTCACAAAGTCACCCCTTGCCCGGTGTCTGACAGCTGGCTTGACTGAACTCTTAGCCCACCAGCTTTTACCATACAAGCTGGTGGAGTCTGAGGCGTTCAAAAAATTTGTAGCTATTGGGACACCGCAGTGGAAGGTACCCGGCCGAAATTTCTTTGCACAAAAGGTAATCCCCAACCTGTACTAGATTGTGCAAAAGGAAGTAATAGCATGTCTGGCACACAGTGTTGGGGCAAGGGTCCATCTGACCACTGATACCTGGTCTGCAAAGCATGGTCAGGGCAGGTATATGACCTACACTGAGCATTGGGTAAACCTGCTGACGGCTGCCAAGCATGGAATGCGTGGCTCTGCAGAGGAGTTGGTGACACCGCCACAACTTGCAGGCAGGCCTGCTGCCACCTCCTCTACTCCTCCTACTCCATCCTCTTCCATAACCTGCTCGGCTGAGTCATCTTCTGCTGCTGCGTCTTGCTCCACATCAACGGCACCCCCCCAGCTCCCCAGGTACTGTTCCACATCCCGGATACGGCAGTGTCACGTCGTCTTGGGGTTGACTTGCCTGAAAGCAGAGAGTCACACCGGACCAGCACTCCTGTCCGTCTTGAACACACAGGTGGATCAGTGGCTGACTTCGCACCAAATGGAGATCGGCAAAGTGGTTTGTGACAACGGAAGAAATTTGTTGGCGGCATTGCATTTGGGCAAGTTGACACATGTGCCGTGCATGGCACATGTGTGTAATCTGATCGTACAACGCTTTGTGCATAAGTACCCAGGCTTACAGGACGTCCTTAAGCAGGCCAGGAAGGTGTGTGGCCATTTCAGGCGTTCCTACACGGCCATGGCGCACTTTACCGATATCCAGCGGTGAAACAACATGCCAGTGAGGCGCTTGATTTGCGACAGCCCGACACGTTGGAATTCAACACTCCTAATGTTCGACCGCCTGCTCCAACAAGAAAAAGCCGTTAACGAGTATTTGTATGACCGGGGTGCTAGGACGGCCTCTGCGGAGCTGGGAATTTTTTTGCCACGTTACTGGACGCTCATGCGCAATGCTTGTAGGCTCATGCGTCCTTTTGAGGAGGTGACAAACCTAGTCAGTCGCACCGAAGGCACCATCAGCGACATCATACCATTTGTTTTCTTCCTGGAGCATGCCCTGCGAAAAGTGCTGGATCAGGCCGTAGATGAGCGTGAAGAGGAAGAGTTGTGGTCACCATCACCACCAGAAACAGCCTTATCAGCATCGCTTGCTGGACCTGCGGCAACGCTGGAAGAGGATTGTGAGGAAGAGGAGTCAGAGGAGGAATGTGGCTTTGAGGAGGAGGAGGAAGACCAACCACAACAGGCATCCCAGGGTGCTCGTTTTCACCTATCTGGTACCCGTGGTGTTGTACGTGGCTGGGGGGAAGAACATACCTTCAGAGAGATCACTGAGGACGAGGAACAGGACATAAGTAGCTCGGCATCCAACCTTGTGCAAATGGGGTCTTTCATGCTGTCATGCTTGTTGAGGGACCCTCGTATAAAAAGGCTGAAGGAGAACGACCTGTACTGGGTGTCCACGCTACTAGACCCCCGGTATGGCCATTGGAGCAACTAAATGACCTCCATTTGTCTAAATATACATAGGGATTAAGGAGAAAGCGCAGGTAACATTTTCTTTTCTTTGGTTTTTACTATATATTGGGGCTGATGTGTATTGTAGTTCTTGCTGCTAGCCCAGCAGTAATGGGACTAAGCGCAGGACTTCTCTTTTTGTATTTGTATTTACTTTGTATCAAACAGCCTGGTTACAATGCTGCTGCCCATCCCATGTGTTCCCTATTAAGGGTTAATAAGTATAGGGGTGTATATAAAAAATACCCCTTTCTGTCTCATTAGAGATATCTTTGCCAGAAGCTCAAGGAAGCAGGCTGAAGGGTCAGTGTTAGGACCCGCTTAGGGGGGGCTGCCTTGACGTTGGCAGGTGGGCATTCCCTCCAATGGCCATTGGAGCAACTAAATGACCTCCATTTGTCTAAATATACATAGGGATTAAGGAGAAAGCGCAGGTAACATTTTCTTTTCCATAAGCAGAAAGTGCCTGAAATGTTACCGAATTACAACAAGTCGGAAAGGATGCAGCAGTTCCAAAATCAATTAAAAAGTATGCTTTACACAGCGTATAAGGGTGATGTCACAGCACAACGGGAATCTAACAGGAGGAGAGGTGAAAGTAATCCTCCTCCTCCCACGACCACGCCGGCAAGGACAGGACGCTTTACAGACGTGTTGTTGATTGCACAGCCCTTCGGGGTCCACCCTCAGAGAACGACTCGAGCGACAGGTAGCAGACTACCTCGCCTGCAGATATCGATGAACCCCTTGACTACTGGGTGTGCAGGCTTGACCTGTGGCCTGAGCTATCCCAATTTGCGATAGAACTTCTGGCCTGCCCCGCTTCAAGTGTCCTGTCAGAAAGGACCTTCAGTGCAGCAGGAGGTATTGTCACTGAGAAGAGAAGTCGCCTAGGTCAAAAAAGTCTAGATTACCTCACCTTTATTAAGATGAATGAGGGATGGATCCCAAAGGGACTGACAGTGGGCGATACATTCGACTAAAAAAGGCCTGATGAGGGGGACTACTTAACACACCACTCCTATTTGGTGGCACATTAGATTGCACGCACAGTGCCCCAAATTTGAAGTAGGAGAACCGACCAAGCATCTTTTTCCATCTCCCGCTTCCTAAAATCGATGCCTTATATACACGTTCCCTGATAGGGGATGTAACAGGGATTAAACTGATAGGAATAGTACTACTTAACTCACCACTCCTATCTGGTGGCACATTAGATTGCACGCGCAGTGCCCCAAATTTGAAGTAGGAGGACCGACCAAGCATCTTTTTCCATCTCCCGCTTCCTAAAATCGATGCCTTATATACATGTCCACTGATAGGGGACATAACAGGGATTAAACTGATAGGAATAGTACTACTTGACACACCTTATAATAATGCAGAGAGAGGCAACGCAGAGAGAGGGGTCTGAAGAAGAGGAGTCAGAGGAGGAAGGTGGCTTTGAGGAGGGGGAAGACCAAACACAGCAGGCGTCCCAGGGGGCTTGTTGTCACCTTTCGGGGACCCTTGGTGTTGCACGTGGCTGGGTGAAGGAAGAGACAGTCAATGACATCAGTGAGGACAAGGAAAGGGACATGGCTATCTTGGTATCCAACCTTGTGCAAATGGGGAGTTTGCGGTTTTGCAAATGGACTGTTTGCGGTTGTTTGCGGTGCGTTAAACGGGGAGTTTGGTCTGTCACTGTGATGCAGGCGTAACCCTTACACTACCTGATCGATACAACATCATACCTGATGTTTTAAAGCAGGTTATTCCAAACAATTTAGGAATGTTAGGTGATTTATGCCCTTTATGGATTAAAACCAGACTCTGCATCAACTGTGTAATTTTCCATGGGAGTTTTGCCATGGATCCCCCTCCGGCATGCCACAGTCCAGGTGTTAGTCCCCTTGAAACAACTTTTCCATCACTATTGTGGCCAGAAACAGTCCCTGTGGGTTTTAAAATTCGCCTGCCCATTGAAGTCTATGGCGGTTCGCCCGGTTCACCCGTTCGCGAACATTTGCGGAAGTTTGCGTTCGCCGTTCGCGAACCGAAAATTTTATGTTCGCGACATCACTATAGATGACCCATTTTTTATTCACTCAAACAACTTCCTTAAATACCACAGAGTTGTTTTCTCTGAACAAGTTTTTCAAACGCTTACCGCATTATTCACAATGCCAAAACCCTCCCTAATTTGAAACCACATCGCTCTCCCATTTTCAATAAAAGATTGCTTCATTTTCATGGCAACAAACACAGCACTGTTTTGGTGGTTTTGGCATTGGCTCTCGAACAGAACCATCAATCATCATTTAGCTAATAACTGAATAGTGTGCTGTACAACTTCTCAAAAAAGCACACAGAACAAGCCTTCTGTGACTATTTAAAAAACAAAGAATTCTGTCAATGGGTGCAATATCTCCTCTTAGTAATGCAGTGGGGCACAAAACAAATGCTTTGCACTGTGCTAGGGGATAGGGGGAACATAAAATGCCATAAAATGTGCTTACCAAAAGTTAGAAGGTGGTTCTGATTATCCCTTACTTTAATATTCCTCACAATACACGTAAAAAATGGAGGAACAGGGAAGATGTCCTTGGTTATGTCAAGGTACAGTGGACAGACTATGTTTTCATGGAGTACCAATAAGTGCTGTTTAATTCAGTTTGTTTGTTTTTTCATTTTTTTTTATTTTACATAAATTAAAAGTTATTTTGGAAGGCAATTGATATGGTAGACTTTCTTCAGTATCACTAGATTTCTGTGCTCGCAAGTAAAAATGATTTTTAAATTTTTTTTTATTTAAAAATATTGAATTCCATTTAACTGATGCTGTGTTTTAAAACTATACTTTTAATATTCATGTGTTTACTAGCAATTGGTGTCTACTGAAATGCCTGCTGTGCTCCTCTCCTCCGGAGTGAAAGTATATTTGGACACTGATACATTAAAGGCAGAAATGGATCAAGCTTAAATATTCTTTACTTTAAGATCGTCGAAATGAGAGAACTTACTTATTTCACTCACACATTGATTGGAGAAGAACTTCAAACAAAATACAACTTTTGTGTAAATTCAAAGGATTTACAAATATAGTCTTTCAAAGGAGATTCTGAAAGGCTATCGTACCAAGATATTTCCTAGGAATTTTCAAAAAGATAAAGAATCCATGGATGAATGGAATAAGGAACTCAAAGATAGAAATATAACATTTACACATAAAATGTCAGGAAATGTATAATGCAAGACATGCAGGGTGTAGTACACACAAATAAAAACAGTTTTTTTTTTTATCGTTATAGGAATGGGATGGAGATTATAAAAAAGGCATGAATTCAACTTCAAATGGATGTTGTATTAGCTAAATACAAGACTGCAGACTTTCAGCTTTAATTTGAGGGTATTTACATCCAAATCAGGTGAACGGTGTAGAAATTACAACAGTTTGTATATGTGCCTCCCACTTTTTAAGGGACCAAAAGTAATGGGACAGATTAACAGTCATAAATCAAACTTTCACTTTTTAATACATGGTTGCAAATCCTTTGCAGTCAATTACAGCCTGAAGTCTGGAACGCATAGACATCACCAGACGCTGGGTTTCATCCCTGGTGATGCTCTGCAAGGCCTCTACTGCAACTGTCTTCAGTTCCTGCTTGTTCTTGGGACATTTCCCCTTCAGTTTTGTCTTCATCAAGTGAAATGCATGCTCAATCAGATTCAGGTCAGGTGATTGACTTGGCCATTGCATAACATTTCACTTCTTTCCCTTAAAAAACTCTTTGGTTGCTTTTGCAGTATGCTTCGGGTCATTGTCCATCTGCACTGTGAAGCGCCGTCCAATGAGTTCTAAAGCATTTGGCTGAATATGAGCAGATATTGCGAAACACTTCAGAATTCATCCTGCTGCTTTTGTCAGCAGTCACATCATCAATAAATACAAGAGAACCAGTTCCATTGGCAACCATACATGCCCACGCCATGACACTACCACCACCATGCTTCACTGATGAGGTGGTATGCTTTGGATCATGAGCAGTTCCTTTCCTTCTCCATACTCTTCTCTTCCCATCACTCTGGTACAAGTTGATCTTGGTCTCATCTGTGTTGTTCCAGAACTGTGAAGGCTTTTTAAGATGTTGTTTGGCAAACTCTAATCTGGCATTCCTGTTTTTTGAGGCTCACCAATGGTTTACATCTTGTGGTGAACCCTCTGTATTCACTCTGGTGAAGTCTTCTCTTGATTGTTGGCTTTGACACACATACACCTACCTCCTGGAAAGTGTTCTTGATCTGGCCAACTGTTGTGAAGGGTGTTTTCTTCACCAGGGAAAGAATTCTTCGCTCATCCACCACAGTTGTTTTCCATGGTCTTGCGGGTCTTTTGGTGTTGCTGAGCTCACCGGTGCGTTCTTTCTTTTTAAGGATGTTCCAAACAGTTGATTTGGCCACACCTAATGTTTTTGCTATCTCTCTGAGGGGTTTGTTTAGTTTTTTCAGCCTAATGATGGCTTGCTTCACTGATAGTGACAGCTCTTTGGATCTCATATTGAGAGTTGACAGCAACAGATTCCAAATGTCAATAGCGCACTTGAAATTAACTCTGGACCTTTTATCTGCTCCTTGTAAATGGGATAATGAGGGAATAACATACAACAGCTGAGCAGCCAATTGTCCCATTACTTTTGGTCCCTTGAAAAGTGGGAGGCACATATACAAACTGTTGTAATTCCTACACCGTTCACCTGATTTAGATGTAAATACCCTCAAATTAAAGCTGAAAGTCTGCAGTTAAAGCACATTATTATTATTATTATTATTTTATTATTTAGATGGCACCAACAAATTCCGTAGCGCTGTACAATGGGTGGACTAACAGACACATAATTGAGATCAGACCACTGGACGTACAGGAACAGAGGGGGTTGAGGGCCCTGCTCGATGAGCTTACATGCTAGAGAGAGTGGGGTATAGTGACACAAAAGGTTAAAGTAGGGGAATTAAATAGTTTGTTAGAGAAGGGTTTATTGGGTGCTTGGTAGGCCATTTTTTGAAAGTTGCAGGAAAGGAGTCATGGGGTGGGGGATGAGAAACCTGCTGACAGTTTAATTTATATGCTTTAATGAAGAAATCACATCTTGTTCATTTCATTTCAAATCCATTGTGGTGGTGTATAGAGCCAAAAAGATTAGAATTTTGTCGATGTCCCAATATTTATGGACCTGACTGTATATATCATTGGCTTCCTGCTGTTTTAACTGGCTATACTTGGAGGCAATCTTATACATGGAGTAAATCACACGTCTCTTCTCTACAAGCTCTTTCTCACTCTCAACTTACAGCTTGTGTGGAGTTCTGTTGAAGCCAAGATGGAGTGGTGGCACTGTTATGACTTGTCATGGGTGGGGCAAAATGCCTCCATCAACACGGTTGTTTTGCCAAGATTTTTATATTTCTTCAGAACTATACCCCTCCCCTTCTAACTCTTGGAGATGACAAAATTCATACATGCAATTAAGCAGCAGTGGGTTCTAATGGTTACCTTATACATAGAAACATAGAATGTGACGGCAGATAAGAACCATTCGGCCCATCTAGTCTGCCCAATTCTCTAAATACTTAAATTAGTCCCTGGCCTTATCTTATAGCTAGGATAGCCTTATGCCTATCCCACGCATGCTTAAACTCCTTTACTGTGTTAACCTCTACCACCTCAGCTGGAAGGCTATTCCATGCATCCACTAGCCTCTCAGTAAAGTGATGCTTCCTGAAATTATTTTTAAACCTTTGCCCCTCTAATTTAAGACTATGTCCTCTTGTTGTGGTAGTTTTTCTTCTTTTAAATATAGTCTTCTCCTTTACTGTGTTGATTCTCTTTATGTATTTAAATGTTTCCATCATATCCCCCCTGTCTCGTCTTTCCTCCAAGCTATACATGTTAAGATCCTTTAACCTTTCCTGGTAAGTTGCATCCTGCAATCCATTAACCAGTTTAGTAGCCCTTCTCTGAACTCTTTCAAAGTATCAATATCCTTCTGAAGATACGGTCTTCAGTACTGTGTACAATACTCCAAGTGAGGTCTCACCAGTGTTCTGTACAATGGCATGAGCACTTCCCTCTTTCTACTGCTAATACCTCTCCCTATACAACCTATACAACCAAGCATTCTACTAGCATTTCTTGCTGCTCTATTACACTATATATTTATTCCTCTGTGTTTCAACCACCTACTAGAAAGGATGTGAAAGTGTGGGTGGTATACCCCAGGAATGATGGGCAGGTCCATGCATTGCACTAACTTGGAAAGATTTATTTACTTATATAAGTGGGATCCTCGTGTGTTCCTGTTCAATGATTTAGCCACAGTGCAAACTAAATTCCTTCTTCTGTTTGGCAGACAAATCCTAAAAAAGCAAAACAAATTGAAGAGTGGTGATGTCCATACACTTACCGATATAAAAAAATATTACACTACATATTTGCCAGATGGAATTTGTGGCTCGTTCATCTTGAGACTTAGTAACAAAGTTCTGTAATGTATGCGTTGCCAATGTTGAGCATTACGGGCAGACCGATAGGCCGGGGTCTCTGTACTTCCCTATAGGATCGAACTTGGTGTGGGAAAGCCTGGTAACATCTGCCATTCGCTGGATGTACCTGAAATTAACAAATAGACCTGTCTGAGGGTTCTACACAAGTCGAATGTAGTAAAGACCCATTACGGAGTTGTACTAAACTTTATTTATTTTAAGTAAGTTTTACTTTTTTGTTTGTATTTTGTTCCATTCTGTTCCTTTTGTTTTCCCAATGTACAAATATAATGACATATGTTTATATTACATACACCAAATGACTGTATCAGTGTACTTCTTGTGCTAACACTTGGGGGGTGGGGGAAACACATCTGTGGATCTACCTTTTTTGGGAACCCTAAACTCACTGTAATTAACCAGAGAGCTTAAAATATAAGGTATATTTTTTTATTAGAATTCTGCGCCTGATTTTTCTCATATTACCAAAGTTGTTTTATTTGTTAGTTTTTGCCTTTAACAAGGAAAAATGAAAAACTGTCTGGTTAAGCTTCCATTTTTATTATGAATGCAGATTTCTTGATAATAATTCATATTTTTTTTTCACTATTCTGAAATCAAAGCCTTTACAAAACATTAATGCATTCAATAGCAAGTTTCAGATTGCCACATCAGTCATTAAAAATTCAACACAAATCAAGACAAGTGTGAGTAGGGTAATGCATAATGGAACTGTGATCTCTCCGAAATTAGCTTCTTTTTATGCTAATAGTACAAAAGGAAAAAACTGAACATCTTTATAACCTTACAACCTATTGTGCTTCCATCATATTTATTGTAATGTGATTTTCTTTCTTGAAACATATTGCAGCAGTGCTCTTTTTATTCTGCTTCTAAAGGGGGATAAATGAGATTTAAAAAAAAATAATCAGTAATTAGAAATTGCTAAACGGAGGTACTTTCCACTATGGAAATGCTGTAGGTGCTTTACAATGCCCTTAGCTAATGTATAATTCCTCTAAATTCTGCAAATTGTTCTTGCGAGAAAAAGACACAGAATGTATTAAAAGCATGTTATAACTCTTAACATTCTCATAATGAGAAGCATCAATGTGATGTAAATTTGCTATTTATTTGAAACGTCAAGCCAAGGTAAACGGTGGAATTCACAGTGGCAGAACTGTGGGTCTCGGTGATGGTGGTGGATTGACACCTGACCCAAATTACTGAACTTGAGGACATTCAATAGTTTAGCTGCGCTGCTATTGAAAACCTGTCAGCGTTGATCTTAGAAGTACTAGAAAAAATATTGCATAGAAACATAGAATGTGACGGCAGATAAGAACCATTCGGCCCATCTAGTCTGCCCAATTTTGGAAATATGTGCTTTAACTGCAGACTTTCAGCTTTAATTTGAGGGCATTTACATCCAAATCAGGTGAAAGGTGTAGGAATTACAACAGTTTGTTATATTTCTGGAAATATTTTCTGTTACGGTTGCCTCCAGGCTAGCGGAAACTTGGACCGAAGAAAGGATGCTCCTAGCGCTTACCAAAGGACCATCAGCACCATAGACACCATAAACACTGCAGACTCCACAAACCGCCGCTGCTGGGCTGGGATCTCGACGTCTGCTATCCACCCTGGACCTATGACCAGGCTCCAGGTTCCAGTAGGTGAACTTCTTCCTTCTGTAGAGCGAATCAGGATCAGGAACAAGAGCTCTTACAAGAGCTTAGTAGCTCAGGGAGTATGCAGAGCATAGCAATCCCTGTAGTGATTATTGCTGTCCCCTACAAACATGAGTCGAGGCTGAGAGTTAGAGGGTCAAGTAGTTCTCTTTTAATCAGCCACAAAGGGCCTTCATTTATGCAGGTTTTACACAAACAGTACCGCCCACAGGGTTTTGTAAAACAACCAGTAAAACACATAATATACAGTAAAACACTCCCATTTATTCCCACAAAAAAATCCTCCCCTCTGCCTGTGATATAATTACTGTACACAATGGGTTAATGTAATTATCACAGGCAGCAAAAATATACTTTTTACACATGTACTGTAACTTTAAAACTATACATCCAATCTCCATAAAGCACATATTCTTAATTAGCATACTTCAAATATGAACACTCTCAAAAATCATACAAATCCCTCCAGTTGATAAAAAGTTAGTCGGAAGTCCTTTGCGGTCGGTCAATTTTACAGTGAAAAAAAAAAGTCCTATTCGGGGCACCGTTCGTGAAAATAGCTTAGTCTCACTGTGTGTTGAAATCGCAGAACGGGACTTAAATGCTGCTGCTGAAAACTGAGTGGAGGAGAAGGTAAGGGTCAGCGGTGCTCATTGAAATGTGTAGCCGATTTCAGTTCCATGGATTTGGCTGCACACACCGCTGACCACGTTCGCCTGAATAAAGATGGCCACCGCCATGTGTTCATTTGTACGAACGGCGGCCACCCAGTGGTCGGTAATTTACCTACAGCAGCCTCTCAGCCTGGGAGGTAATTTGACGGCACACTTCCACTTCTGGGTGGTCCGTCTGTGTGGTACTTGTTTCAGTAAGCCCCATTTAGTGAACCAAGTAGAAAAGGGCACAAACAAAGTATTTTAGGGGACACAGTCTTAAAGGGGCATTGTTCCCAAAACTTTCAATGTGTCCCCAGACGGTTCTTAAAGGGCCATACACACTAGGTCCATAGTCATGGGGCAGAAGGCTGGCAATGAGGCTTTTCCATAATACAGGGAAGCAGGGCAATTTGTTGCATAAAATAAAAGTCACAAAAGGCAGTTTGTAACACTTTCATTAGTCCCTGGCCTTATCTTATAGTTAGGATAGCCTTATGCATATCCCACTCATGTTTAACCTCCCTAACTGTGTTAACCTTTACCACTTCAGCTGGAAGGCTATTCCATGCATCCACTACCCTCTCAGTAAAGTAATACTTCCGGATATTATTTTTAAACCTTTGCCCCTCTAATTTAAGACTCTTGTTGTGGTAGTTTTTTTTTTTCTTTTTAATATAGTCTCCTCCTTTACTGTGTTGATTCCCTTTATGTATTTAAATGTTTCTATAATTTCCCCCCTGTCTCGTCTTTCCTCCAAGCTCGTCTTAGAGCTACATGGAAATTATTAAGACCTAGTGGCTGGTTTAAAGGGCTTTAGAGTTTTGGGAATTGTCTCTGGGTGCTGGATAAAGTCCCATTCTTTGTCAAACCACTAAATTCTACAGCTTGAATTACTCGAGCTTGTTCTTCTATTTACAAACTGGTGTAACCGTGCTGCAATGCCAGTTAGTATATGAATAGAAGGATTAAGATCCCATGGGGCATTTAGGGACCCAAGTTTTCACATAGGGATGGTAAATAAAGCAAATTCATGGTACTGGGGCCCCTGTGTAACCCCTGGGCTCTAGGCAGCCGCCGAGGACTGCTTTATAGTTAAATTCTGCTCTGAGTAAAGGGTTCCAGCCAATTTGCATGCTTTTCACTAAATGGCGTTGGAGATTCACGAGGTAAAAATAAAAACCTTTTAATGTTGTAAATACTACATCTAGTGCCAACAGTATCTTGAGGCCAGCTATATCAATACAATTAATCCTTTCACTGTTGAATAAAGGCAATAAAAATAATGAAGATGAACGTTCTCAGGGGTCAAGTCCTGGGGAATAAAGTGTGGGAACTCACTCGAGTTCCACCCTCACCCCACCACCAGAAAAAAACAAAACTTGCATGCATATATAAACACGTACACACACACTCAGGTGCACACACACACTCACAGACACACACACAGACTCACAGACACACACACACAGACTCACAGACACACAGGTACACACACACACACATACATACATACACTCAGACACACACACACACTCACATACACATACACTCACACACACACACTCCCAGACACATACACTCACAGACACACACTCCCAGACACATACACATGCACTCACAGACACACACACACTCCCAGACACACACACACACACACACTCCCAGACACATACACTCCCAGACACACACACATACACTCACAGACACATAAACACACCCACAGACACACACACATACACACACACACTCCCAGACACATACACACACACACTCACACATCCACTCACAGACACACACACACACACTCACAGACACACACACATACACACATACACTCACAGACACATACACACACACACACACAGACATACACTCACAGACACACACACACATACACACAGACACACTCCCAGGCACATACACAGACACACACACATACACTCACAGACACATACACCCACACACTCCCAGACACACACACACACACTCACAGACACACACACACTCACAGACACACACATACACACATACACTCACAGACACACACACACATACACACAGACACACTCCCAGACACATACACAGACACACACACATACACTCACAGACACATACACACACACACTCACAGACACACACACTCTCACAGACACACACACATACACTCACAGACACATACACACACACTCACAGACATACACACACATACACACTCACAGACACATACAAAGACACACATACACTCAGACACATACATACACTCACAGACACACACACTCACATACACAAAAAAAATATATATTTTTTAAATGTCCACCCAGCCTCCCTACCTGGAGAGCTGGCATGGACCTGTCCCTGGGGTCCAGTGGGGCTTCAGTGTGGCCGGCTCTTGTCTCGCTGTCAGATGCGGCGAGGGAGCTGTGTTCTCCCTGCTCCCTCTCGCCGCGCGGGCTGTCTGCTGATGCCGGGAGCCGGAAATGACGTCATATTCCGGCTCCCAGCATCAGCAAACGGCGCGGCGAGAGGGAGCAGAGAGAACACAGCTCCTTCGCCGCGTCTGACAGCGAGACAAGAGCCGGCCGGGGGGGATCCTTCAGGTGGCCATTAGGCCACCTCTTGGGCCCCACATGACAGGGGGAACACGGGGACATTTGGGGGCGGCATTTTTTGCCGCCCCCTGAGTGCCTGCAGGACCATAAACGGGAACGACGTTCCTGCACTAAAAAAAGTGCAGGAACGCCGTTCCCACGCGTTCCTGCAGGACTCGAGCCCTGAACGTGCTACCCATCTAGTTTACATGCACAGCAGATACAATTGCTCGACCACTGAGAGCTGATTGGGTCTTTCTATTAAACGAGTACATACTAAAAACAGAAGCAGCCAATCACAATACTCTAACTGAGCATTCAAAGTGGACTTTCCAGGCCTTTCTTTTACTTTAAACGGTTTTGTCAAGTTATCATGTTTTTTTGGAATCAATAAAAAAAAGAAGATTTGAAATGGTAGGTTCATTAGGAGCATATTTTGGGGGATGGTTAGAGGCCTGGGGACCCCCAGCCAATCAGGAACATTATTGCATGGGTTTAGGCAACTGGGCAAAAGGGGCCATTCATTTTACTAAGGAGTTATTTACCAATAGAACTCTTCTGTTCTGTGAGTGCTTTTAGCCACCAACAGTTCTGTTGTTTGCAATGCTGAAATGGAAATATTTTACAATAATTATTTTCAAACAATGCTTGAAATGGAAATATTGATTGATTGATTGATTGATTACTTAATCAATAGAAAAATAATAAAAGAGAAATTGTACATGTGAAAATGTTATGGTCAAGATTTTCTGGAGCTCATCCGTTACTTAAAACAATAAGTGAGAATTCAAACTGAATTTAAAGTAAATTTCAAATTTAAGGCCAGAGTAGCCAATCTGAAAGCATTGTTATTCAGTCACAAAATCGATGGAGGACATCATACAGTATTGACAGAAGAATGGTGTCTAGGACAGGCATTGTGCAGGAAAATGCAGAAAAAATGCAAAAGTGTATTAAATATAATTCCCACCCCTGTGGTGCATTTTCCCTCTGCCTTATCTATTACTATAATGTGTTAATGAACAGGACATTCTTTAACATTATTCTGTGCGTAAGAAAAGCGAACTATTTTAATTATGCTAAAAGGGAGGATACTGTGTAAATATATTAGTCAAAAAGCTTTTCACAATGAATTTAACCCCTTAAGGACCAAACTTCTGGAATAAAAGGGAATCATGACATGTCACACATGTCATGTGTCCTTAAGGGGTTAAAGATGTGAGGAGATTTTTAAATGTGTTTGCGTGTTTTTTTTGTTTGATTTTTTTAAAAATAAATCAGATTTATGGTAGCATTGTCTCTATAAACAAGGAGACCACATCTTCTTTTTCTTTTTTAGAGCAACAGATGTTCGGAGGAGCCATTTAATGCTTCAGACTCAAACAGGCTTAAAATATTTCACATCCACTATTTAAATGAAATCCGAGACATAATGACAAGTGAAGAGAAAGTGTTTAATGACACATGATTGCTTATTAAATATGTGAACAATACAGAGTAGTCATTAAGGTTTAGATTTTTGACAACACAGTCTTGTCTTGGCTTTTCTTTGTAACAAACAATAGATCCGCTGGTTCTCATTATCTGCTGTATGGTTCTCACACAGAGAATGCACGTGGAGGTAAATCTTTTAAAAAAAACATCAGTTTGATTTATATTATTGTAAAGTACTGCAATTTTCATAACAAAAATTCATTTGAAAAGGCCCTGTTCTTTCAAACTATTATTTAACTTACCCAACTGAGAGTGGTACGATTTTTCTTAACATGCCTGTAGTATATCAGCACATTATTGTACATGTTGGAACGCTTTTTAAAAACGTTTTGGCCAAAGTAACCTTTTTTGAGACTTGGAGATTCAGTGTGTTACAGGCTGCAATCTGTCCGAATTTGGGCCAATCGGGCGATCAGTCAAACTCCGAGCAGAAATGTATCATGAACCGAACGAAGTGCACAATAGCCAAGCATGTACATTTTGATTTGTGATTCTGAATTCTGGTGCCAAAACAAATTGATGATTGATTTGAAAATAGATGATTGACGGCTAGGGAAGAGTCACTAAATGTTGAATTTATCTCCACAGATCAAGTGAGAAGTGATTATAGAGAAAACAAAATGAGACGCACAAAAAAAAAAAATCTATTTACATATTATTATATATTTAATAAATCTAAACCATATAAATATAGATTATTTACTGCTTTTTCTCTTTATTGGTTATTTCTACTCATTTGATCTGTGAACCAAATGGTAAAAAAAAGCAAAAATTTAGTATCAGTGTAGTGGAAAATATATATGTGATTGGCCAATTTTTGGCACATTTTGGGTCATTTGAATTGTTTTCCTGAAACGATCGCATAGACAAAATGTATCTGCACCAAAAAACCACATTGACAATCGACAAACACCGAATCGGCAGAAAGAAAAAAAAAAGGGGGACGTATCCAATTGGATGAATCAAAAATGTTTCCATACACAAGTCTATTTTTTTTATTAATAACAATAAAAAAGAAAAGAAAAGAAAAAAGTAAATAGAAATAATATAAGACAGCAACTCAAGTGTGCATTCATTATTCCCAGAAATACTGTTGTAAATGCATTTTTAAAAAGATGGATAAAACTAAACAGATAAAACAACAGTATGTGTGTATTAAACACAACAAACGACTTAATGTGCAATCATGTATTTAAATTTGGGGGAGTTTACTCTTTTTCAAAATCGCCCAATATTTTTACTCTGTTTTTCAAAGTTGTTCCCTTTGTTTCTGCTTAGAACTGATACATACTTTTACAAATAAAATTCTTGATGCAAATGATTAAAACATTTTTCTAATCTTGAGAGCCAATTTGATGTAATTTTCTTTTCTTCTGAACAAGCATGTTTACAGTATATTTGATCTTTTTTACAAGGAAATTAAATTATGAGGGTAAGATTTATGTCCTGTAAAAATGTACAGACATCTGTGAATATAGGAAAATACGTAAACACTGAATCACAAAACATTCTAATAGATTAAAACCTTGGATAACGAGTCGATATATTGATAGGATAATAGACTAGAAGTGTAAAATATGGGTGGAAAGGGATGTCTGGCTATAGTAGCAGATATGTTTTCTCATTGTGTCAAGAAGGGATTTAGTGATGTCTTCTTAGAAAAATCAGTTATATCAAGCACATTGATCTAGTCCTTATAAGAACATTTTAAGCACCAAAACTGGCTATAAAAAGAGCAAGATATAAATTCTAAATTAAACACTCTATGCAATAAAGGAAGATTAAACATTAGATCGCTCTTTTGAGCAAGTGTGTAGGTAGTGAGGCAGGGGAGATGTGGCTAGGGGTGCATAAACAAAGTGATTTAACTGCTAATTGGCAGATAATTGAGCAGTGATAATGGAGGGCATGATCTATATACACCCAAACCACTTCATTAGCTAAAGTTGTTTTGGTGCTTAGTGTGTCCCATTCCTATGGATTTATAGAGACACTATAGTCGCATCCAGTGTGCAGAACATCCATAGGAAAGCATTGAGAAATGCTTTTCTATGGACTGTTAGAATGCGCGCGCGGAGGGAGCTGACGTCGGCGGGGGAGGAGAGGTCACCAGTGCCGAGGGAGCCTGGCGCTGGATTAAGGTAAGTTGCTGAAGGGATTCTAACCCCTTCAGCGCCACGGGAGGGGGACCCTGAGGGTGAGGGTCCCCCAAGGATGACATAGTGTCAGGAAAACGGGTTTTATCACTATAGGGATCCTTTAATGGCCAACAGATCAATATGAGAAGCAAAGAAGACATAGAAACTAACTAACCATAGGGAATATCTCTGTCAAGGTTTTAACCCACAACATCATCATGGAATCATTCTAGTGTATAAATAAACTGTATGCAAAATGCAATGTGGCTCATGAAAAGATACAAATGCAAATATGGTTACTATTAAACAAGGAGAAAAGCACATAGTTTATATGATATATTATATATGGATGTACAAATTTGGGTTTGATACTCAACCTAATATATAGAAAAAATAATGGTTGAGGGATACTACCCAGAACATGCGTTAGTTGATCGTGTTGCTTTGAAAACAAAGTATAAAGCAAATGTTTATACAAAATACGCAAATCTGGATAATTGTGCACAGAAAGGAATTTTACAAAAATAACACATTTTACAAAGCTTCTTAAAATCACCAGTCTCGGGTATGAAAATGGGGATTAAATTATAATACATAACAACATCATATTTAAAATAACAATAAAATAATGTGTGTGGTAATCCTTATTAATAAATGTTGTTTAACCCCTTAAGGACACATGACACGTGTGACATGTCATGATTCCCTTTTATTCCAGAGGTTTGGTCCTTAAGGGGTTAAACCATGCTCATTTCAACTGCATTACCATAAAATAATGAACTAAAAAGATTTCCTTGGAGTAGACAAGCAGCGATGCTTCCCTAATATAGTTTTTGAAAAAAATGTCAAATGTGGCAAATCATTTTCAAACATATTTTTACAGATGGCAATACAGAAATACTTTAGCAGAATTTATATAGCTTTCCCACCTTAAGATGTACAAAGATATTTGTGTGTCTTCGGGATATGATAAAGATATTCAACATGTTAAACGCAATTCAACACAGAGTCCCGTTCACTGTGCTTTAACCTTCTATCAATATGTTTATGGTATTCATAAATACCATTTTTGTACTAGAAACTTGGCTATTGAAGAGTCCCTTCACAGTTTATTAATAGGTTTGAACCTACTTGTTTATTAAAGAGGTTATAGAGATTGGGTGAATGTTATGGAGACCTCTATAGATGGGGATTCAAATTTCAAAATTAACCCAAACATTTATGGAGTGCAACGGGACAGTCCGGTCTTGAGTAAGACCTAGTTAATACTTTGATACTTATTATTTTATTACATATTAATTGGTGTGAAATATATCACAACATTTGTAGGTAAAGAATCTGCCATAGAGGAACTAGTGACGATCAATAATAGCTCTTAATACCATGAAAAGTCGTAACATTTTATATTGGTTTATAGCTTAATTAAATCCACTTAGAGACCTATCACCTACTCTCAAGGTTAATAACAGTGTGCTAAAAGCAGTAGGAATAGCAATTTGTTTCAAGTAATTTGTTATATTTTCCCATTTCAGCATAGAGCACTCCAGCTCCTCGTGAGTTTTTGAATATTTTTATCCATGTATCTGTCTGTCTTTACACAACATGGAACAACAGCATCATTTACATGTAGGTAAGATACTGTGTATTTCTAATACAATTCTTGCAGTCTGCCTGTAGGATTCTGTACGGTGCTGAAATAAAGGTATGTTTTCTACCTGTTTTAAGGTGGGCAAGTGGGAGCTGGCCACCTAAATTAGGTTTTTAACACTATATGGTTAGGAATACATGTTTGTATTTCTGATCCCACACTGTTTCTTTGAGAAAGCGCGACACAGTGCAAATAGGGGTTCAAACTAGAACCAGATTGTCAAAGTATCTGGAGTTTTGGGGCTGATTTCAGTGGGTTAATTGGTAGATTTACATGGTTTCGCAAAAATATTGACAAAGTGGATCATCAGTTTGTCCTTGGAATTTGACAGATACTTGTAGAATTAAGATATTTTGTGATATTTTCTGGGTATTAAACCAAAAAAAAAGTTACCAATCCCAAATCCTGCACATTTAAATAATAGGAGGTTTTAGAATGACTTCAATTGTCATTAAAGAATTAGCTCACCTACCACATTGAGGCCAACCTCTTAGAAGATAATTCACCTTGCTGCTTTCAGTAACATTTGTAATCAAAATTATTCAACTTGTAATTACATCTCCAGTCTCAAAGTTTTTCTCCCTGAATAGAATGCCTTGCAAGAGCACAAATATGCAAAACAAAAAGCTGTTGTCTCGAGCACACCTGGTGCAACTAATCAAGGGCTTCATTAGTTGCACCATGTGTGCTTGAACTGAAACACTTAAAATACCTGAACAGGCTAGGGGTTTGTTGAGTGTCATGCTTGACTGCATGCTAGACATATGACTAAGTAAAAAGAATAGTCCACAAATTTAAGGGAAGAGATCATCACCCTTTACAAACAGAGAACAGGGTATAAAAAATTGCGAAGGAAAGAAATGTTCCTAGAGACACCATTGGAAGCACAGTTTGCAAGTTCAAAGTTGAAGGAACAGTGGTAACGCTACATGGATGGGGCAGAAAAAGGAAGCTATCAATGGCTGCAACCAAATTTCGGAGAAAAAACCCTGTAGTGAATTTTTGGATTATATTCTGTGGATGCGATGAAACAAAACAGGAACTTTTTAGCCCAATGGATCAGCAGTATGTGTAGAGGAAGACACATACGCAGAAAAGAACACTCTAATTACAATTAATCTTGTTGGTTGTTCAGTGATGCTCTGGAGCTGCTTTGCATCCCGTGGCACTGAAAACCTGCAGCATGTGGAAGGAAAGATGGATTAATTGAAGTATCAAGAAATCCTATGAGAAAATGCCATGCCGTCTGTGAGGAAACTGAAGCGTGGGCGTCATTGGACCTTCCAACAAGACAATGATCCCAAGTATACCTCAAATTCCACCAAGACTTGGTTGCAGAAGAAGTCCATGAATAATCCACAGTGGCCATCAGAGTCACCTGACTTGAACCCCATAGAAAATCTCTAGTAGGATTTGAAGAAGGCGGCAGCAACACGCAAACCCAAGAATATTCCTGAAATGGAGGCCATTGCTCATTAGCAATGGGCTAAGATTCCCCAGGAATGTTGCCAAAAGCTGGTGTCTGACAATGTATCTCATTTGCAGCAGGTCATAACACACATAAATGGTGTTCTACTAAGTACTAAAGATGCTTGCCATTAAAAGGTTAATAATTTTGAGTTGGATAAATTATTCTAAGTTGCATTTTCAGTTGAATTTGTAAATGGCAAAATCTCTAATGAGACAGAAAGGGGTATTCCTAGGAATCCATAGGGTAAGCAGCAGTACTGTAACATCGCTTTGTAATACAGAAATAAATATGAACACACAGAAGGAAGCACTGAGCTCAACCTCCCACCTATATTGAGCAGCAGCATTGGCTACATTATTCATTAGTCCAAATACTTAATACAAAACAAAAAGTTACCTGAGCACTACCCCAAATCCCTATGCACATTTAAATTACAGAATGGTTTTATTACTACTCCATTCGCCATTAAAATGTAAGCTCACCTGCCCATACAAAGCTTTTTTTTTTTTTTTAGTGGTACGGAGGCTAGATTCTCAGTATACAATGGAATTCGGGAAAGGTCTCAGGATGTTGGGTGAATGGTCTCTTTTAAAGAGATTAAGCAGATTCAGTATGGGAAGTTATAAGGTCTTTGGATGAATGATCAGATTGTCAAAGTAAGTGGGTAGCTTGGCAAGGTCAGTGATGGAGCAACTTCATAGGCCAGGAGCTGAAAATTAAACTGGGTCTAAATATAAAATCTCAATTTGTGTTTCTGGTTTCTTGTGCTTAGACATGTATGCTTCTGAACTTCATCTGCAAATAAACTTTGCAGTCATATTTGAAACCATTCCTACATGTATTAATACTACAAATTTCAAAGATATAAATTTTATCTTCAGAAGCTGGCTGTGTCAATGGGTTCAGTGGGATACAGCCCATTCAATAGGTCATGGAATACAGGGCATACATCCTATTGCTCCTGCATTTCATGCAATCCATACTATGGGTCATGCGACTCATGGAATCCATCCTATAGGTCATGTAACTCATGGAATCAATCATATGAGACATGCAGCATATCAAATCCAGCCTATAAGTTGTGTAGCTCATGGAATCCATACTATGGGACCTGCAGCTCATGGAATCCATACTTTGGGTTATGCGGCTAATGCAATCTATCCAATGAGTTATGTGGCTCATGGGATGCATCCTATCAGTCATGTGGCTTATGTAATCCACACTATGGAATTATGTGGCTTATGGAATGCATCTATTGGTCATGTGGCTCATGGAATCCATACTACTGTGGGTCATGTGACAGTGATTTACAGTATTTTATTTTTTTAAGCAGTTGCATTTTTGGGTTGGGAGGGGAAGTACAGCAGGGACATTTAAGCCAGCTCCGATGAAAATCTAATACATTGTTTGAAAATCTGAGAAAACACACACTTTTGTTTTTGCATACCTTTTGTATATTTTATAGTTTGCTTTTTTCCTTTCAGCTGAAGAGGTTTCACAAGATTGAAAAGCATTTTCTATTTCACGAGAGACCAGTGCATTTTTATAGCAGGCTTTGTTAAATCTGAACAAATATTTGCCAAGTTGAGTCTTTGAGAAACATCTCTAATTTAACACCTACCAGGATATGTCTTCAAGTGCCTTATCGGTATATTGAACAGTGTTCCTGTGGATGAAATGTGTAATATGTGTCTGAATCATTTCATCTCCGATCACAGGCTACACATATAACCCTTCATCTAACAAAACATAACACTAAGCTTATGCAATGTCAAATAGTTATTATTTAGTATTATCCTTGAACGTAAAACTCAGTGTTAATAAGAAATAAAAACAAACATTGAATAATGAATTACTGTTTCACAGGTATTATTAAACTATTTTTTATTTATTTATTTATGAAGATTGCTTGAGAGTCTTTTATTCTAAATGCGGATGCCTTGACTTTGATCACATTTAAGTTGTGCCATTGTTGCTTTTAATTAGAAGTAATGATTTGGGTTTTACCAGATGGCTTTGCAATTTATAAATTACACACTAACGTGGTTAAGGTATACAAAGAATGTGGTCTATAAAAAAACCTCTGGTTGAAAGCTGAAAGGCCAATAAATGCAGCTTTGTTCCTCAAAGCGATGCGAAGACGTGCTTTTCTCTGGTTTCTCAGTCGCTAAGATTTTGGGATCCTGGAACTTCGCAAGCGTTTCACCCAAACAATAGGTTCAGTGTCTCAGTGCTGTTAAATAGAGAACAAATAGAACATCTCTAATTGCTCATAATTCAAGCATGATTCTACTGTAATAAAAATAGCTAAGACTTGCTTTTCATTCATTAGAAGAAATGAAGAATGAGCCCCACCTTAGCTTAACATTTACACAAGAACAACTCAATTTATGGATTGCTATATATTTTTTACAGGAAAAGTAAAAGGCCCTACCTTTATTAAACGGGCGTCTATATTACAACAATAACATGGGTTGGAAATCATAAAGCTCTCCATTTTATATTCTATTTTAAAGATTTTTTATTTTAGAGATAAACAAAAAAATAGGGGGAAAAGTAATGAATGTGTTTCAAATTGTATTTTTTTACACATGAATTAATGCAAAAATAAGTTGAACAGAAGGAATAATGTTGTAAGTTTTAAAGTAATTCTCCTTCGAATGTCTGAGTTGTAAACAATGATTTTCAAAGGGCTGAGTTCTGTTCCAGTGCAATCGTTATCAGCTGAAAGACACCATTTTTTTGCAACCATCATCTTCAAGGTAGATGGAAATGTCACACTCTGTTTGTTGTTATATTAACCAATGGTGGTAAAATTAAAACTCGAGTGTCAATCTGGAGAGGCCTCTTAGGTGGCATTCAGTGTACCTTGCAATGGAACCATTAGCTATGCCATAAACTAAACATGTCCTATCTAGGTCTGAAGGTCATACCCATAGCAGCATTTAGTGGATGAAAGTTAAGCAGGAGTCAAAGAAGACTTCATTGGAAAAATGGAGCGAATTAAGAGTGAACATGATTATATTGGTTAATTTCTCCAGGAGATTGGGCACATGATACTAGCTTATATATGGTGCTTGGACATAGAGGCTCTTCGCATTAGTAATGAGTCATGTATATTTTTATATCAACTTAAAGGTGAGGATTGGTCAATTTGTAAACTGCAATGATAGGTCAAAAGAAAATACAGTTTAGATAGAATGTTATCTCTATATTTTAAATACATAATATACATTTTAAATGCATACAGTGGTCCAGAGAGACATTTGTTTCTATGCCTTCAATCATCTGTAATTTAAAATGTTCTCGTTTAGTGCACAAACCCTTGTTTTAACCTGTTTATTAAGGGATATCTAAATCTAAGTTTCTCTTATACTTAAAATTAATTTTAAAGAAACCTCTGTATTTAGCATGGAAAACAATATAACATGGGAAAAGTTTGAAAAAAATATATACAACTAAAGAAAAGTATGTAAAAGCAGTTTAATATCTCATACTATATACCTACTTTTCAGATATGTTTCACAGTTACAGGTCACATACTACAAATTGTAAAACTTTTTACATGCAGGGTATCCCCATTAAAGGACCACTTAAAGTCACCCAGATCACCTCATCTCAATGACGCGGTCCTGTCATCTTAACCCAGCAATGTAAAACAGTGCAGTTTATTTTTAGAAGATTGTAGGGTTAAATCCACCTCTACCAGCTGTCTTCCTGATAGCCACTAAAGGAGTGAAACTCAGTCTGAGAATGAAGTGCTACTAATAGCATTTGATTGGAGGAATGCTGTGTTTGACTGTGCATGCTTAGTTCCAATCCATTGCTCCTCTAAGAGAAGCCATGGATTGGATGTGATCTCGAGTGATGTCAGCTTGGATGCTGACATCACCAGAGGAGGAGCTGGAAGCTGCAGAGGAGGAGTCTTGACACTGGAGAAGAGGTGAGTAATCTTAATTTTACTTATATTTCTTATAATGATTTATTTTCGAGACTATAGGTTCCATTTAATTAGTGGTCAAAAATATCTAAACAACTTATACGTTGAGATACTTATCAACGAGCATTTAACATTAGTAATTCAGCAAATTTAATACCAGTTTTTGCAATATATTTTGAGTATTATTTTCTTTTTAATAAATAGAGAAATAGTGTATTTTTCCTATGAACTTGATATGCATAATTTATTTTAATACTATCCCCGAGAGTGCATTATTTAGCTACATCCTCGAGAGTACAGAAATGCACCTAATGTTTACTATTTATTGTTTTTGGGTGTTTCTCTTTTTTGTTGTCCAAATTGGTTAATTTAGAGTTCTTATTTTGTATTTGAATTTTGAGTGCTCTTTTTAAGTTGTACATCTCAACCCACATTTTAACAATGAATACTCGTTCGTGTTTGCATATGTTCATGGCAATATTTGGTCTGATTTAACTATTCCATAACCTTATAAATAAAACCAAGATATAAATCTTCCACATTATATATTGTTTTACCATATTTATTTCTCTTTACTTAGAATGCTTGATTTAATACCTTTACTATATTATCTACACGTCTACATTTTCCATAATCTGATACAAACAAAGATATTTTACAACCTTTTGTGCTGTTTTTCTGAACACTGGGGAAAGGAATGTCTAATATCCGTTCTATTTCGTATAAGCCATTCTCTGTAGTCTAACCTTGCAAATTGAACTTTTGCCAGTCAATCTTAGCTCATAATGAAGGTTTCAGCAGGCTGTGAACTCAAATGCATCAACATTATATATAAAGATAGTATTATTTATTTATTTATATATATATATATATATATATATATATATCATGCCTACACATTGTCCTATGTATAAAAAATAATAAGCTATTAATGACAAAATCATTTAGGCATCTAGACACTAGAGGTGACACGGGCACAGCAGGTAAAAGATTGATATATCAAATAGCATTTGATATTGTGCTTTTATTATTGAAATAAATCGATTGTCGGGTGTACATTCAACATCTCACTTAGCACATACTTCCCAACTTTCCCTGTTTAGGTGGAACCCTCTTTTCTTTCATAATGTCCTTAATTTCTAGGAGCTTCAAATTGTTGTTTTTTCTGAATGGACTTTAAATGTGATTTATGTTTTTTTTTCTGTAGCCCCCCCCCCCCCCCCCCAGTGCCCCTAATTTGTAACACAACGTTCATAAATTATAAGTGTGAAATTCATAGAGTTGTTTTTTCCATGACTTTTGCATCAACAATGTGTGAATTCTGTTCTCTTTGGTAAAATGGTGTTGTTGCTGTACATATGGTTCCTTGTGTGGCACATGGGCTAATCTCACACCTGCTGGGATGAACAGTCTAGAGCAAGGATATATTTTGTAGAAAGCAGTTGGAATAAACATGAAACTTTGATGAAATTTATGGCGTGGCACACTTTCTAGACACAATGAGTTCTCAAGAATATTAAGCAGTCCAGACCAAGCTACTTGACAATGAAAGCGTAGCTATTATTATTATTATTATTTTATTATTATTTTATTATTATTATTATTATTATTTTATTATTTATATAGTGCCAGCAAAATTCTCTAGCGCTGTACAATGGCTATGATAAATAAGTCATGTTGCACACGCTGGGCACAATACTATAAAAAAAATGGATACTCTGGAAATCTCAACTTTTTCCTGCTTTTTTGAGCTTGCTACCAGGAAAAGTCTGTGGAGAGCATCCATACTTACAAGAAGTTGCAACCGAGACAAACTAACTCTACATTATTCACATAGAACACAGACTCTTACACAATCCTTTACAATAAATATTCAGTTTTGATTCAAAGGTTAAGAAAGTACATTTGATATTTTTTATTTATTTATTTGACCATTAGAGTCAAAAATATCTGTATTGCCATGGTCTTGGCAACATAACTGATTGACTAAATTCCACTCCCAGTAAAATAGTTACAGTAAAATATACAGGTACAGCATTTGTAATTTAGAGTAATCTAAACAAAAAATGTCCCCAGGTGGTGTATTTGTATTATTTTAATGTGGAACATAAAAATGTCCATTAGAGGGAGCTATTTAATCACATTGAAACATCTATGGGAGAAGAAAAGTGAGGTCAATGTAAAAACTTGAAAAAAAATACATATTTTTTGCTTTTTGTCAAAGAATAGAATAACCTCTCTTTGGGGATGGTGATTTCCAAATCTAAGTAATTTGATGTCCAGTGCCTGTACCTCTGGATTGCAGTGGACATGGTCTATGGGATTTCATGAGCCATAGATAATGTTACATGTCACATTATAAAGACTGTACTGTACAGTGTGGAGATATGAATAATCATTATGAAACAGTATCACTACTGAGCCTTTGTCTATCACCAGTGATAACCATTATCACATTTTACATAAGGATTGATAAGAGCAAAATATCATTTATTATTATTAAGAATTATGCCACAATGGCATGGCTTAGGATGGATTAGAAAATATACAAAATTATACAACTACAAGAGGGAAAATCTATAAACGATAAATATATATATCAGTACACAGAAAGGATTAATAATCAATCGCCATCTGCTATACATATATATGTCCAACAGTGTGTACCCCAAGGAGACAACTTGA
The DNA here is from genome assembly GCF_036172605.1 of Pelobates fuscus. Taxonomy (NCBI): domain Eukaryota; kingdom Metazoa; phylum Chordata; class Amphibia; order Anura; family Pelobatidae; genus Pelobates; species Pelobates fuscus. The sequence goes on from NC_086320.1 coordinate 29,456,266, forward strand.
AGAAGGAATTGGACATCCTATAAGTGTCCACAGGCGTTTATCATTTGAGTCATATGATACTATGACTCTTGACTTGTGAGTGATACTCCTTGTGTTTACATATTAAATTTTATCTGTTCCAACAATATTGCACTATTGTTTTGCATTTTTATTCACAGATTTATACTGATTCTAACTCATTTTAGGAGCTCCACCTTACGTATGTATATGGTCTATATGTTATAGTAGTGGTCTAGGGGACACCACTAAAGGTGTTTAGAGCTTTACACTTCCATCTGTTTCCTCCTTATTGTGCACTTATTTTGTTGATTTAGCAAATGATCCCACCAGGGGCTCCAAACGATTGATGAGTCAAGTTCAAAGTCTGGTCAATTGACAAATATAGCCCTTCCATTTTAGTCCTGTATGCTGTCCAGCCACCATTGCAGTTCCAATCCATCAATGGAACAGGCTGGTTGTACATGGGATTTCTGTGCAGAAATTCGGCTTTCATTTATTACATAGCACGGTAGGACCCACTTTTGCATTGCAATTTTTGCAGTATCAGTGTAATATTTATCAATTTTTATTATATTAATACCACCACGTTTTTATGATTATTGTGCTTTGGTATGTCTTACATACACTACTCGATATGTGTGTCCCGTGTCATTTTAATTTATTTTTCTATTTTACATATAGTTTTTGTGTCATATACATATATGTTTTTTTTTTTTTTTTACTTTTTAGGTTAGGTGGTGGTTTGCTTTGGACTCTTATCTTTATTTTCCCTTTGCCTTGCTTAATGGTTATTTGGTTTCATTGATTGGCTTGTTGCTTGTACTGGGAGTAATGTTACCATCTACAATATGGCTTTATGTACACTACGTTGACATTATGTGCATGCGCTGCGGTATGTGTGCACCTCTTCACTGTTGGTTGCTACTTTATGGCATTGCGTGCGCTGGCGTAATTGATTGTGCATGTGCGTTTTGGATATACGCAGTCTTTCTAAGTAAGCCTCTGACTTGTTCTCTGACGGACCATGGTGACGCTCGCAGTATAGCTAGGTGGAACGCTTGCACGCATTTTTACATTCTTTAGCCAGTTTGCATTTTACTTAGTGTGTATGGCGTCGCGTGCGCCGGAAGTTTAGAGTGTGCATGCACGGATGTTTGGGTCCCCACTATGTAAGTTTTAAGATTTATTAAGCTACATTATTATTTCTGTTATCGATTATTTTTGTGCATGTTAATTGTACAAACATTGTTATTATTTCCTGTGGGTTAGTATTCCTTAAGATACCAGACGTAATTACGTCACATGCAGTCTTTTTTTTAAATCAGTCCTGATCATAGCCATCAACTGGATATGAGGTATTTATGTCAGGATGGGGAGGTAAGTGTTTTACGACGTTCCTTCAGAAATACATTTTTAGTGGCCGAAACATTGGAGGTATAGATTTACATTCTATAAGTTCAGATTCTATAAATTCAGAGAAGGGCTGCTAAACTGGTTCATGGATTGCAGGATAAAACTTACCAGGAAAGGTTAAAGGATCTTAACATGTATAGCTTGGAGGAAAGACGAGACAGGGGGGATATGATAGAAACATTTAAATACATAAAGGGAATCAACACAGTAAAGGAGGAGACTATATTTAAAAGAAGAAAAACTACCACAACAAGAGGACATAGTCTTAAATTAGAGGGACAAAGGTTTAAAAATATCAGGAAGTATTACTTTACTGAGAGGGTAGTGGATGCATGGAATAGCCTTCCAGCTGAAGTGGTAGAGGTTAACACAGTAAAGGAGTTTAAGCATGCGTGGGATAGGCATAAGGCTATCCTAACTATAAGATAAGGCCAGGAACTAATGAAAGTATTTAGAAAACTGGGCAGACTAGATGGGCCGAATGGTTCTTATCTGCCGTCACATTCTATGTTTCTATGTTTCTATGTTTCTATCACACAGAACAACAACTGTAGCTTAAATTGCTGAAAAACTTAATCATGGCCATGATAGACAGGTGTCAGAACTCACAGTGCATCGCAGTTTGCAACGTATGGAGTCGCGTAGCCACAGACCGGTCATAGTGCCATGATGATCCCTGTCCACTGCCGAAAGCACTTTCAACAGGAACATCAGCTTCAGAACTGGAAAGTCGAGCAATGGAAGAAGGTTGCCTGGTCTGATGAATGACTTTTTTTTGGAAAAAAAAAAAAGTATGTGTGCCTTGTTTACCTGAGGAGAGATGGCAGCAGGACTGTGGCCTCTTTTAATCCACCCTGCCACACTGCACAAATAATTCAGAAATGGTTTGATGAACATGACAAATAGTTCAAGGTGTTGCCTTGGCCTCCAAATACTTACTCCTATTGAACATCTGTGAGATGTGCAGGAACAACAAATCCGATCCATGGAGGCCACACCTCGTAACTTGCAGGATCTTCTGCTAACGTCTTGGTGCCTATACCAGACATGTTCAGAGGTCTTGTGGAGTCTATACCTCAATGAGTTGTTTTGGCAGCCAAAGGGGAACCTGCATGATATTAGGCAGGTGGTTTTAATGTTGTGGCTGATCAGTGTATATCACAACTTTCTAACTTATGGAGCAAAAGAGGAGATAAACAGATGTAACTAGTTAGTTAGTTCCAATTTTGTTAATTTGCACATTGATATCATACAAATCACTGTATTTTAGATTGACCAACAGTGGAAACTGGAGAGTTGTAACACATTCAAGAATGTTTAAAATGTTTTCCACATTTTTAACGACAGAATAGTTTATGTAAATAATCAGACTCTGATGTCTAATATTTTCTTTTTTTACAAATAGATTATGCACTTACTGATATTATAAGACTGTTATTTTAGGTAGGGTAAAAATAAAAAAGGCATATAAAAGTAGGCATTAATGTTCTTTGTTTTAGACAGTAATATAAAATCAACACAAACGTATTTTATTGCTGGAATAGTTAAAAAAAAAAAGTAAAAAAGAAACACAAAAAAAAAAGAAAGAAACACAAAAATTAAATTGCAAAAAAAATCAAGCAGCGCGTAGTATGTTCCTGTAGAATTTGGCATAATTCCCATTTTTGTCACGTCAACAATAATATATAATTGTTTAAGATCAGTGGGTGATGATTATGCTCAGCCTAGAAGTAAGTAAGTACTTGATATTATTCAGGACAATACACACTCTGCACGCAGTGATTTGTAAAACTGTTTATTTCTATTTAACAGGAATATTTTTGTAAAATCCAACAACTGATAATTATAAAATGAGTGCTAGTGGGTAGTCGACCTACTTCTGAGTTTGGAGTTGAATCCTGATGTTTTGGTTTTTTTTTTAATACTTTTTGTGACAGATTCCCTGTCCCTGGATTAAAAAGCTTTCTGTTCCATTCACCTGTCTGTTCAGTAGATTGCATTCCCCTCCTATTCATTGTCCCGTTCGACTACCGATCAACTGCACAAACCAGTTGTTTGGCTGGGTGGCCGCAGTTCCGAAGGACAACCACAAGAAGGTGGCCATCTTGTTTGCATGAACTCAGGCAGCGGTGTTTGGGCATGAATCTCATGGAACTGAAATCAGACACAAACTCTCGAACACCGCTGGACTTCCATCATCACCTGCGTTCGGTTCTACACAATTTAGAAGTGCACCGTCCGGTGGAATCGTTCCGACCACTAGCCCTGATTGTATGGAACTATTTTGGGCATGGGACCATGCGTGTGGTCGGTCAAAAATAAGACTTCCAGGAAATTCCTGAACCGACATGGGTGATTTTTGGATATGTTGTTCACCGAGATCGGGGCTATCAGGGGATATAACTTTTGTGGGAGTTTTGTAGGTTTATAAAAATGTGTGTATTTGTGTCTGGAGATAATTGAGTTAATACAGTACTTGACTCAATTATCTCCCAGGTACAGAGGAGGGATTGACCTAGTTATGTGTGGGAGTGTCCTGGATCTGAGAGTCAATGTAATTGTGTATTAGTTTCTGCTGTGGTTTACGCTAAGGTCCAGGGGGGAGTGCCCCTTGCATGGGGACTGTCATAAAAGGCCAAGTGTGGTCCCATTAAAGTCAGTTCCCCCTCAACATGCAGCCTCATCTCGTGATTGTAGAGAACAGCTAAAACTGCTTCGGGTTGCTACACTGGCTATAATCACTAGCTCTTGTAAGAGCTACACAGCTATACCTTCTAGACTCTCTGGAGTAGGAGAAGTTCACCCACTGGAAGCTGGATCCTGGGCTTGGGTCCAGGGTGGTTGGAGGACAGAGATATATAAATATTCTTCAGATGATAGGTTAAATAACAAATAAAGAAATAAAACATATATAAAATAGGAAAATGAAAAAAGTATATTTAAGATGGCTCTGAAAGGAAATAGATCCAGAATAGTTACATTTAATATTAGATTGACAATCTCTTTGAGAGTACATTGGCTTAGATATTATTTGTAACAAAGTGAAGAAACACTGTAGCCAGAGCCGGCCCTTCCTCCAGGCGACTTAGGCAGTTGCCTAGGACACCCCTCAGGAGCACCAGCCCCCCTCATGTTGCAGCCATCTGAACGCTCTATAAAAAGCCTCAGGCGGCTGCAGCACTGCCCAAGCCGGCGGGTCCATGAGGGCGCAACAGGCCGGGGGCGCAAGACATGAGGGATCAGCGCTCCCTCCTGACAGTCCCTCAGTGTAGCATGGCCGAGCTCTGGTCCGGTCCACGGTACAGGAGCATCTGTTTCCTGTAGCTGGCCAGACTGTCAGGAAGTGCTCACTCAGTGCAATGCGATGGATGCAGTAGAAGAAAAATATAAAGGGAATAATCAAATAATGACTTATCATTTATCTTTTCTATTATTATTACACATTGTCTTTCTCGTTAATCTAAAAATATAGTGACAATGTGTACATATGATATCCCAATACATATAATTAGAATAAAAGGTATGTATACAGAAATAAGAACTAGAAGGCTACTAGATCGAGATCCTTATTTAGTCCACCATTTTCCAAGGTGTCCAATGTGTCTATCCAATATGATTCTCGATGTCTCAATCTCTTTTGTCTATCCCCTCCTCTTGCAGTGGGGGGGAGGGGATAGTTTCAATACCCTTTACCATTAGGTTTTTGGGGTCTCCGTAATGGGCTTCTGCAAAATGGGCTTTTCTTCTTATCGCACTAATGTGTTCATAAATCCTCATTTTTAATTTTCAACATGTGCCAATATACTGCTTTCCACAGGAGAATTCCAGAAGAGAGATCAAATATGGAGTGTTGTGATTAATCAATTAATAAACTGTTCAATAGCATATTTGTTATTTTCTTTATGATTCAAAGAGAAATGTTTATTTTCTCTTTTTGGAATGTGAGGACATACAATACAATTTTTTCTTCCACATCCCCCCAAAAAGATTATTGATGGAACGAAAGAAAGTGGTTTCTGTTGTCCATCTCAGATCATGCTAGGAGCTATGGTCATATTTTTCCTAAACACAAGCCTTTTTTTTTTTTTATTATGAATATTCATAACTTTGTGTTTATCATCTACATCGCTGAATTATTATATGTAGTTATAAACTTAGGGATTGAATTCTCCTTCTGGATTATCTGAGTATTCTTTTTCCGATCTATATTTTCTATTTCCCTGGAGATGTTGGTATTTATAGTGTTTTTATTGAAAGGTCAGAGTCTAACGTTCTACTTTAAGTTCTTGTGGCCTGCTACAATATTTTTTTATCCTCATGTATTGGGTCTTTGGGATATTCTATATCCATCCTGTATGGTGTGAACTTCTTGCATCTAAAAAAAGTTAAGATCTACCAGCTTATGGTGTTTTTTTGTTTGGAGGCATCCATGTTCTTATTGGAATATATTAAGGTCCAGAAGTACAATGCTTTCTCTACTTGCTTCATGTGTAAAGCTTAAGTTCATGTTGTTAGAATTGGTATGTGCAATAAATCTTCCTCCTCACCTCACCATACAATTAAAATGTCGTCAATAAAACACCAATCACAAAGCAAGTTATTCTTCCAGATGTATTTACTCTCCCACCATTCTATAGTCAGATTGGCATAGGATGGTGCCAGTTTTGTTCCCTTGGCCGTACCAGTGATTTGAAGATAGCATTGATTATTGAATAAAAAATTATTATGTTCTAATACAAAGCTGGTACAATCTAAAAGTCTTGTTGATTTGGACTCATCTCATTAAGTAGATCCTTCTTGAATGAAGAATATTAGTATTTAGGGAGGTGACATCTAAACTAACTAGTAAGCAATCTTGAGACCATTCTATATCTGGGATCAGTTGTAACAGATGTAGCGTATCTTTGAGGTATGATTCCAAATGCGTGACCATATGTTGTAAATAATTGTCGACATATGCTGACATATTACTCGGAAGAGAATCAATCCTTGACATAACAGGACATCTGGGTGGGTTCATCAAACTTTAGTGTATTTTTGTCAGATGATAGAATATCGGGTGTTCTTGGTATAGAAAGCCAAACCACCTTTGTTCAAAATACCCAAAGTCTTTGCTTCCATTAGTAGTGTACACATTTCCTCAACAAATATAGGAGTAGGATCTTTGTCAAGTTTTCCCAAGAAGTCTTATATTATAATGAAAAAAATGATTGAAATGTATTTTAAGCCTGTAATTATGCACTTCTTTCAGGGACAGGATGATAGACAGGTCATATCTCTCAGTGTAAAAGCAGAAAAGAGATAGTAAGTTGTATCACCAGACCAGAATGGTTGGGCTTACCAGACTTAGAGAAGCACAGACCAAAAGACCAAAGCAAAATGTGTAAAACGTTACAGATGGGTTTGGGACAAAAAATGACAGTGAAAAATGAAACAAGACACCCTGCACTCTGGTTCCGCCTTACGATTCAGCCACTATCTCTGGAGGTGCTTTGTGCAATAATGGATACCACCAATCCATCCAAGTACCAGGAAAACAGAAGAACAGGCAACACTCCAGAATACATGTGGTAACTTTATTTATTAGAGGGTAAGTCACCTTTAGCAATGCAACGTTTTGACTCGACCATATGTTAATCATGCATGAGGTGACTTACCTTTTAATAAATACATTTACCACTTGCATTCTGGGAGGCTGACCATTCTTCTGTTTACCTGGTAGTGAAAAATGAATCAGAATGGGCAGAATCAAGCAGAGCACACTCTGAATAGGTAAATTATGCTTGAACACTGAAGCAACTGCTGTAAACCACAAAAAAATCTGATATATTAAGTGATGGGTACTGCATTATTAGTGGATGGTACTGAGGAGCACTCAGAGAAACTTGGAGTCACATGGTACATGGTTGGAATGCCTGGCAACAGAACAGATTTTGCTCAGTTATTACATATCAGAAAAAGTGGGGACGCATGGAGTGAGTGCTCCGTTTGTAGAGCCAAGTGAAGCGAGGAAAGTATCGCTAAAAATAATTTTTCTTCAGCTAAGCCCTTTTAGATTGTCCTCTGGTTACGAACCCTCCTATCTGTTAAAACCTCTAGCTACTTTAACTCTAACTCTAACCGCTCATTGCTACATCGCTGGCTTTTTTACCACTAAAGCAGCACCGCCGGCTTTTTTTTTTTTTTTGATTTATCGCTAAAGAAGCTTTAACTCACAAGTACAAGCCTGCCACAAGCCTGTCCGGGAGTGCAGCTGAGGAGAGCTGAGAAGCTGAGGAGAGCTGTTGCGAGACCGGAGGCTGGAGTCTTATGATTTAGCTACAATAACCGCTTATTGATACACCGCCGGCTTTTTTTTTACCGCTAAAGCAGCTTTGACTCACAAGTACAAGCCTGTCACAAGCCTGCCCGAGTGCAGCTGAGGAGAGCTGAGGAGAGCTGCTGCGAGACCGGAGACCGAAGGCTTATGATTTAGGTAACATATACAGCACTTGCTACATTGCTACATTGCTACACGGCTTGCTTGCTTGCCTGCTTGCTACATTACTACATTGCTGTTACAGTGCTCATTGCTACATTGCTATATTGCTACATTGTTGCAGCGTCTGGGACGTTTGAGAGATATTTGGGAGAACGTGTAGAACTGTAACTGTAACAAAACTGTAACAAAAAAAACTAACAAAACTAAATATGTCTCCAGCTAAGCAAACAAAACTAACTGATACAACTAGGTATAGTAAAAGGGAACGCCAAAAACAATCTCAAGATGATACTTTGGAGGACTCCCAGCCCAGAACACAGTCTCCGGATTCAGAGAATCAGCAGGAGGGTCAGACAGAGGGTTCGATTAACCCATGTCAGGTACAAAATAGCTTGGAGGATGGGCAAGTGACTAAAGAGTATTTGAAGCAAATATTACAGGAGTTGAGGGTTACTATCCGAGAAGATTTTACCACCATTACATCAACGTTACATCAAGAATTGGCAGAAATAGGTGACCGCACTGACCGCCTAGAGAGGGGGACAGAAGAGTTACGTGCGGAACATAACAAGGTGATAGAAAAACTCAATAAGTTGGAGGAAGAGAACGCCAAATTGTGGCATAAATTAGCAGAAGCGGAAGACCGATCCCGCCGAAATAACATAAGGTTCCGTGGGGTAGCGGAGTCTGTTAAAGGGGATCAAATTCAGTCCTATATTATGAACATGTGTTTGGCTCTTGTACCTGCACTAAACGACAGCATGTGGGAACTGGATAAGGCACATCGGCTGCCGAGACCGAAACGCCTCACAGTAGAAATCCCAAGGGATATAATCGTGCGATTTCACCATTATAAATCAAAAGAGGCGCTTCTGAAAGCAACAAGAGAGATCTCAACGCTACCCTCACCATACAGTGCAATATCGCTATTTGCAGATTTATCAGCTTCAACTTTGGCCAGGTGGAGAGAGTTCTCATATATTACTAAACAACTACGTGATCATAAAATGGAGTACAGATGGGGCTTTCCGCCTAAGCTGATGGTTTGGAACAACAGCAAAATGACCACTATTAAGGACGTGGAGGAAGGCCTGGCTGTTTTAAAGGATTGGGGCATAGAGTTAACTCAGAACGCTGAAGAAATTAGAGGGATATCAGTTATACATAAATCCCTGTCCCAGCCATCTTTGCAAAAAATTCGACAGGATTGGCTAGTGGTTGAGAAGACCTCTCGCCAGACATCTCAGCAACCTCTTCAAGGGTAGAAGGCCTCAGCCTGGATACTGACGCTGCTATTTTTGTTGTTCCCTACATATGTTGCTAGTTTGGTCACCTAAGCACTATAAATATTTAAAAGGAAATTTGGAACTCTCTGGAGCTGTGCTAAGTGAAGGGTCTGAAGGTTGTGAAAAATGATAGTCTGAGTAACCTAAGTAAATTTGTTAGATGTTAATTCTAGATCCAATTGTCAATTGGACGTCAGTCTAGCAGTCTGGTAAAAAAACTATTTCTTTTTTTTTTTTTTGTAATGCTGCAGGTAATGATGTATATATGGCACGGGGAAAAAGCAGCATTTATGGTTGCTTTAGGAGTTGTATGCCCAGGCCATATGGTTATGCTCCAATACAAGGAAGCTTGATGGATTGATTAATTTGAGGTCTATATATCGTTAAAACCGAGGTTTACTTTAGTGTAAGCTATAAACAAGGTAACTTGCTGCAATGAGGATGAAGAAGCAGTCGAGTTGGTTATAGGAGGGCTTGCTCCAAAATTTTTTTTTTTTTTTTTTTTTTAAGCTTATATCAGTATAATATATTTGTTAATCTCTCTGCGAAATAAGGCTATAAAGCCGTCAGGAAAATAAATTGTACCTGCATTGATATATATTTATAAATTTACAGTTTAGTTTAATTACCAAGTAGTAAGTTGACAGGAATCAAATTACTTCTTTATTTATTTTTACTTATTTTTAAATATTTTTTTGTTTATCAGACAATTTAACATAAGCAAAACATTGATTGTGTTTAGCTGTGTTTTGTTACAATGATATTGAGGTGCCCTTTTATAAAGCAGGGGATAAGAACAGTAGATACAGTAGATAGAAATGATACTGATAAAGCGATAAGCAGCATTGACAGAATAGATTAAGGCTCAAGAACGGGATCGTTCCACACGACCCCCCTTAAGGGACGCTTGAAGGGATGGTTTCCCTTGCGACCCAAAAATTATTCTCATTCTTGGGAATCTGTGAAAATATTTTCTATTTTATTAATTTCTATTTAGTTTTTTATTCTTATTTTCAATTTAAATTTTCTAAGCTTTTGCAGTTTAAGCTTCCTTTTTTGTTTTTCTGTTTTTGTGTAAGGTCTATAGCGAGATTAAAAATATGTAACTGGGCGAGGAAAAAAATAAAAAAGGATAGAGGTTTGTTAAAACCTTTTTGTCAAAATAATTATAGAAAAGATTATATCTATAGAGATATCTCTGACCACTAGTGGTTAAAGCAAATAAGAAATTTAATTTGGAGTATGGTTTATTACTTTAAATGTATGTCTATGAATGTCAATGGGCTAAATAGCCCGTTTAAGAGACGGGTAGCAATACAGGAGATAAATAACTCTAAAGCATCAATAATATGCTTTCAATAAACACATTTTTGTATAAGAAATCCTCCAACTTTCAAACCTATAAGGTACCCGCAAATATATCATGCTCTTTCACCTCATAAAACAAAAGGGGTCGCTATAATGTTTCACGAGGATTGGTCATTTAATCAGGAGTTAATATATAAAGATAGGCAAGGTAGACTACTGATAGTGGTTGGAAATTTAAATGGAGTACAAATAACAGTAGCCTCGATATATGCCCCGAATAATTCACAAATCTCTTTTTTGAGTAGAGCATTTTCCGAAATCAAGGCCTTGTGTAAAGGTCAAACTATAATTTGTGGAGACTTCAATTGTACAATAGACCCAAATATGGACATAAAGAGAAGTAATGGCAAGAACCCACTACATCAGACTACCCTCTTGAGCTTAAAATTTTCTAAACTTATTAACTCATATGATTTGTATGACACATGGCGCTGTTTATACCCAGGTGAGAAAGACTATACTTTTTATTCAAACGTCCATAGCACTTATTCTAGGATAGATATGTGCTTAGTGGATAAAATAACATTACTGAACGTCACTGAGACAAAAATAGGAATCAGAACCTGGTCAGATCATGCTCCACTTGTTATTACTTTTAAAGCACAATTTGCAGCGAGGGGCAGAACCATATGGCGACTCAATGAATCTCTTTTAAATGAAACAAATTTAGTTTCCAAAATTCGTACAACAATTAGGTTCTTCTTTAACGACCATATTCATGACCCCTCCAGTAGTGTAACAAAGTGGGTGTCACTTAAGGCAGTTCTTAGAGGATTATTTATACAAGCAGGTTCGATAAGGAAGAAGAAGGTAGTGGAAGCTAAAGGGAATCTACTAAATAAGCTTAGTGAACTAGAGAAAGCAAATAAATTAAACCCCACAAAAATGCTAACAAATCAAATAGCAAGTACTAAACAAGCACTGCAAGAGCAGTCCATAAATACAATGGAGAGACAAATGAGAAAACTTAAACAGACCCATTATTTACAGGGTAATAAGGCTGGCAAACTATTAGCGAGTAAATTAAAGACACAATACTTACAGACTAAAATACCATTTTTGTTAGATTCAAACAGTACAAAATTGTATAATCCACAAGAGGTAGTAGAGGAGTTGGCTTCCTTTTACCACAAATTATATAACTTAAAATTGGACATCAAGTTGCATCAGCCTTCAAAAGAGGAAATATCTACCTTTCTTAATGAGGTTAATATGCCTAGATTATCCGACCAACAAATTAGGGCTCTTTGTGAACAAATTTCAGAAAATGAAGTAAGAAAGGCGATATATGCACTTCCTAAAAATAAAGCTCCGGGTCCAGATGGGTTTCCAAACAATTTTTACTTAACTTTTGAGACCCAACTTACACCACACCTTACAAACTTATTCAATCAATTCAAGATTTCTGGGTCTTTACCAGAAGAAATGCTTCTGGCGCACATAATCACTCTGCCTAAACCAGGCAAAGTCCCTAACGAGAGTGTTAATTTAAGACCTATATCCTTATTAAACACGGACATTAAAATATATGCAAAGATTTTAGCCATGCGAATCAAGCCTATGTTATTTGATTTGATCTCACCGGAGCAATCGGGGTTTGTCCCATCAAGACAACCAGGAGACAATACTCGCCATTTTCTAAATTTAATCACGTGGGGACAAACGAATAACCAAAGGGGTATACTATTAGCCCTTGACGCTGAGAAAGCGTTTGACCGCCTAAATTGGTCCTATATGCAAGACGTTTTGATAAGAATGGGGTTCCCTACAGCCTTTTTGAGTAATTTAATGACCCTTTACTCTAAACCTGGCTTTTTGTCCAGATCATTCCAAATAACAAATGGATCCAGGCAAGGTTGCCCATTATCACCATTGATTTTTATTCTTTGTATGGAGCCCTTAATAAGATATATTAAATCTCAGGAAGCTATTAAAGGTGTAATCACACCAATAGGTAAACAAAAAATTGCTTTATTTGCGGATGATGTCCTTCTATTCTTATCAGACCCAGAATCATCAATTCCACAGTTACTCACCACACTGGAAAGATTTGGACAAATATCATATTACAAAAATAACTCTAAAAAATCACAGGCGTTGGTTTTAGGACTCCCAATAGACATCAAAAGCGATATATCCGTTTGACTGGCGTAAAACATCTATTTCTTATTTAGGCATTAAACTCCCTACAACACATAAGTTGATAATAAAAGAAAATCACCTACCACTTATATATAAACTGGACTATCAACTTAAAACATGGGAGAATAAAGAAATATCTTAGTTGGGCCGTATACAAACAATAAAAATGATGATTTTGCCACATATTCTTTATCTTTTTCGCACACTGCCAATTACTATCCCAAATACTATACTTCAGAAGTTCCAGTCATTGATCAATGCACATATATGTAAAAGGAAGCCACCAAGAATTGTGCAAGACCAACTGTGGCTTCCATTTGTTAAAGGTGGTTTAGGAGTCCCAAATGTTAGATCTTACTATAAGGCTACTATACTTGCTCAAGGCCTTTCAACGTTAGAAAGGGCTTCTTGCCCGATATGGCTACCATTAGAAAGCTTTCAGTTCCCACAAAGCTCACTAACCTCCATTCTCTGGTCGGGGATTAAAGTAAATAATAAGGCAGTAGACTTGCTCCCATCTACAAAAATTATTTTGCATATATGGAGAGAGTCCATTTCTAAACTTTCTTTAGGACAAGACTTATTATTTGCAGCACCCTTGCAGACTCTCTCTGCTTTTACCTCAGACTTGCAGCTAGATTACTGGATACAGTTAGGGGTACGCTATATACGGTTACTATATAATGATTTAGGTATGAAATCATTTCCGGACTTGGTTAAAGAATATTCTCTACCACCCAGGGAAATATTTACATACCTACGAATTAGGAACATTCTGCAAATAAATAAAATTCAAAAAATCGAGTGATTAACACCATTTGCTCTAAAATGTACAGGGAGATTGCCTAATACTAGAGCTTTGTTCTTTTTGCTACAATATTCTCTTGACACAAGGGGAACCTAAGAAACAGGAATATGCTCTAAAATGGGAAAGAGATTTGAAGGAATCATTCCCGATAGCAAGTTGGTTCCGGGCATTAAGGATAACTAAAGGGGTTTCCAGTAGTCTTAACCATTGGGAAGCCTATTGCAAGATTACTATGCGATGGTACTGGGTGCCAGCTAAATTAGCACATATTTTTAAGGGGACGAGCAATTTATGTTGGAGATGTTTAAAACACGAGGGGTCTCTATTACATATTTTTTGGTCATGCCCTAGTATTATTAAATTATGGGAGGAGATCGACAATTTTTTTAGGGTAGCATTGAAGGTTAATATTCCATTTAAATCAGAGTGCTTTTTACTTCATATATTTCCCACACAGCTTCGTGAAGAAAAATTTATGATTATCCATTGTTTAACCGCAACAAAAATTTCAATAGCCCACAAATGGAAATATAAACAAGCACCAACAATAGCAGAGGTCTTGTGCAGATTTGATTCCTTTAGCATTTATGAAAAAATGGCAAGTCGATTAAAGGGTAGAGAAGATCTATATAAGCGAAGATGGCACCAGTGGTTGGAGATAAGAGATCAATATGCATCAGTGTTAAATAATGTCAAATAGACCTTACCTTATGTGTTTTTTCTCATTTTTTATTTTTATTTTATTTTATTTATTTATTTATTTATTTATTTTGGGGGGGGGGAGTGCATTACATTTAGAAGGATGGAATAAGGAGAAGGTACAATAGCATAGTAAGAGGTTGATATTACTATTACCGTATATGGGCTGTGTTAAATGTTATGCATGTTTCCCATTTTCCCTTGTTTTTCTTCTTTCTGTATCCCAGTTTGATGCTTCAGGGTCATATGATAATGACCGTTGTTATCAACATGAAACATAAATAAAAATAAAAATAAGATATTTAAAGAAAAAGTGGGGAGTACATGGACTCGTGTATATGCTAAATAAATGGCAAAATGTGCCAAAATGCAGAGATCATGGACAAAAGATGACACGCTATTAGTTATTATCTTGAGTGCCTTAAAAATGTGGGGAAATTGGGACACGTCTCAACATTTGACATGAACGCATTTTGGAATGCCTACATTGTGTCAGTGTCTGTGCCTTTACCACGGTCAAAATTGCTTTCTTTATCAGAGTTATGCAGAAAGCGATGTAATGCCAGTGATAATGCAAAAAATAAAATGACCAGAACTTTTGATTTACTTGTTTATTTTTACTACTATAACATGGAATGTGTCTGTTATCACAATGAGTACAGTCACTAAGTTATGTCTCCTGAATAGACGCCAGAGTGTTGTAGTGCTACTAAACACTTCTGTTGTGTGTTTTATGTTCTCCAAAATCTTTTTTTTTTACACAGCTTTTATCAGTATAACATGGCATTCAGCTCAGTGACACACAGAGTTTAGTAGTTTGCAGTTTAGTAATAAACATTAGTAATATAAGATTTTTTTAGAGCTAGATACAAACCAGTTATTCCATTCTTCCATCTATCAGTGAGGAATTGGTATGTGGTTTGAACACGTGAAATATAATACAATTAATAACCATGACATGATATTAAGATGTACAAAGTCTATAGTTTGTGCTATGTAAACATTGCTCTTCACAAGCAAAAAAAAAGCTCTAGTAAACTTCACAGTATTATCAGGCGTTTGCAGAGAGGCTGATACAGTTTTGTTATTGGCAGGATGTCTGTGATTACATTTCCAGCTGTATTTAATACCCTTTTGCTGAAGGCCCTACTTTGGACCACCATCACAGCACGGTCTACATTATGTTAACAGATTAGGAAAGCCTTTTACAAAGAGATTACTGTTCAATGTGTGAATTTTAATATTCTCATCTATATAATCTAAAGAGATGTCGAAATTGAAGAGACTGTGTCTGTACAGTCATAAGAAGGTCAGAGAGTTCCTCATAATCTACACTATGGTTGCCAAGGGAGTAGATCTTAGATCACACCCAGTGTATTTCTTCATGGAAGGAGCCGTCCAAGTACATAACACTTCCATTGTTAGTGAATTAGCTAATCAATGTGCTGATTTGTAAATTGAGCAATATTTCCAGGTCACATAATTAATCTCTGCTTCTGAACCAGGACGTACTTGAAAACGAGAGAAATCTCAATGTATCCATCCTGGTAAAATATTTTATAAACAAATAATAACATTATATTATATTGCTTATGGTTTGATCTGCTTGTCATTGAATGACACGTATGTGCAAGTATTCAGAGCTCCGTCCAACCTGCAGGCAATCAGCATAAATGATAATGTCTGCAAGTTCTCTCCCAGCATGGTTCAATGCGTAATAAATCTAAGCAATATTTTTTCCTATAAATCATATTAATCTATTTCATGTATATTTAGCAGACATTGCTAACTTAGCATGCTATGTACAATGTCACATGGATATGGGCTGGTCCAAGAACTTGTGCTGGGTCTAAGAATAAACTGTCTTTCTTATGCTACCTAATAAAACCTGACCCCCTGAAGCCACGTCAACTCAAAGGACCTCCCACAACCATTATAATGTTCTTATCCAGAATCACGTTCCACATCACCTGCTGCCCATTACAACTGAAACTTACTTTCCCTGGACTTAATTCCCCTCCCCTCTCATGCCCTAATTGATATTCTCTGCCTCACCCAGTTATATCAATGTTTTAATATATTTCCTGCATCCTCATTTAGTTCCCAAAAACAATGTTTTCATAGCATAATATATCAATACATTTTTTTCATAGCACTATTCTCCTAGTGTAGCTTTATAACATTGCCAAAATTCACCCCAATGACATATTTTTTCATATATTTTCCTCTAAACATCATGAGCACTTCTGCTTTTAGAAGTGGACATGCTGGTGGTAGGAACCTGTATGTGAAGAATTTCTGCCTAAAACGCTGCACATCCAGAGATATTTGCACTTTTGTGCCAGGAGCTAGTTGTACCTCTGGCTCACCGGACTTGGGCAGCCTGGAACTCGGTTCTGACTGCCTGATGTCAGTTCTGTGTTACAATTACCCTTGTCATCAGTGCACACTGAGTGTTGGCAACAAATGGAATGACCTTATCCCATGGAGGCAGTGTTTTATGCTCTGTTGTGATTCCATAAAGTTTCATTGGGAATAATAAGTGTATGCTAAAAGCTTAAAAGTGTAATTAGCAGCTCAAAACACTCTGGAAGGGTATCTTACTTAGCTCACCAAACAACCAAAATTTACAATATATATTAGAAGTGCAGAAACTGTACTGCAGCTAACACCACACCTTTCTTCTATCTGGATACTTCACACTCAAAGAACACAGGTACGCCATAATAGGGAAGTACATCTGACAAAACCTCGATGTTTGATATAGATTAAATTAAAATGGAAACTCGCCTTATAGGTCCTTGGCTCTAAGGTTATGCACTTGGTGTCAAATTCTGGACTTTATATCTGTTTCTTTATTGTAATAAAGTGCTGGCAACATTGCTAAAATATTCAATTTATTAAACCACAAAAGACATACAAAAACACTAAAAGTGAACTTAATAAAAAGTCCGGCTTGTGAAAAAACGCCAAAACGTGTTTACAATAACAGCTTCTTCAGTCAGGAGTAGAGAAATAAATCTGTATTGTTCAGGGCCGTCTTTAATTTTGATTGGACCCTGGGCAAGCATTTACTTGGGCCCCCCTGACTACATATAGATACACACAAATACACTACCTGACACACATGCAGATACACACTGACCGCATATAAATACACACAAGAACATACAGATACACACAGACTACATATAGATACACTGACACACACATAGACACACACACAGATACAAACACTGACATACATGCAGATACAAAGGTACACACACTGACTACATATAGATACACCAAAACACACACTGACACACACACGAGATGGACATACTGAAACACACATACACTGACAGACATATTGACAAACACAGACATACAGAACCACACGGACACTGACAGACTCACACATAGACATTCTGTCACACATACACACAGACAGAGAGACATACTGAAACACACATACACACAGACACTGACATACAGACATTTTGACACTCATAGACAGCCATACTTGAACACACATACACACTGAACCACACAGACACTGACAGACTCACACACACAGACATACTGACACACTGACAGACATACACACATACATATATAGTGACACACACACACACTCATGCAAAATTTGATAACCACCCTCCAGTTTCTTACCTTTTCCTGGAGGGTGGCTTCCCTGGGGTCCAGTGGGTTGGCTGGGGTTGCTGGGAGTTAAGCTCTCGGCCTGGCCCCCTCCTGAGCAGCTCCTTCCTCCCGCACGGCTCCTGTTTCTGTGGGAGGAAGTGACGCACGGCTGTCACTTCCTCCCAGTGCTGCCAAAAAGCAAGGGCCCGGTCGCGCTGTTAAAGCTCCACAGCGCCCGACCGGGCCCCTGCTGACTCAGGCCCACCGGGTGGCCCTAAGTACATGGGCCACCCGATGGGCCCCCATAGTTTGCGGGCAGAGGGCAAACGGAGCAGCTGTCTTGGGCCCCCAGGCAGGGACAGGGCCCGGGGCAGCTGCCCCGTTTGCCCCGCGTTAAAGACGGCCCTGGTATTGTTCCAGGTTATTGAAGTGTTTTTTTTTGTTTTTTTTTTACCAAACAACAACCATGCATCCGGACAGCTGGTTAAAGCAAGCAACTATAAAGAGCAAAACTATTTCTACTTCTAACTGTGTTCGGCACTTATAGAAACTGAGAAAGAAGATACAACAAGAAATCAAAAAAACGGTCCGAAATAGTTTAATCCACTGTTCCTCAAATAGCAGAGTCAAGTGACAAGCCGAAGAAAAAAAGAAAAGCACACAATGCTAGCCAACCTTCTTCTCAAACAAAGACAAGAAAATATGATGACACCTACTTGTCATTTGGATTCACGAGTGCCAGAAATGAAGATTGTCCTGAAGCACAATGCTTACATTGCAAGAAAATATTGCCAAACAGTTCATTAGCACCTGCTAAATTACATCATCATTTTGAGCAAAGCCACGCAGAGTACAAAGATAAAAACATTGCCTTTTTTTAAGCGAAAGCTTCAGGAGTATCAGAAGACAAGACAGTTTATGAGCAAGAAATTTCAAATGAGAATGAAAAAGCCACATAGACTTCTTACAGAGTGAGTTATCACATAGAACTTGCTGGAGAAGCACACACAATTGGGGAATCACTAATAAAACCATGTGCAAAAGAAATAGTGTCATGTATTTTAAGTGAGAAGTTGAATAAAACAATTGAAGCTGTTTCCAACACTGTTTTGGGTCATATTCATGATCTTACTGATGACATCCAAACAGAACTCTCTTTCTTGGCTGCATCAATGTGATGGGTACTCACTGCAATTAGACAAGTCCACAGATGTTGGAGGACTTTAATTTTTGTTGGATTTCGTGAGATAGAATTTTAACAAATGGATTGAATGTGAAGCTTTACAAACTCATACCACTGGTGAGAACATCTTTAACTGTGTCCAAAAGGTTATGAACGCACACAGTATACATTGGGACAAATGTGTAGATGTGCGCAGTGATGGTGCCAAAGCAATGGTTGGGAAAGTGGCAGGCGCTGTGACACGAATAAGAAATGTAGCGAAAAACAGCACCAGTTCTCACTGTGTTCTTCACAGACATGCACTGGTAGCTAAAAATATTGCAATCTCACTTAAAACTGTGCTAGACGAATCGGTCCAGATTATTAATTTTATAAAAAGTTGAACGTTACAGTCACGACTATTTAAAATTATATGTGAAGATATGGGTAATCACCACTCTGCCCTGCTTCTGCATTCAGAAGTCTCTTGGCTATCAAGGAAAGTCATCTTGCGGTATGTTTATCACTCCAAGAAAAAAAACATTTGTAATACAATATTTTCAGTAAGTTACAGTTTTGGACTTCAGTTGTGGAGAAAAATAATTTGAACTTTGAGGATTTTCTTGTAGAAACAAAAATTGAACTTGAAGATGAAATTCGCAATTAATTTGTAGATCATCTTTGCAATTTACACTTGTCTATTAATCAGTAATTTCCATTCTTGGATTTAAGAATCTGATTGACTGAACTTCTGACAGTCAACTAACACCAAAATTTCAACAAGTTTCTCTTATAAGAATATTCTGAATTGTTGCAGCACGCAATCAAAGTTCTGTTGCCGTTCACCAGCACGTACTTGTGTGAAACTGGATTTTCGCTCTAATCTGCAATAAAACCGAAGCCGACTTGATGCAAATGCAGAAATGCAAATACAATTGTCAATTTAACCAGATTTAAAAAGAATTTGCCAAAAAAGTGAACATTACATTCTGTTCATTAAAAGATTTGTACTATGGCGCACAATGTTGGTACACTATGTCAAAAGATTCCACAGGAAAAATGAATTGGGAGCTCAATATACAGTGCCTTGCAAAGGTATTCACCGCCCTTGACTTTTTACCGATTTTGTAACATTACGGCCTTAAAGGGACTGTCCAGGCAGAGTCTTTTACTCACCTGGTTCCAGCGCCGGGAGCCTTGTGAAGCCGCGCCCCCTATTTCGTCAAAATGATGAAATAGGCGGGCGCGAGCAGGGAGTAATCAGACGCTTCCATTTGGAAGCGTCATTGCTCCCTTGTGCGCATGCGCGGCTTCGCCACACATGCGCACATACTTCAGAGGGCGGCATTCATGCCGCCCTCTGAAGTCCTGAGCGCACTACCGCGTATGCGTGCGGTGTGCGCGGCCGCGAGCTGAGCTGGCTGACAGCTCAGCTCGCGGTCTTTGCCCACCCCCTCTCCTCTCTGACAGGCTGGAGAGAGAAGGCGCGCACACAGTGCCTTCTCTCTCCTGCACACGTCAGATGTATTTTAATACATCTGACGTGTACAGGGCCTTTTTAGGGCCCTACATGATAGGAAGTCCCTCTGGTGGCCGTCTGAGTGACGGCCACTGGAGATATTCCTATCAATCAATGTAAACACTGTATTTTCTCTGAAAATACAGTGTTTACATTAGATTGCCTGCAGGGAGCTATAGATCTCACCTGAACAAATACATTAAGCTGTAGTTGTTCAGGTGACTATAGTGTCCCTTTAAGTTCAATGTTTTATTAATCTGAATTTTATGTGATGGATCAGAACACAATAGTCTAAGTTGGTGAAGTGAAATGAGAAAAATATATACATAAAATATTTTTTTAGAAACAGAAAACAGAAAATTGGCCTATGCGTATGTATTCACCCCCTTTGTTATGAAGCCCATAAAAAGCTCTGGTGCAACCAATTACCTTCAGAAGTCACATAATTAGTGAAATGATGTCCACCTGTGTGCAATATAAGTGTCACATGATCTGTCATTACATATACACACCTTTTTTGAAAGGTCCCAGAGGCTGCAACACCTAAGCAAGAGGCACCACTAGCCAAACACTGTCATGAAGACTAAGGTACTCTCCAAACAAGTAAGGGACATATATATGCTTTAAAAATTCATCCACTCAATATTTCTTTAAATAAATAGATTTTATATACACAAACATTTGTCTACAAAATGAATACAAATATTAGAATAAAGTAGATATAATAACAGCAACAGGTATCCAATGGGAAGAGTTCTCGGATCATTCCTATCTTAATAACAATTTGACCACAAAAATAAGTGGTTTGTTTTGGATTGCTTGTCATGAACAATATACACTGAACAAAATTATAAACGCAACACTTTTGTTTTTGCCCCCATTTTTCATGAGCTGAACTAAAAGATCTAAGACTTTTTCTATGTACACAAAATACCTATTTCTCTCAAATATTGTTCACAAATCTGTCTAAATCTGTGTTAGCGAGCACTTCTCCTTTGCCAAGATAATCCATCCACCTCACAGGTGTGGCATATCAAGATGCTGATTAGACAGCATGATCATTGCACAGGTGTGCCTTAGGCTGGTCACAATAAAAGGCCACTCTAAAATGTGCAGTTTTGCTGTATTGGGGGACCTGGTGGGGGGGGGGGGGGGGGAGGGGGGAGGGGTGAGGTCCGAAAACAGTCAGTATCTGGTGTGACCATCATTTTCCTCACACTGTGCCACACATCTCATTCGCAGGTTGTTGATTGTGGCCTGTGGCATGTTGGTCTACTCTTCAATGGCTGTGCGAAGTTGCTGGATATTGGCAGGACCTGAAACACGCTGTCGTATAAGTCGATCCAGAGCATTCCAAACATGCTCAATGGGTGACATGTCTGGTGAGTATGCTGGCCATGCAAGAACTGGGATGTTTTCAACTTCCAGGAATAGATGTCGCAAACATAAAATTTTCCGCAAATGTTCGCGAACGGGCAAACCAGGCGAACCGCCATAGACTTCAATAGGCAGGCGAATATTAAAAACCACAGTGACTCTTTCTGGCCACAATAGTGATGAAAAAGTTGTTTCAAGGGGACTTAACACCTGTACTGTGGCATGCCGGAGGGGGATCCATGGCAAAACTCCCATGGAAAATTACATAGTTGATGCAGAGTCTGGTTTTAATCCATAAAGGGCATAAATCACCTAACATTCCTAAATTATTTGGAATAACATGCTTTAAAACATCAGGTATGATGTTGTATCGATCAGGTAGCTTAAGGGTTACGCCCGCTTCACAGTGACAGACCAAACTCCCCGTTTAACGCACCGCAAACAACCGCAAACAGTGCATTTGCACAACCGCAAACTCCCCATTTGCACAAGGTTGGATACCAAGCTAGCCATGTCCCGTTCCTTGTCCTCACTGATGTCATTGAAGGTCTCTTCCTCCACCCAGCCACGTACAACACCAAGGGTCCCCGAAAGGTGACAACAAGCCCCCTGGGACGCCTGCTGTGTTTGGTCTTCCACTACCTCAAAGCCACCTTCCTCCTCTGACTCCTCTTCTTCAGACTCCTCTCTCTGCGTTGCCTCTCTCTGCATTATTATAAGATGTGTTAAGTAGTACTATTCCTATCAGTTTAATCCCTGTTATGTCCCCTATCAGGGGACGTGTATATGGCATTGATTTTAGGAACCGGGAGATGGAAAAAGATTCTTGGTCGGTCCTCCTACTTCAAATTTGGGGCACTGCACGTGCAATCTAATGTGCCACCAGATAGGAGTGGTGTGTTAAGTAGTACTATTCTTATCAGTTTAATCCCTGTTACATCCCCCTCATCAGGCCTTTTTTAGTCGAATGTATCGCCCACTGTCAGTCCCTTCGGGATTCATCCCTCATTCATCTTCATACAGGTGAGGTAATCTAGACTTTTTTGACCTAGGCGACTTCTCTTCTCAGTGACAATACCTCCTGCTCTACTGAAGGTCCTTTCTGACAGGACACTTGAAGCGGGCCAGGCCAGATGTTCTATCACAAATTGGGATAGCTCAGGCCACAGGTCAAAGCCTGCACACCCAGTAGTCAAGGGGTTCATCGCTCCTCAGAGTGTCGATATCTGCAGTTAAGGCGAGGTAGTCTGCTACCTGTCGGTCGAGTCGTTCTCTGAGGGTGGACCCCGACGGGCTGTGGCGATGCGTAGGACTTAAAAAGATCCGCATGTCCTCCATCAACAACACGTCTGTAAAGCGTCCTGTCCTTGCCGGCATGGTCGTGGGAGGAGGAGGATTACTTTCACCTCTTCCCCTGTTAGATTCCCGTTGTGCTGTGACATCACCCTTATACGCTGTGTAAAGCAAACTTTTTAATTTATTTTGGAACTGCTGCATCCTTTCCGACTTGCGGTAATTCGGTAACATTTCAGGCACTTTCTGCTTATACCGGGGGTCTAGTAGCGTGGACACCCAGTACAGGCCGTTCTCCTTCAGCCTTTTTATACGAGGGTCCCTCAACAGGCATGACAGCATGAAAGACCCCATTTGCACAAGGTTGGATGCCGAGCTACTCATGTCCCGTTCCTCGTCCTCAGTGATCTCACTGAAGGTATGTTCTTCCCCCCAGCCACGTACAACACCACGGGTACCAGATAGGTGACAATGCCTGTTGTGGTTGGTCTTCCTCCTCCTCCTTAAAGCCACATTCCTCCTCTGACTTCTCTTCCTCACAATCCTCTTCCAGCATTGCCGCAGGTCCAGCAAGCGATGCTGATAAGGCTGTTTCTGGTGGTGATGGTGACCACAGCTCTTCCACTTCCTCTTCACGCTCATCTATGGCCTGATCAGCCCTCTTCGCCGGGCACGCTCCAGGAAGAAAACAAATGGTATGATGTCGCTGATGGTGCCTTCGGTGCGGCTGACTAGGTTTGTCACCTCCTCAAAAGGACGCATGGGCCTACAGGCATTGCGCATGAGCGTCCAGTAACGTGGCAAAAAAAATCCCAGCTCCGCAAAGGCTGTCCTAGCACCCCGGTCATACAAATAGTCATTAACAGCTTTTTCTTGTTGGAGCAGGTGGTCGAACATTAGGAGTGTTGAATTCCAACGTGTTAGGCTGTCGCAAATCAAGCGCCTCACTGGCATGTTGTTTCGCCGCTGGATATCGGAAAAGTGCGCCATGGCCATGTAGGAGCGCCTGAAATGGCCACACACCTTCCTGGCCTGCTTCAGGACGTCCTGTAAGCCTGGGCACTTATGCACAAAGCGTTGTAAGATCAGATTACACACATGTGCCATGCACGGCACATGTGTCAACTTGCTCAAATTCAATGCCGCCAACAAATTTCTTCCGTTGTCACAAACCACTTTGCCGATCTCCAGTTGGTGCGGAGTCAACCACTGATCCACCTGTGCATTCAGGGCGGACAGGAGTGCTGGTCCGGTGTGACTCTCTGCTTTCAGGCAAGTCAACCCCAAGACGGCGTGACACTGCCGTATCCGGGATGTGGAATAGTACATGGGGAGCTGGGGGGTGCCGTTGATGTAGAGCAAGACGCAGCAGCAGAAGAGGACTCAGCCGAGGAGGTTATGGAAGAGGATGGAGTAGGAGGAGTAGAGGAGGTGGCAGCAGGACTGCCTGCAATTCGTGGCGGTGTCACCAACTCCTCTGCAATGCCACGCATTCCTTGCTTGTCAGCCGTCAGCAGGTTTACCCAATGCGCAGTGTAGGTGATATACCTGCCCTGACCATGCTTTGCAGACCAGGTATCAGTGGTCAGATGGACCCTTGCCCCAACACTGTGTGCCAGACATGCCATGACTTCCTTTTGCACAATCGAGTACAAGTTGGGGATTGCCTTTTGTGAAAAGAAATTCCGTCCGGGTACCTTCCACTGCGGTGTCCCAATAGCTACAAATTTTTTGAACGCCTCAGACTCAACCAGATTGTATGGTAAAAGCTGCCGGGCTAATAGTTCGGACAAGCCAGCTGTCAGACGCTGGGCAAGAGGGTGACTTGGTGACATTGGCTTCTTATGCTCAAACATGTCCTTGACAGACACCTGACTGAGGGCAGATGAGCAGGAACTGCTCAAGGCGAGAAACGGAGTGGCGGATGGTTGAGAGGGGGCAAGGAGGACAGCAGTGGTTGACGTGGCTGAATATGCTGGACCAGGAGGAGGATGGCGGCTTTGAGTTTGTGTGCTGCTTGTACTCATGTCCCATAGGTGTTCGTGATGTGCGATCATGTGCCTTCGCAATGCAGTTGTACCTAGGTGGGTGTTGGACTTCCCACGACTCAGTTTCTTTTGGCACATGTTGCAAATGGCATGGCTGTTGTCAGAGGCAGACACACAAAAAAAAAATGCCACACTGCTGAGCTCTGCAATGATGGCATTCTGGTGGTGGCAACAGCATGCGTTGATTGGCGTGCTGTCTGGCTGACCACGGGTGCTGATGCATGCTGTCTGACTGTGCCACTAGCTCCTTGTGACGACCTCCCCCTGCTTCCAACTCGTCACCTCCGCCTCTCTGTCTCCCCATCTGAACTTTCCCCCTGTTCTTCTTCTCTTCTTGCGGTCACCCACGTGACAACCACGGACGCATCGTCATCATCAACCTCTTCACTTGTATCTGACAACTCAGCAAAGGAAGCAGTAGCGGGTACAACATCATCATCATCACACCGTACGTCCATGTGTCTAATGCTGCCTGACTGAAACATATCCCTGTTATCTACATCCTCTGGCAATAATGGTTGCGCATCACTCATTTCTTCCAACTGATGTGTAAATAACTCCTCTGACAGATCAAGTGAAGCGGCTGTGGTGCTAGTGTTGGTGGTGGCGGCAGGCAGTCGAGTGGTAACTTGAGAGGTGCCCGGAGCTAAGCTGGAGGAGGATGGTGCGTCAAGGTTCCGAGCGGAAGCTGTAGAAGATTGGGTGTCCTATGTTAGCCAGTCAATTATGTCCTCAGAACTTTTCCAGTTCAGGGTACGTGGCCTCTGAACACTGGGCATTATTCTAGGGCCAAAGGGTATCACAGCACCACGACCATGACGGCCCCTGTGGGGTGGCCTGCCTCTGCCTGTCATTTTTTTTCGATGTGGTACTATGCGGTACTAAGCTACTGTGACAACAGATATGAGTGGCACTGTGCACTGGCAGAAGTTGGCAGAGTAGACGCTGTAGGCCTGACACACACGCTTGCAGACAACTAACTGCTATTCAATCTATTACAGTCAAAATTGCATTTTTTTTTTTTTTAAATGTACACTACTGTTACACCAGATATGAGTTGCACTGGTGTGACACTGTGCCCTGGCAGGCCCTGAAACGCACACGTGTGAAGGAAACTGACTGCTATTATTTCACAGTCAAATTTCTATTTTGTTTTAATGTACTCCACTGTTACACCAGATATGAGTTGCACTGGTGTGACACTGTGCCCTGGCAGGCCCTGAAACGCACGCGTGTGAAGGAAACTGACTGCTATTATATGACAGTCAAAAAAGTTTTGTTTTTTTTAAATGCAAGCTATTGTGGCTCCAGATATGAGTGGTGGCACTGGGCAAGTGGGCACACTATACGCTGTAAGCCTGACACACACGATGGCTGGCAGGCAACTGCAATTAGATTACACAGAAAAAAAAAAAGCAGACTGATGTTCTAGCCCTAAAAAGGGCTTTTTGGGGTGCTGTCCTTACAGCAGAGATCAGATACGTCCTGCAGGACTGTAGTGGACACTGGATACACTAGCCTAGCTATCGATTTCCCTATCTAATCAGCAGCAGCTACACTGTCCCTCCTCTCACTAAGAATGCAGCTGTCTGGAGCTAATGGACGCACAGAGCACAGCCGCCCAGTCTGACATACTCATCTGCGACTCTCTCAATATGGCGGCAGCCGCGTGTCCTCTTGGTACCAGCAAAGCATGGCAGGATATTGAGTCTAAGCTGGACAGACTCATTAATCAATTTTGGAAGCAAATAACAAGCAGGAAGCCCCAACAAGCTCCACCACAGCCCCAACAAGCTCCACCACAGCTAAGCGAAGCAGTCCCCATTAAAATCCACCAACGCAAAAGGCGTCGAAGACGGGACCGGAGGCACAAACAGAAATGCAGAGCCTGCCCCACGTCAAGTACACGCCTCCACCTTAAGCCACCACAATCCCACACCGGACGTGAAGCACCACCGGGCCAAATCCGACCACCCGACAAAACAAGCTTCCACCACCTCAAGCCGCGAACCCGGCACTCAGCCAGAGAATTGCCTTTGTTGTTCCAGGTATCAGGGACTCCCAGGGTCTGCACCTGGCGCCCAGAAGGGATCGGATGAGCACAAGCAGTAAACAGCAGCCTGCCAAGCATGTCCCACTATAGCCGATCCTCCACACCATGCCTTTGATCACATGAACTGCTCTCTGCACATTAACTAATCGTAAAGTAGCAAGCGTTTAAACATGCCATTATTTCACCTCTTAAAGAGTTTATTGTCATAGTTCCTTACATGCCTTTACCTTAACCGTTCATGTATTATGTTATTCACTAGTCTCATCTCATGGGGCGACTCACACTTGATTTATAACTAGTGGTGGAGCTGCTGATATAAATACACAGTTGATAACGTGCAAGCTACACCCTAAACATGACAGCCATCTTTCACAACAATGTACTGCTATATGCTCATACCCTCAGTGCAACTAGCCATGATATACGCATATTCAGCCTAGCATGCTCAGATATAACACACTTCTGTCTAAAAAAAAAAAAAAAAAAAAAAAGAATGCAGCTTCCGAATGAATCTAAAATGGATGCTGTCCAGGAGATGGGAGGGTCTGGGAGGGAGGGTCTGCTGCTGATTGGCTGGAATGTGTCTGCTGACTGTGAGGTACAGGGTTAAAGTTTACTCAATGATGACAAATCCTAATGTCCTAATTTTAGTTGGAAACATTTCCACTATATAGGTTTAGAAACAATTAAAGGACCACTCTAGTGCCAGGAAAGCATACTCATTTTCCTGGCACTAGAGTGCCCTGAGGGTGCCCCCACCCTCAGGGACCCCCTCCCGCCCGGCTGTGGAAAGGGGAAAAGGGTTAAAACTTACCTTTTTCCAGCGCTGGGCAGGGAGTTCTCCTCCTCCTCTCCGCCTCCGTTCCTCCCCGTCGGCTGAATGCGCACGCGCGGCAACAGCTGCGCGCGCATTCAGCCGGTCACATAGGAAAGCATTCATAATGCTTTCCTATGGACGCTTGCGTGCTCTCACTGTGATTTTCACAGTGAGAATCACGCAAGCGCCTCTAGTGGCTGTCAGTGAGACAGCCACTAGAGGATTAGGGGGAAGGCTTAACTAATTGATAAACATAGCAGTTTCTCTGAAACTGCTATGTTTATAAAACAATTAGTTAACCCTAGCTGGACCTGGCACCCAGACCACTTCATTAAGCTGAAGTGGTCTGGGTGCCTAGAGTGGTCCTTTAATAATCATTGGAGGGGTGGCAATCTCATTAAAAGATTGGCACAGCGAGAAACGTATTGGATCAATATATTAAAAACCCTTCAACCAGGAGGACTAAATGCAGATATAGATCTGTGGTGCTTCTTAGAGTAATTATTTTTTCCTCTGCTCTCTATGGGTGGTGTATATTGTCATATATCCCTCTATATGTTTTTAGGTATTGAACAAGCCAAGAATCCATGTTTTTTCCTACCACCAAATATAGAGGAACGTTCCCTCTCAAAATTATAAATACTTGGTCTTCTAGTGGCATTAGATATGCCTTAATTTTAAAATGACAGATTTTCTGTTGAAGGTAGAAAAACTACCATGTTTTATTATTACACATCTTTTATTATTATTATTTTTTATATATATTTATTTTTTGCAGAATTATTTTTTAATGCATTTATGGCATTATTTGGAATATCTTGGCTTGTGCAATTACATTATGCAGTGTGCATGCTGCCTTATGCAGTATGGAGTTAGGCATTCATGCACACTGACATATAAATATATTAATGTAAGAAACACAGGTTACTGGTGTGTTTGTTTTGTCTTTTATAAATAAAGTTTATTTAAAAAAATCTTTAACCCCTTCAGGACGGAGTCAATAGTGCACGTTCTGATCAAAACAAAACGTAAACAAAAACTGGAATTTGCGCTATATGTCTGTTCGACTGTAATTCACCGCTGTCACATTAACCCCTTAACACCGTTACGGCGTTCTATGCCGTCGCGGCTTTAAAGGGCTTTAAAGCCGTTGCGGCGGCATAGAACGCCGTAACGGCTTGCAGCCCTGGAGGTCCGGCAGTACTCACCTCCGCCACGATCCTCTTCTGGGGGGCTGCCTGAGAGCCCAGGCAGCCCCCCTCCGGCAAATGAGACCCCGGGGGCCATGTGATCGCTCTCAAAGAGCGATCACATGGCCCGCTATAGCTGGCTATGGATCTGCCAGCAGGGGGACTGTCTAAAATATTAGACAGTCCCCCTGCTGGTAGGTAGTGTAAAAAAAAAAATATTAAAATGTTATAAAATAAATTAAATGCATTTTTATATATAGAATATATGTATATATATTATATATATAACATATATACATATTATATATATGTAACGTCATACGTAATGTATTTTAATACTAATATAAGTATATATATTAATATTAAAATACACTTAGAATGACGTTACATATATAATATGTATATATATTATATATATACGTATAATTACAATAATAAATAAATAAAATAATTAAATAAATAAATAAAATATTGAAACAAAATTTAAAATAAATTATATATTCATATGTAATTTCATTCTAACTGTATTTTGTTATTAATATATATATATATTGGAAACAGAATACACTTAGAATGACATTCTATATGTAACCCTGTGAAGTTACACAGACTGCATTATCTGAAATGCCCAGTAGATGGCACATGGCCCCAGTATGTTGTTAATAAAACATTGAGCATTGATCACATGACTTGCTGAAATCAGTGGGAGGAGTGTGGCATCATCAGTTCCTGGGAGGTTTTCCTGCACAGCTCTGGGGAAGGAGGGCCTAAAAGGATTCTAGAAGGATGACATGCTGAGCTGAAATGGAGGACATGTGAGAGACTGTAAAAAGAGATGCAACCTGGCAGAGAGAACTTGTTTCACCCAAGATCACACCAGATGAGAGAGGGACCTGCTGGCAAAGACAAGCATTGAGCCCAGACGTTTGGTGAATCCAGTGAGAGGAGACTGCTACTGACTACCTGGTTAATTGTGTTGTGAGGGTAAGCCAAACCTCTCCCTGTATCACCACAGGGCACCTGTCTTCTCACTCACAGTAAAGACTCTGAGGTCCCGTACAGACATTACACATCTGAGGCTGTGTCAGTGACTCTGTGGAGCAGGACTTATTAGGGCCCCAACTCTCCTATGTGCACCAACGGCCGCTAGGGCGAAGATCAGGGGGTGGGACACAGGTGTGCTGGTGGGTGTTGGGGGGAAAATCCACATTTGCATTGTTATCTGTTACGCCATTGTATTTTCCTATGTGTGTCGGTTCAATTGCTATTTACCATATAAAGTTAGTTCCAGTTAGGCTGTGTCAGTCTTATTGCACCAAGTATGTTCCCAGTGGGACCCCACATCCCTACCCCGGATGTTCCACTGGGTGGAGGCGCTGCCGCAGACATGTACCCCAGCTCCCAGATAGCGGAGGCTCAGGATCCGCCTGTCAGGCATAGTGAATTAACTAGGTTTAAGGACCCCAAAGACACTAGGGGGCATCCCCAAAACCCCGTTACATATGGAGGCGCTGCTGAGATGAATTGGGGTACAACCAGTGAGAATAGGTTAAGTCCTCAGGCCACTCCCTACTTTGCAAAAGAGTGGGCACAGAAAAGAAATGTACCATTACAGCAAGCTGTGATGTTATGCAAAGTCCCATCCTGCTGTGAGATGAATCACGTCATCTTGTGTATAGAAATTCGACTGGGAATAGAAATGGCGACCGTCAGGGATATCCTGCAGGATTCTGAAGGCCAAACTTACATGTTAATATATTGTCATACGGACTTGGGAGACCACGAGATGCCTACCAACATTCATTTATATGGAGCCCCGGATGAAGGATGCTCCTTAGTGTACGCTCTCCTTGATAAGAAAGAAAAGGCCTCACTGCAACAACCCTTTAAATTAGAACGAAAAGATTATGTCACAGAAAATTATTCTAAGCTCCTGACCCCCATCTCCGGAAAGGCCGGAGCCATTCCTAAACAAGCTGCCCATCCTCCTAGAGGGCAGGGGATGATTACTCCTAAAGTAGAATCTCATCCACCTACAGCATTACTGAAACCAGACAACCCTGAAGGACACACCCTGCCTACAGGAGGTAGTGATGTATCGGACATACTACAGAAACTCTCAGAAGCCATAGTGACGGCAAACCACACCCATAGTTACCGCAAACTAAAGGTGTTTTCTGGGAATCAGCCTGTTCCTGCAGGAGAAGAACCTTTTGAGGTCTGGAAGGATAATGCTATGCAGTTGTTGGAGGAATGGTCTTGTACGGATACCATAAAGAAACAGCGGTTGGTGGAGAGTCTTCGTTTTCCCGCTACAGACATGATAAGACTGTACAAGGGAGTAAATGGGCAAGCTACTGTGCACGACTATCTACAAGTTTTACAGGATGCTTATGGGAAATCAGAAGATTTGGATGATCTGTTGGTTAAGTTCCTAGCCACTAAGCAGAAGGAGCATGAAAAAGCCACTGACTATATCAACCGGTTACAACTATCGCTTGGAAAGTTATTCCATAAAGGAGCAGTCACTGCCCCTGAGTTGGATGCTCGGCTATCTAAGCAAATTCAGAGAGGTGGTTTGACCAATAATCCAGTTATGATTCTGCTGAGAGCCAAATTGGATGATAAAGTTCTGCCTTATTCCACATTAATAAATACAGCTAGGAGAATGGAAGACCAGACGTGTCCACCCCTACAGAAGGAGAAAGAGGATACAGAACTGTCAGCTCTTAGGAAGAAGGTGGCTGAATTGGAGCTCTTATGCAAATCACCACCAGAGAGAGCAGTTTTACCCCCTGGAAGTGGGGGGCAACACAGGAAGACTCAGAAAAAGCTGTTTCCTGAGGATTCACCCCGCCGAGGGGACTGCTTTAAATGTGGAAAGTCAGGGCATTTTCAGCGGGAGTGCCCTGCGAATTCCATGGAGGTGGATGTGGAGGTGCTGGCAACCGAGCTCGAGGAGACTCAAATGACCAGGTCTTACAAGCGAAGGAAGACCCGGCCTACACATAGTCTATCTGTAGGGGCCAAGATTGGGCCTAAATCTTTGATACACGTACAAGTGGAAGGAATTCATGCTTCAGCATTGCTAGATACAGGTTCTCAAGTCACCATTATCTACAGAGACTTCTATGAACGTCATTTGAAACACATTCCTATGGAACCTGCAGGAGAGTTTCAGCTATGGGGCGTTGGGTCGCAAGCTCAACCTGTGGAGGGATGCATAAAAGTGACCATAACTATTCCCCAGTTAAATACCGGGATGATATGTCCTATGGAGCTGGAAGCTTTGATATGCCCTGCAGCCAAGAAAGTGTGTGCCCCAATAATATTGGGTACTAATGCAAAGATGGTACAGGATGTATTCAGGGCCTATCTGACAGAAGTGGGAGATGTCTCCCTAGACCGACTGATGGAGGTCAGCCCTGTCCTAGGAAAAGAGTGTCGACGACTAGCCCTTGAAACAAAACCAGGGTTGTGCCACTATTCAGGAACAGAACCTGCATTTGTGAAGCCTGGTGAGACTAAAACCTTACGAGCCATAGCCTCAATGCACCATGAAATGTTGGGGGGAACTGGACAATACCTTATTGAGTCTCTGCCTGAAGAGGATCAGAAGAAGGGGTGGACTCTCATACCTGAGATAAAAGATTGGCGAAAAAGGTGGTGTCGGAGCTTTCCTGTGATGGTACAGAATTTAACCCCCACGGAAATCCGGATTGATCGTCATCAAACGATTGGTGTAATACACCTTTTAGATCAAGTTTCGTCCATCATGTCTGTGAGTGCAGAACAGAAGGAATATGTGAAAGCACCTTTAGATTTTGATCTAGAAGATTCTCCCCTACCACAGCAGTGGAAAGACAGCCTTCGTTCAAAACTGGCCACCCGAGAGGGAGTGTTCTCCAGAGCAGAGATGGACGTGGGGTGTTCTAAGAGTGCCACCCATGCTATAAGACTTGCTGATCCTACTCCCTTCAGAGAAAGGTCAAGAAGAATACCCCCTCGAGATGTGGAAGATGTCTGGGACATACTCCAACAGATGGAAGGAGCAGGCATCATCACAGAGTCCCGGAGCCCCTATGCCTCACCTATTGTGGTAGTGAGGAAAAAGAATGGTTCAGTTCGGCTATGTGTGGACTACCGTACTCTGAACAAGAGAACTGTACCAGATCAGTACACTTTGCCCCGGATAGAGGATCTTCTGAACGCCCTATCTGGCAGCCAGTGGTTCAGTGTGCTTGACTTGAGGTCTGGATATTATCAGGTACCTATGAAGAAGGAGGATCAGGAAAAGACAGCTTTCATCTGCCCCTTGGGGTTCTTCCAGTTTACCAGAATGCCACAGGGAATCACAGGAGCTCCTGCTACTTTTCAGAGGCTGATGGAGAAAACTGTGGGGGATATGAATCCCAAAGAGTGTTTAGTGTATCTAGATGACCTAATTGTTTTCGGGAAGACACCAGAGGAGCATGAACAAAGATTGATAAAGGTGTTGGATCGACTGCAAGCTGAAGGCCTGAAGCTATCAGTGGACAAATGCCGATTTGCCCAGAACTCTGTCACTTATGTGGGGCACATAGTCTCCGCTGAAGGAGTAGCCACAGATCCTGCTAAAATTGAAGCAGTGTTGAATTGGCCAAGACCAAATAACATCAGTGAGTTGCGGTCCTTTCTCGGATTCTGTGGTTACTACCGAAGGTTCGTGAAAGACTACTCAAAGATTGCTCGAGAGTTACATGACCTGCTGAAGATTACCTCTGACGTAAAGGGTGTTAAGGCACCATATCCTAAAGACCCCTTTGGAGAGAAATGGACTTCAGGATGTGAAGATGCCTTTCTGACACTGAAGAAGAGACTTACAGAAGCTCCTGTCTTAGCCTATGCAGACCCTGAGAAACCATATATCCTCCATGTGGATGCCAGCATGGAAGGCCTAGGGGGTGTACTGCACCAAAGTTATCCAGAAGGATTGAGGCCGGTGGCTTACATAAGTAGAAGTCTTACAGGTGCTGAGAAAAACTATCCAGTCCATAAATTGGAATTTCTGGCACTCAAGTGGGCCATCGTGGATAAGCTGCATGACTATTTGTATGGAGCAACATTCGAAGTAAGGACTGACAACAATCCACTTACCTACATCCAGACTACAGCTAAGCTGGATGCCACAGGACATAGGTGGTTGGCTGCCTTGTCAAGCTACAGTTTCCGCCTGAAGTACAAGCCTGGGCCCAAGAATATCAGCGCAGATGCCCTGTCCCGCAGACCTAGACTCCCTCCTCACCAAGAAGAAGAGGAGTGGGAAGAGATCCCTGGGCCGGGGGTAGGAGCCTTTTGTCAGATGTATGTGGTGGCCGAGAGTCAAGAAGAATTTGCCGAGCTAAGGGGGATAGACTCCATTAGCCACTCTCCAGAAGCTGTGCCTGAGGTGTTCCATGCTCCAATCATGCTTCAACAGTGGCCCAGTATAACCACAGAAGACAAGAGGAAGGCTCAAGCGCAGGACTGGTATATTGGGATAGTTATCAGAGCAATAAAGACTGAGAATCCTAAATTGCTGACTTCTCTACCTGTGAGTCAAAGAGAATTATACCGAAGAGAATGGAGCCGACTACATCTCGAAGATGGAGTACTTTATAGGGTCGTGAAGTATCATGATCACCCCGATAGAAAACAATTGGTACTACCGCACAGATACCGTGGCATGGTCCTGAGAGCTCTCCACGATCAACATGGGCATCTCGGGGTGGACAAGACCTATGGCCTAGTACAAGATCAGTTCTATTGGCCTCGCATGAGGGAACATGTCGAGCAACATGTAAAGACATGCAGGAGGTGTATCCAGAGGAAGACCCTGCCTGTGAGAGCTGCCCCTATGGGTCATCTGAAAAGTGCGGGACCCATGGATCTTGTGTGCATGGACTATCTCTGCATTGAGAACGATACAGCGGGAATTGGAAATGTGCTGGTGGTAACGGACCATTTCACCAGATATGCTCAAGCCTTCCCCGCTAAAGATCAAAAGGCTGTGACTGTAGCCAAAGTCCTTTGGCAGAAGTATTTTATTCACTATGGATTACCCAATCGGATACACTCTGATCAAGGTAGAGACTTTGAGAGTAAGTTGATCAAGGAGCTGTTGGGCATGTTGCAGGTGCAGAAGTCCAGAACCACACCTTATCATCCGGAGGGTGATGCACAGCCAGAACGGTTCAATAGGACCCTCCTAGATATGCTAGGGACTCTCAAGCAAGTCGAGAAGCGGTCTTGGAGTAAACATGTGGAAGCCATGGTCCACGCATACAACTGTACAAGGCATGAATCTACAGGGTTCTCACCCTATTTCCTAATGTTCGGAAGAGAAGCTCGATTGCCGATAGATGTCCGTTTGGGAGTGTCTCCTGATGGAACAGATTCAACTTCACACTTTCAATATGTGAGGAACCTCAAACAAAACCTACATCGGGCCTATGAGTTGGCCACCCAAGCAGCAGCAAAAATGGAAGAACGGAACAAAAGAAGATATGATGCTAAGGTGAGATATCGGGAGATTCAAGCAGGGGATAAAGTTCTTCTCCGGAATCTAGGTGTGCCTGGAAAACACAAACTGGCTGACAGATGGAAGGATACCCTGTTTGAGGTTGTGTCCAAACTGGAAGGAGTACCAGTGAACAACATTAGGGGCCCGGAGGGCCGAATAAAGGCTTGGCATAGAAACCATCTGCTTCCAGTTGTGTATGCTGATGAAGAGGAAGAGAGTAGTGAAGAACTGGAGGAAAACCCAACAGAGAGTCCTAGAAATGGGGCAGAGGAGCCCCCGGGGACTCCCAGTGCAGAGGATCAGTGGTGGTCATCACCCGCTGAAGAAACAGAGCAATTGCCTCCTTTAACTCCTGTGGTTTCACAAAGTCCCGGAACCTCTCCTGGGTCACTAAGTTCTCCAAGGTTGAATCCAGAAAGTCCATGTTTTGTGCCTGGAACTTCCCTTAGAGACTCTACTTCGAGGGCAGGAGTCGAAGTTCCACAGTTGATGTCCCAAGATCCTCTCCCCCAGCGAGAACTGAGACACAGCACCAGAGTGCGGCAACCCCCTAGGACCCTAGTTTATGACAATATAGGAGAGCCCAGTTATGCCCCGCTGACACAAGCCGCATCTAAAATGGCCATTTTCCTACATGCACTAGCTGAAGTGGTAAATGTTAGTGACTCTTTACCCTAAATAACTAGCTAGCTAGGATGTTAGTGTGCTAACTGTACTGTAGGTATGCTAAACCTTTCTCTGTTGAATTTTTGTTAAGCTCCCTGGCTAGGACTTGCCAGTGGAAGGCAAGTATTTTCAAGGGGGAGCATGTAACCCTGTGAAGTTACACAGACTGCATTATCTGAAATGCCCAGTAGATGGCACATGGCCCCAGTATGTTGTTAATAAAACATTGAGCATTGATCACATGACTTGCTGAAATCAGTGGGAGGAGTGTGGCATCATCAGTTCCTGGGAGGTTTTCCTGCACAGCTCTGGGGAAGGAGGGCCTAAAAGGATTCTAGAAGGATGACATGCTGAGCTGAAATGGAGGACATGTGAGAGACTGTAAAAAGAGATGCAACCTGGCAGAGAGAACTTGTTTCACCCAAGATCACACCAGATGAGAGAGGGACCTGCTGGCAAAGACAAGCATTGAGCCCAGACGTTTGGTGAATCCAGTGAGAGGAGACTGCTACTGACTACCTGGTTAATTGTGTTGTGAGGGTAAGCCAAACCTCTCCCTGTATCACCACAGGGCACCTGTCTTCTCACTCACAGTAAAGACTCTGAGGTCCCGTACAGACATTACACATCTGAGGCTGTGTCAGTGACTCTGTGGAGCAGGACTTATTAGGGCCCCAACTCTCCTATGTGCACCAACGGCCGCTAGGGCGAAGATCAGGGGGTGGGACACAGGTGTGCTGGTGGGTGTTGGGGGGAAAATCCACATTTGCATTGTTATCTGTTACGCCATTGTATTTTCCTATGTGTGTCGGTTCAATTGCTATTTACCATATAAAGTTAGTTCCAGTTAGGCTGTGTCAGTCTTATTGCACCAAGTATGTTCCCAGTGGGACCCCACATCCCTACCCCGGATGTTCCACTGGGTGGAGGCGCTGCCGCAGACATGTACCCCAGCTCCCAGATAGCGGAGGCTCAGGATCCGCCTGTCAGGCATAGTGAATTAACTAGGTTTAAGGACCCCAAAGACACTAGGGGGCATCCCCAAAACCCCGTTACATATATATAGCTATCTATATATAAAATACAAATAACCGCAAATATATATATAGAGAGAGATAAATACATATAACTACATAAAAGATTACATTAGTATACACATAGAATTTAAATACCTATAAATGCATATATATTAAAATTCTACGTGTATATTTAAGTAATTTTTTAACATAATTATGTCATTTGATTAATTAAAATTTGATTGACATGCCTGACAACACAGGGAGAAAGTGCAGAGAATTTAATTCACAAGCACTATATTTGACCCTGTAACTCTCCAAGAACCCTAAAACCTGTACATAGGGGGTACTGTTTTACTCGGGAGACTTCGCTGAACTCAAATATTAGTGTTTAAAACTGGTAAATTGTATTACAACAATGATATTTTAAGTAAAAGTGAAGTTTTTTGCATTTTTTACAAACGAACGGCACTTTTATGGACTATATTATTGTTGTAATATGTTTTACTGTTTTAAAACACTAATATTTGTGTTTAGTGAAATCTCCCAAGAATAACAGTACCCCCCATGTACAGGTTTTATGGTGTTTTGGAAAGTTAGAGAGTCATATATAAGGCTTGCCTTTCATTTTTTTCACATTGAAATTTGCCAGATTAGTTATGTTGCCTTTGAGACCGTATGGTAGCCCAGGAATAAGAATTACCCCCATGATGGCATACCATTTGCAAAAGTAGACAACCCAAGGTATTGCAAATGGGGTATGTCCAGTAATTTTTAGTAGCCACTTAGTCACAAACACTGGCCAAATATTAGTTTTTGGCTTTTTACACAAAAACAAATATGAACGCTAACTTTGGCCAGTGTTTGTGACTAAGTGACTACTAAAAAAGACTAAACATACCCCACGTTCAATACCTTGGGTTGTCTACTTTTTCAAATGGTATGCCATTATGGGGGTAATTCTCATTCCTGGGCTACCACACCGTCTCAAAGGTAACATTACTAATCTGGCAAATTTAAATTTGAAAATGGAACGTTCTATATTTGACCCTGTAACTTTCCAAAACACCATAAAACCTGTTAATGGGGGGCACTGTTCTACTCGTGAGACATCGCTGATTACAAATCTGTGCATTTTTTTGCAGTAAAACCTAACAGTATTATGACATTTACAGCTAAAATGTGAAGCGGAACTACAAATTCAAAAAAAAAAAAAAATTCTCACAGTTTTTTTAATTTTATTCATAATAAATTATGTTTCATATATAAATATTTTATATGAAACGAAAGCCCTGTTTCTCCTGAACAAAATGATATATAATATGTGTGGGTGCATTTAATATGAAAGAGGTGAATTACGGTTGAACAGACATATAGCCAAATTCCAGTTTTTGTTTACGTTTTGTTTTGATCAGAACGTGTACTATTGACTCCGTCCATAAGGGGTTAAGTGCACCCACACTTATTATATATCATTTTGTTCAGGAGAAACAGGGCTTCAATTTATCAATAACTATTCATATATGGAACATAATTTATTATGAATAAAATTTTAAAAAAATTGAGAAAATACGATTTTTTTTTTAAATTTGTATTTCCGTCTGCCATTTTAGCTGTGAATGTCTTAATACTGTTTTACTGCAAAAAAATGCACATATTTGTAATCAGCGATGTCTCACGAGTACAACAGTACCCCCCATTAACAGGTTTTATGGTGTTTTGGAAAGTTACAGGGTCAAATATAGAACGTTCCATTTTCAAATTGAAATTTGCCAGATTAGTAATGTTACCTTTGAGACGGTGTGGTAGCCCAGGAAATAGAATTACCCCCATAACAGCATACCATTTGAAAAAGTAGACAAGCCAAGGTATGGAAAGTGGGGTATGTTTAGTCTTTTTTAGTAGCCACTTAGTCACAAACACTGGCCGAAGTTAGCGTTCATATTTGTTTTTGTGTAAAAAAAAAAGCAAAAAACAGATATTTGGCCAGTGTTTGTGACTAAGTGGCTACTAAGAAAGACTGGAACAGTGGCGTACACACAACCCATGGGGCCCCGGTGCGAAAACTGATCCGTGGGCCCCCCCGCTCGCGCGCTTACTCTGCGCGGGCGGGGGCTGCAACACATGGCGGCGGGCACCTGGTCGCAGGGCTGCGACCCCTGCGACCACGGTATGTACACCAGTGCATGCATAAACACATACACTTAAAGGACCACTACAGACACCCAGATCACATCAGCTCAATTAAGTGGTCTGGGTGACAGGTCTCTCTAGTTTTAACCCTGCAGCTGAAAACATAGCAGTTTCAGAGAAACTGCTATGTTTCACTGAGGGTTAATACAGCCTCTAGTGGCTGTCTCATTGACAGCCGCTAGAGGATTTTCTGCGATTCTCACTGTGAAAATCACAGTGAGAAGACGCTGAACGTCCATAGGAAAGCATTGAGTAATGCTTTCCTATGGGCGGTTTGAATGCGCGCGTGGCTCTTGCCACGCATGCGCATTCGGAGCTGAGAGGCGGATCAGGGCGGAGAGATCCCCAGCGCCAAGGGAGTCCGGCGCTGGAGAAAGGTAAGTGCTTAAGACACACACGCACACATTAACTGACAGACACACACTCAGTGACATACATACACACTCAGTGACAAACATACATACACACTCACTAACAGACGCACACAGACACACTCTAACACACACACTAACACTAACACACACACACACTAACACACACACACTCTAACACTAACACACACAGACTCTAACACACGCTCACACACACACACTCACTAACATACACTCATTCACACACACACTAACACACTCACACTCACTAACATACACTCACACACACTAACACACACTCACTAACATACACTCACACTAACACACACTCACTAACATACACTCACACTAACACACACTCACTAACATACACTTACACACACACTAACACACTCACTAACATACACTCACACTAAGATACACTCACACTAACACACACTCACTAACATACACTCACACTAACATACACTCACTAACATACACTCACACTAACATACACTCACACTAACATACATGTATTTTTTTTATGTATTTTTTTATTTAATCCCCCCAGCCTCCTTACCTGTGGGAGAGCTGAGGGGATTCCCTGGGGTCCAGTGGTGTCACCCGGCTGGCGGGCGCGCGAGGGAGCACTGTCCCCTGGGTGCTCCCTCTTCAGCTCCCTCGCGCGCCGCGTACTGATACTGGAGCCGGAAGATGACGTCATCTTCCGGCTCCGGTATCAGTGCGGTGCGCGAGGGAGCTGAAGAGGGAGCACCCAGGGGACAGTGCTCCCTCGCGCGCCCGCCAGCCGGGTGACAGCAAGGCCAGCCTCGGGGGGCCCTGAGGTGGCCGGCTCTCGGGCCCCTCAAGAGAAGAGGCTGGCCACAGTGGCTACATACCGGGTCGCAGGGGAATTAAAATTCTACATGTATATTTAAGTAATCTTTTAACATAATTATGTGATTTGATTAATTAAAATTTGATTGACATGCCTGACAACACAGGGAGAAAGTGCAGAGAATTTAATTTGCAAGCACTATATTTGACCCTGTAACTCTCCA
Source organism: Pelobates fuscus (assembly GCF_036172605.1). Lineage (NCBI taxonomy): Eukaryota > Metazoa > Chordata > Amphibia > Anura > Pelobatidae > Pelobates > Pelobates fuscus. The sequence goes on from NC_086320.1 coordinate 29,497,376, forward strand.
AGACACCATAAAACCTGTACATTGGGGGTACTGTTATTCTCGGGAGACTTCACTAAACACAAATATTAGTGTTTTAAAACAGTAAAACATATTACAACAATAATATAGTCCATAAAAGTGCCGTTCGTTTGTAAAAAATGCAAAAAACTTCACTTTTACTTAAAATATCATCGTTGTAATACAATTTACCAGTTTGAAGCACTAATATTTGAGTTCAGCGAAGTCTCCCGAGTAAAACAGTACCCCCTATGTACAGGTTTTATGGTGTCTTGGAGAGTTACAGGGTCAAATATAGTGCTTGCAAATTAAATTCTCTGCACTTTCTCCCTGTGTTGTCAGGCATGTCAATCAAATTTTAATTAATCAAATCACATAATTATGTTAAAAGATTACTTAAATATACATGTAGAATTTTAATATATATACATATATATGTATTTAAATTCTACGTGTATGCTAATGTAATCTTTTATGTAATTATAGGTATTTATCTATATAAATATATATATATTTGCGGTTATTTGTATTTTATATATAGATAGATATATATAGAATGCCATTCTAAGTGTATTTTGTTACCAATATATATATATTAATAACAAAATACAGTTAGAATGAAATTACATATGGATATATAATTTATATTAAATTTTGTTTCAATATTTTATTTATTTATTTTATTATTTTATTTATTATTTTAATTATACGTATTTATATATAATATATATGTAGATCTATTATATATATATAATAAATATACATATTATATATATGTAACGTCATTCTAAGTGTATTTTAATACTAATATATATACTTATATTAGTATTAAAATACACTTTGTATGACGTTACATATATATAATATGTATATATATTATATATATAATATATACATATATTGTATATATAAAAATGCATTTAATTTATTTTATAATATGTATAATATTTTTTTTTTACACTACCTACCAGCAGGGGGACTGTCTGATATTTTAGACAGTCCCCCTGCTGGCAGATCCATAGCCAGCTATAGGGGGCCATGTGATCGCTCTTTGCCGGAGGGGGGCTGCCTGGGCTGTCAGGCAGCCCCCCAGAAGAGGATCGCGGCGGAGGTGAGTAGTTGCTGGCTCCTGGGGCTTAAGCCGTTACGGCGTTCCATGCCGCCGCAACGGCTTTAAAGCCCATTTAAAGCGCGACGGCATGGAACGCCGTAACGGCGTTAAGGGGTTAAATCAGTAATATCTCTTTCACCTGTTTTGTCTTTTATAAATAAAGATTATTCAAAACAATTAAATTAGCAATATCTCTTTAACCTCTTTGCCATTCCCTTTTGTACACTCCCCCCATTTGTATTTCTATTCAGAAACAGTCTTTTTTGGACTTTTTTCAACATCTTAGCCTGTCATTATGAGTGACAGCCGAAACGAAGGTGGAACGCATAGCTGGAACGCATTACGTCATCACGCACGTCACGTGAACGCACAGGACACACGAAACCCGGAAGTTGAAAACAGCTGAAGAGAAATGGAATCATCTGCAGAACCATCATTGGAACTGATTGGGGGTGGTATATATTAGGGGATGTTTGTAACTAGGTTTGTATGTATTTTTATTCATCATCTTTGTTAAAGATTGTCCCTGAGGAAGTCCCTAACAGGGAAGAAACGCGTTGGACTGATTTACCTGCTTTTATTTACTTTGATGTGAGTAATAAATGCTTTTTTTTACTCTTTAGTCATACAGTCATCCAATCTATTTTTTTGCACTTTGTTTTTTTATGTGAGATTCACATTTACCAAGTATTTGAAGCAAAGAAGACACACCAAGTATATTTCTGAAGGCACTCCTTGGGATGTTAAAGTGTGAGTGAGCATTTGTCACTTGCCCATATATCCAATTATAATATATACAGTATTGCACTATGCCATATATTTCTTATTTCCCTAGCTTGGAATAGCCCTATACCATACACATGTTGAATTGAAGATAGGAGGAAATCTCCGGGCATATCCTATATTGCTAAGGGAAGTTATTTCACTTTTTATCACAATCACTTTTCGAATTGAGATTTATACAGCACTGTATGCAGTGGTGTATTTTGGATTTGTGCTGCCCTAGGCACGACTATATTCGGGCACCCCCAAAATCTAAATTTGCCCCCCTAAATTCGTGTCAAGGCCATTTTTTTGACTGACAGACACAGGCCCTCATTGATACATGCACTGATATACACTCACTGACAGATACACAGTCATTGGCACACACTGTTTAACCAACACACAATTTCACTGACAGACACACACACTGACAGGCACATACTCTCAGATACACATAAAATGACACACACACTGATACACACTCACAGGCACATCGCATGTACTGAGAACTTTAACGGTTTGTTATTACAATATTCTCGTTGCCAGAATACCCCCCATGTATCGGTGTGTCGGGTTCTCTGTGGGCTAAAAGACCTTATTTTGAAGGTGCGCATTCCAGTTTTACAACTTGGAATTTTCACAGCTGGTGATCATGCACCCATGTCCTATTTGGGACATTTTTGAAGCCGGCCAATGTAATGTACCCCATCAAACCATATATTTTTGAAAAGTTGACACCATAGGGTTTTTTAAATGGTGGTATTTTAACACTTTATATGCACAAATTCTACCATCAGTCTTTGTCAAACTTTTGGGTAGTAATTTTTTTGTGTTATTTTTCTCTCGCATTGTACTTAATGCATGGATTCTCAGTTCCTGTTAGGTGTTACTGACAAAGAACACCCCAATATGTGTTCAGCAACAGGTATGTACAGGTTTTATGGGTATTTGCAAACTTACAGGGTCAAACATAAGATTTGCCAATTTCTTGTTTTGAAAATTGCTATTTGCCAGATTGGCTATGTTGCCTTTGAGATGGTATGGCAGCCCAGAAATGAAAATTAACCCCACCATGACATACCATTTGAAAACATAGACAACCCACGGTATTCAAAATGGGGTATGTCTAGTCTTTTGTAGTAGCCACGTAGCCACAAACGCTTGCCAAAGTTAGCACTTTATTTTTGCCTTTTTTTTTTACACAAAACTGCACTTTTACTGATGATATCATTGTTGTAATAAGTTTTACTTTTTAAAACACTCATATTTGTGTTCAGCAAAGTCTCCCGAGTATAACAATACCCCCATGTACAGGTTTTATGGTGTTTAGGAAAGTTACAGGGTCAATATAGGGCTTGCCCAATTCAGGTTGACAGATTGGGTTGCTTGGTCTATGTTACCTTTTGAGACCATATGGTAGCCCAGGAATGTGAATTAACCTCATCATGGCATACCATCTTCAAACATAGACAACCCAGGGTATTCAAAATGGGGTATTTCCAGTCTCTTGTAGTAGCCAGTTACACGTATATATCTATACACACACACACACATATTATATATAGTCAATACAATACAAAGTTCCTCGTGAATTTAAAGTTGAATGCTTTCTAGCCCAAACTGAAGACGAAGATGTTGAGGGGTTATATAGCACTGGCGATCCCCTCATGGACCAGGTCTTTGATGAACTGGGTGCTCGTTGCATAGCAGCTTTGGAGGACAAGCAGTCTGAATGTGAAGGTAATACCAGTACGCAGTTTCCTAAAGTTGTCTCGGTACCAGAGACCCATAGTACCCTTATAAAACTGTCTTTTCTGCAAGATCCACTCGCCTATTCCCAGAGTGAGAATACCGACTACCAAGATGAACGCTCTCAACACCGTTCAGGAGGGTACAAGTCTGGTCAGAGAGTGTCTCAAGCAAAGTCTGCCCAGCCACGAAGCAGAAACAGACTCCCCTGAGACTACAACCAGAGATACTAATTCCTCCCTCACAGTGCCAATTGAGGAGACCACCTTGACCAGGTGACCAGTGACCTTGACCAGGTGACTGGATCTGACCTGGAAGTCTGTCCCACAAAGGACAATGCATTCGATACTGTAAGTGTCAACCCAAATACTGACTCTATGGAATCAGAGGTTCCAATTTCTCCACCTCTTCCCAAGTCATCCTACAAATTTGACTCCGATCAAATAGACATGGTTGAGTCATCTAATACTGGAAACTCGAAACTGGAAGAGTCACCTATAAAATTTTCTCCGGGTGATGCAAGTGACGACAAGGCTGGACCATTAAAATTGGAAACCAATCTCGTTGAAGGTGATCCTCCTGTCAAAAAGCCACCACGTAGGAAACGTGGTAAACGACATACTTCTTTCAAAACACTGTCTGAGAATGCTGAAAAACCTAAGGTGAAAGCTTCAGAGCAACCAGTGGAAGAAGAGGTTATTGTGCCAAAGGCAGCTCATGACTTTGATGTGGAGAGGCTTGATGATTCCAATTTTAACCCTTCTACCTCTGGGGGATCGAAGATTTGCACCTTTCTTACAACCGCAACTGTCAAAAATGAGTTGTCGCCAAGTAAAGAAGACTGTTATCCTCAAATGGAAGACAAAGAGTCAGACTTGGTGCAACGTGACAAACCCGTGATGGATCAAGCCCAAGAAAAGGATCTAAATGAGACCGGGCTTGTTCAGAACACAGTCTGAAGAAGACTCTACAGTTCTATGTAAGTCTAATACCGTTCTTCAAGTTACATGCTCTGGTAGAACAATTTCTCTGCTGCAAGAGGAAACACCAACTACCACACTTGTACCTGAACCAAGCGTTGAAGATGATTCAAATCAGCCGCTTAACCAAACTCCAAAAGAAGTGAGTGAAACCGAACAAGAAGGTAGCATTCACACATCCGGTATCTGTTCCCATGATGAAGGAAGCTCCTTCTATGACTCATCAGTTGCCATGATGTCTGTCACTCCACCTAAACTTCAGCAAGTATTAAAAGAAGACTTGCCTTCAGTTGAGAGTACTTCTACGTCAAGTAAAGAACTACCTCAAGCTGAGCTCACAAGTGAAGAAGAGAATGATTTAAGTAACCAGGCATCTCTAGCCGTTACAGAATTATATAAATTTGAGAGAGTCGTCCCTGCTTCGGCTGGCCCCATGCTCCGAGATATTGGGGGAGCCCTTCCTTGATGCATTTCTGCGATCTGAGGAGGAGGGCTTGCAGAGTGCTCCTGATCCTGTACTCGTTAATACTGGTTGGGTGACCCTGTTTTTCTTCTGTCACTCATGGGGGATTTTGGGGTTTTGGAGCGTCATGAGTCGCTCCTTAAGGGGGGGGGGGGTACTGTCACGACACTCCTTAGTTGATTTGCCCTCGTGCAGTACTCATACTCACCACTGTTTCTGTTTGGCACTGTTCCTGATTTCTTTTCATTAAGCACTTCACCTGGTCCTTGTTTAGCACCTATTTAGTTTGGGTTCTCCCCTCACTCCTTGCCAGATCATTGCCTTTTGTTTCCTGTTTCCCTGGTTTCCTGTGTTCCTGGCTCCTGCATACTGTGACTTGGTCCTGTGTCCTGCGTCTCCTGGTCTTCATCCTGTGTCCTCCTGATCCTGCGTTATTGTGTCCTTCGTTGCTGTGTTCTGGTTCCGTGGTCCCGGCTTTACTACCAGTGATCATGTCCCTGCAGACTTGTTCATTTATTCTCCTTTTGATCTTGATGTCACTATATTAGTCTTGTGACTCTGGACATGTGCCCTACCTGATACTCGTGGTAGCTGCACAATCCTACCCCTTATACCAAAGGACTGTTACAGTATTTGTTGCCTGCACGATTAGTGCTTATTTTGATTTACTGTATATATTTTGTGGCCTTGTCTGTGTGTGTATATATTGTTTTGCATTCTCCTTTGGTTCCCTGTAAATATATATATATATATATATATATATATATATATATATATCTTTATTTATCCTATTCATTTGTGTCTTGGCATTTATTTCTCTGCTGTATTGGTTCCCACATTTAAAGTGACAGTGCTGTTCCAGGGTAGCACCCCTTCATCTCATTACACTGCTGACATCAGCAGAAGTGGTAGCCTGATCCAATCATAATGCTTCCCCATAGGATTGGCTGAGACTGACAAAGAGGCAGATCAGAGGCAGAGCCAGCATGATTCAAACACTGCCCTGGCCAATCAGCATCTTCTCATAGAGATGAATTGAATCAATGAATCTCTATGAGGAAAGTTCAGTGTCTGCATGCAGAGGGAGGAGATACTGAATGTTTGGATGTATGTAGGCAGCCATGACCCAGGAAGGATCTCTAACAGCCATCTAAGGAGTGGCCAGTGAAGTTGTCACTAGGCTGTAATGTAAACACTGCATTTTCTCTGAAAAGACAGTGTTTACAGCAAAAAGCCTGAAGGTAATGATTCTACTCACCAGAACAAATTCAATAAGCTGTAGTTGTTCTGGTGACTATATTGTCCTTTGCCAGGGATGCTGTTGCGGTCACCGGCCCGCCGAGCCTCACGGCCGTGCCCGACCGGCACGACCGCACCGACTACACGAGCTTACCTGCTCGTCGGCGAGCCGGGTACCGCGCACGTAGTTCTTCCGGGCATCACGCCCGAATCCAATATGGCGCCGACCACATGGTCGCGTCTATGGATAGCCCCGCCCCCGAGAATTATACTAACGTGTGCGTGACGTCACGACGTCAACGCACATGCACGTTCTGGGGTCAGAGGTCGCCCTCTGATTAATCATAGCTTAGAGAGGGGTATTTAAACCCCTAATTCACCCCAGTACTTTGCCATGTCGTGGTTTCAGTTTCCTGGTTTCCTGAAAGTGCTATTCTCGTGTTTCTGATTTCCTGGTATCCTGATCCTTGGCGTTTCCCTGGTTATTCTGATCTCTGGTTTCCCTGACTTGGCTTGTCTTATCGGTATTGAGTATTTTCTGGCTTCCTTGACCTCGGCTTTCCCTTTGACCATTCTCTGTCTCTAGCGTATTAGTCCGGCCATTCTAAGGTCCGGTTTACGCTCTATCCTGTTATTTTCCTTTTCTTACTTATGTATAAGTTTACATAGTTTCTGCGTGCTGGACCACATTACTAGTCGTGACATTACGACATGGCCATGGATCCTGCAGAACTATGCAAACATATGATCGCCTGTGAAAATAGGGTGGAGGATATGGACCACAGGTTAGACCAATTTGCCCAGGCATTTCAGACCTTGCTCCAGAGGACTGCCTATTTAGAGGTCCCTCCTGTACCACCTGTGGTTCCGCCACCTGTAGTGGTTCCCGTACCACATAAACCACCGTCTATAACCTTGTCACCGCCCCCTCGCTATGGAGGTGATTCTAAGGAATTCAGAGGTTTTTTAAACCAAATAGAATACCACTTTGAGGCCTCCCCAGGTTCATTCCCAACAGATAGATCTAAAATAGGCTATCTGATGAACCAATTAACTGGAAAAGCCTTGACCTGGGCTAACCCCTTATGGGAAAGTGGTGACGCAGTAGCCCGTGATTACAGTACCTTTCTTACGGCCTTTAAGGCTACGTTTGAACCTAAAGGCAGGGAGAAGAACGCTGCCAAAGCCCTTATGAGAATCAAGCAAGGCAGTCGTTCTGTAGCCGATTATGCAATAGAGTTCAGGACATTAGCGTCTGAGGTTGATTGGACCAATAGTGGTCTGGTGGCTGCTTTCTCAGAAGGTCTAGCTGAGAGTATACAAGATGAGACTGCAGCTAGAGACCTTTCGGTTAATCTTAATGAGTTTATTGCCTACATGATAGACATTGATAACCGGCTCAGAGAGAGAGAGAAAAACAAACAACGTAACAGACGTTCTAATTTGTCCATAGCTCCTCGTTTCTCTAACCCAGTGGTGAGTAGCCAAACGCCTCTTCCAGAACCTGAACCCATGCAATTGTGTAGCGCTAAACTCACTGAGGCAGAGAGACAACACAGACGTAACGAGGGGTTATGTATGTATTGTGGCAAGAAGGGACATCTAAGATCGTCATGCCCGGTTCGGCCGGAAAACTTGCACACCTAAGGCACGTACGGGGACCGACCTTAGGTGTGATGTATATGTCCCCTAAATTGACTAAGAACCGTTTCCTTGTCAAAGTAACCTTATCTTTCAAGAACACTACTGTTCAGTGTGAGGCTATGATTGACTCTGGGGCAGCGGAGAATTTCCTAGACAAAGAATTATCTGCAAAACATCTCCTGCCCTTAAGACATAAAGAGAAACCTATAGCAGTCGAGGCCATTGATGGAAGGCCTCTTACCCAGCCTTTCATCACACACGAAACTCTGCCAATCACTGTTTCAGTGGGTATTCTCCACTCTGAAGAAATGACCTTTCAAATCATATCTTCACCTACAGTTCCGATAATACTCGGTTTCCCTTGGCTCCTGAAACACAATCCACGTTTGGATTGGATTGAAGGAGAGATTGTGAGTTGGGGTGAGAGATGCAAAGGTGTTTGCTTTAAGCAAATCCCACAACCTATTGGTACCATTAATGTTCCTGTTGCACCTCCCTTGACCACACAAATTCCACCGCAGTATATGGATTTGAAAGAGGTATTTAACAAGGTCCAGTCAGAAGGGTTACCTCCTCATAGATCTTATGACTGTACCATAAACTTATTACCAGGGACTATGCCTCCCAAGGGAGGAGTCTATGCCTTGTCCCCCCAGGAAAATCTTTGTTTGGAGGAATATATTAAGGATGCTCTCAGAAAGGGTCATATCCGTAGGTCCTCCTCACCAGCCGGGGCTGGATTCTTCTTTGTCTCTAAAAAAGAAGGAGACCTACGTCCCTGTATTGATTATAGGGGTTTGAATAGGATTACCATAAAAAATGCCTACCCTATTCCCCTTATATCAGAGCTGTTTGACAGATTGAAGGGAGCTCGAGTCTTTACCAAGCTCGATCTCCGAAGTGCATACAATCTAGTCAGGATTAAGGACGGTCACGAATGGATGACCGCATTTAACACCAGAATGGGACATTACGAATACCTGGTTATGCCGTTTGGATTATGTAACGCTCCAGCGGTATTCCAGGATTTTATTAACGATGTCCTAAGAGAGTACCTTCACATGTTCGTTCTAGTGTACTTGGACGACATTCTCATCTATTCCCCAGACCTAGAGACAAATCACGAACATGTGAGAATTGTACTGAAAACCCTGTTACAGAACGGCCTTTACTGTAAACTGGAGAAATGCCAGTTTGACCAAACGGAGATACAATTCCTTGGTTACATTATATCTCCGTCTGGTTTCCAGATGGATCCCCGCAAACTGGAGGCAGTCTTACAGTGGCCATTACCCAAGGGCCTTAAAGCCACTCAACGCTTTATAGGTTTTGCGAATTACTACCGCAAATTCATAAAGGGATTTTCCTCCGTGATTTCCCCTATAACCAATTTAACCAAAAAAGGAGCAAATTGTATATCTTGGCCCAAAGAAGCAAGAGAGGCATTTGAACTGTTAAAATCTTTATTTTCTTCAGCACCTGTCCTGACCCATCCTGATCCAACCAAACCATTTATCCTAGAGGTGGATGCATCAGAGACAGGAGTTGGAGCCATTCTGTCTCAAAGAGAAAGTCCTGATACACCTTTACATCCCTGTGGATTTTACTCTCACAAACTCACACCTGCAGAGAAGAATTATGACATAGGGAATAGGGAACTTTTGGCCATTGTACTCGCCCTTAAGGAATGGAGGCATCTCTTGGAAGGTTCCAAAGAGCCACTTTTGATCTTTACTGATCATAAGAATTTGGCTTATATTGGGGACGCTAAGAGACTGTCCTCTCGTCAGGCTAGATGTTCATTGTTCCTCTCCCGATTCAATTTCATAATTACGTACAGGCCTGGTACTAAAAACACCAAGGCAGATGCGCTTTCTAGGCAGTTTGAGACAGATGAAGTTCCGGAACAGGTGATATATCCTATTATACCTCCTGAATGCCTCATTGCCACTACAGTTTCCGAAGTGTCTTCTCCACTCTTCTGTGCCATAATAGCAGATCAAACTCAGGCACCTGTGGGAAAACCTCCGGACAAACTGTATGTGTCACCTCAGTTTCGAAAGAAGGTACTAGATTTGTTCCATGACAACCTCACAGCAGGCCATCCTGGAGTCCATAAAACTCTCTCTGCCATCTCCCGGAGGTTTTGGTGGCCTGCTCTTAGAAACGATATCAAAGAATATGTTGGGGCATGTCAAATATGTGCCATTTCTAAAGTTCCTCCTAGATCGCCTCCTGGACTGTTACAACCACTGCCCATACCTAGTGCTCCTTGGACCCACTTAGCCATGGATTTCATTGTGGATCTACCCAGTTCAAATGGGTTCAATACAGTCCTTATGGTTATCGATAGATTCACAAAGATGGCACATTTTGTCTACCTTAAAAAATTACCATCTGCTCAAGATCTAGTTCAAATATTCTTGAGAGAGATCTTTCGGTTGCACGGTGTACCCAAAAGCATAGTATCTGACAGAGGTACCCAGTTTGTTTCTAGGTTTTGGCGTTCCTTTTGGAAGCAATTGGGCATCGAACTCTCCTTTTCGTCGGCGTATCACCCTCAAACAAATGGAGCAGCAGAGAGGGCGAATCAGTCTTTAGAAGCCTATTTACGTTGCTTTATAAATGCCAATCAGTCTAACTGGATTGAGCTCTTACCCATGGCTGAGTTTGCCAGGAACAACGCCACTCATGAATCTTCTAATCATAGTCCATTCTTTGTAAATCAGGGTTATCACCCCGCTGTTTTTCCTTCTGAATTCTCAGACACGGAAATTCCTGCCTTGAACACCCGTTTAGAATCAATTCATGATACCTGGGATTCCGTCCATTCAGCTCTGCAAAAAGCTTCATTACGAGCAAAGGCCCAAGCTGACAAAAAACGGGGCGCTAATCCTGTATATCTTCCAGGTGACAGGGTGTGGCTCTCCACAAAACATATCAAACTTAAGGTCCCGTCCATGAAATTTGCCCCTCGGTACATAGGTCCCTTTCGAGTTACCCAACGTATCAATCCAGTGACCTATTCTTTGGCACTACCGGCTCATATGAGAATTGCGAATACTTTCCATGTGTCTCTGCTCAAGCCCCTTACTTGCAATCGCTACACCAGGTTATCCACTCCTCCTCCGCCCTTGGTAGTGGGTGATCATGAAGAATATGAAGTCCGTTCTATCATGGACTCCAAATTATCCAGAGGTGTCTTGTCCTATCTCGTTGACTGGAAGGGTTATGGTCCCGAGGAACGTTGTTGGGTTCCTGCTGACCGGGTCCATGCGCCCCGTCTTATCCGGTCATTTCACAACCGCTTTCCTCTTAAGCCGGGTCCTTCCCGCCCGGTGCGCGGTCTTCGAGTGGGGGGTACTGTTGCGGTCACCGGCCCGCCGAGCCTCACGGCCGTGCCCGACCGGCACGACCGCACCGACTACACAAGCTTACCTGCTCGTCGGCGAGCCGGGAACCGCGCACGTAGTTCTTCCGGGCATCACGCCCGAATCCAATATGACGCCGACCACGTGGTCGCGTCTATGGATAGCCCCGCCCCCGAGAATTATACTAACGTGTGCGTGACGTCACGACGTCAACGCACACGCACGTTCTGGGGTCAGAGGTCGCCCTCTGACCAATCATAGCTTAGAGAGGGGTATTTAAACCCCTAATTCACCCCAGTACTTTGCCATGTCGTGGTTTCAGTTTCCTGGTTTCCTGAAAGTGCTATTCTCGTGTTTCTGATTTCCTGGTATCCTGATCCTTGGCGTTTCCCTGGTTATTCTGATCTCTGGTTTCCCTGACTTGGCTTGTTGTCAGGGTCTTACCTGAGTTGGGAGTCTGTAGCGCAGATATGTCGCTCATACTTGCAGATAGCCACAGGCCGAGGTGGTCAGGTAAGAATTCACCTGGCCTGTGGGTCTGTGCACGGGGGCTGTGCAGGATGCAGTACCAAATTCGCAGGACAGGCAAGGACAGAACCAGCAGGATAGTCGAGGGATAGCCGAGGTCAAAGGATGCCAGAGGTTAGAATAAACGTAGTCACAAGCCGAGGTCAAATATACGAAGCAGAATAAACAGGAACACTGGTACGACACAGGAACACAGATCAAAGACTTGACAATGAGTGCAGGGCGAGGCTAGGTTTAAATACCCTGCTAATGAAGATCAGAGTCAGGTGAGAAGCAGACAAGTCAAGGTGCAGCCCCCGGTGTAGTAGCCAAGCCAGGATGAACAAGACCGGAATCAGAAGTCTCTGGTAAAGCTGCTGTGGCTCAGAGGCAGAGAGCAGGACTGGGATAGATAAGTACCCCGGTTCAAGTCCCCTGTTGGGAATTCCAGGAGCGACCACGTCTGGCCGTCTGTCTCACAGGTGAGTACCCTGACAGTACCTCCCCCTTCAAAAACGACCTCTGGGCGCAGGTAGGCTCCTCATTGAAATAATCCGTCTCACCAGAGTCACTCTCAGAATCCGTCGAGTCCCCATAGTGAAAGTCCTCAGTATGGGATCCCTGATTAGCTCGGGATTTCCCAGTACCAGCTTCTGGTACAGCTGACGATCGGTCTAGGTTCCGGGTAGGGGTGACAAAAACTTCCACAACTTCGGGGGGGACAGTGCTCGCAGCTAGCAGTGCTTTTTCGAACACTTCCAGGTCTTTTTTACAGACCGTAGTGCCATTAGAAGCAATGACACAATCCTTAGGTAAATCCTTTTCAAGTGGGCAGGAAGTAGTGGTGGTAATACAGGAAGCAACTTTGGTAGTAAAGGCAGACGACTCTGGAGCAGGAGGTCTAGGAGAGCGAACAGGACAAAGCGTGATGAAGTGTCCACCTTCTCCACAGTAAAAACACAGACCATGGCTTCTCCTTCGGTCCCTCTCCCCCGGTGTGACTTTGCAGTGGACACGTCCAATTTGCATAGGTTCCTCAGGATCAAGTTGAACACAGGATACCTCTGGAGTTCTCCTGGGAACTGGATCATAAGAGGGTATCACCGGGGTGTGGTGACGTAGACTCCGCGATTTTTTAGTAGGTGGAGCTGGCTTGGGCTTAGTGGTCCTGCACTGTGAGTCCAAAGCAATAATAAAGGACTCCCAGCTGACAAGGACAGGACTCTTCCTCTGCAACATTTGGTAAGCCCAAATTTTAATGCGTCCAGACAACAGGTTGATAGCCGCTCTGACCCTGATGAAATCCGTGGCGTAAGTTCGAGGCTTTAAAGAGAACAATACCTCGCAATCCATCCTGAATGACTGGAAGGACGTGTAGTTACCATCAAATCTGTCGGGCATGATGACAAAGGGTTCCGGAGCTGGATGTACTGCGCCTTTAAGAGAAAAAAGTTCCTGCTGCAACTCCGAAACAATCTGGGCCAGGCTGGACACTTGCTGGAGTGAGGGTGAGCACATTTCTGCGGACTCCATATTGGTCAAGTCTTTTGTCAGGGTCTTACCTGAGTTGGGAGTCTGTAGCGCAGATATGTCGCTCACCCTTGCAGATAGCCACAGGCCGAGGTGGTCAGGTAAGAATTCACCTGGCCTGTGGGTCTGTGCACGGGGGCTGTGCAGGATGCAGTACCAAATTCGCAGGACAGGCAAGGACAGAACCAGCAGGATAGTCGAGGGATAGCCGAGGTCAAAGGATGCCAGAGGTTAGAATAAACGTAGTCACAAGCCGAGGTCAAATATACGAAGCAGAATAAACAGGAACACTGGTACGACACAGGAACACAGATCAAAGACTTGACAATGAGTGCAGGGCGAGGCTAGGTTTAAATACCCTGCTAATGAAGATCAGAGTCAGGTGAGAAGCAGACAAGTCAAGGTGCAGCCCCCGGTGTAGTAGCCAAGCCAGGATGAACAAGACCGGAATCAGAAGTCTCTGGTAAAGCTGCTGTGGCTCAGAGGCAGAGAGCAGGACTGGGATAGATAAGTACCCCGGTTCAAGTCCCCTGTTGGGAATTCCAGGAGCGACCACGTCTGGCCGTCTGTCTCACAGGTGAGTACCCTGACACTTGTCTTATCGGTATTGAGTATTTTCTGGCTTCCTTGACCTCGGCTTTCCCTTTGACCATTCTCTGTCTCTAGCATATTAGTCCGGCCATTCTAAGGTCCGGTTTACGCTCTATCCTGTTATTTTCCTTTTCTTAAGTTTACATAGTTTCTGCGTGCTGGACAACATTACTAGTCGTGACAGATGCCAGGCAAGTCCCCACATTGTGATCGCTGGCGGGGTATTACCAGCAATCAGGTAAGTGCATAGGTTGCCGCGGACATACCAGGTACATCCGAGGTCGTTAACGACCATTTTTTGTCAGACGTACCTGGTACGCCCGCGGTCGGGAAGGGGTTAAAGGGTTGTATATCATTTTGCATTGTTTTGTAAACCTTTTCCAGGTTTGTGAATAGGCATGATAAGAAGAGATGAATATAAATTTGCTTATTGTCCATTGTTTGGGAAGAGTTGGAAAAGTATTTAGAGCCAGGGCAGGATTAATATAGGGGCTGATGGAGCTCCTGCTTCTGGTCCACAAAAAGGTTCACGGGCCACGGTCCATGCTAGACAGGGAAGATGAAATTGGGTCTGCCCTGCCCAGCCACGCAGGGCCAACAATAATAAACTGCTAGGCCAAAGAGGGAGCTATGACAAAGTCCATCTGGATAAGAAATCAAAACTCTCCCTCACCAGCCTGCCCAGATATAAGGTCTCTCGCAATGTATCAGGGCATTGCTGTTATCACAACAACACTTCAATGCTTTATGTGGTGCCAGACTAGAATGAGCAGCAAATGTGTTTTTCACCTGCTGAGGGTGTGTGCCAATGATCACCAGGGACAAGCATGCCCCCATTCCTGGCAAAGATAAAGAAGACTGTGAGGGAATTATTATTATTATTATTGCCATTTATATAGCGCCAACAGATTCCGTAGCGCTTTACAATATTATGAAAGGGGGGGTTTAACTATAAATCGGACAATTATAAGAAACCCAACAGGAACGATAGGTTGAAGAGGACCCTGCTCAAACGAGCTTACAGTCTATAGGAGATGGGGTATAAAAATCATTAGGACAGGAAATGGCAATAAAATAAGGTGGGAGTGAAGCAGAGCTGGAGGAGAGTGTAAAGTGCTGCCACTTAGGAAAGCAAGAGACTGGTATGTAATGTAGAGGTTACTCTGGGAGGCCATAAGCTTTCCTAAAGAGATGGATTTTAAGGCACTTCTTAAACGATTGAAAACTAGGGGAGAGTCTGATGACGGTAGGCAGGCTATTCCATAGGAAGGGAGCCGCCCGCAAGAAGTCCCGCAAGCATGAGTTGGCCGTAAGGGTGCAAGCAGCGGACAGGAGAAGGTCATGGGCAGAGCGGAGAGACCGAGAAGGGGCATACCTATGGATCTGTGAAGAGATATATAAGGGGCTAGAATTGTTCAGTGCTTTATAGGTATGGGTTAGCACTTTGAATTCACTCCTATAGGATACAGGAAGCCAATGTAAGGACTGACAGAGGGGTGAGGTGTGAGAGGACCGACTAGAGAAGAAATCAGTCTGGCGGCAGCATTCATTACAGACTGTAGCGGGGCAATACAGCTTTTGGGAAGATCATTAAGAGAGGGTTACAATAATCCATGCGGGAAATTACTAGAGTATGGACAAGCTCCTTGGTAGCATCTTGCGTAAGAAAGGGGCAGATGCGGACTATGTTTTTAAGATGGAATCTAGAAGATTTGGCAACATACTGCATGTGAGGACAAAGATGAGGCCAGAATCAAGTATGACGCTAAGGCAGCACGCTTGCAAGGATAGACTTATGTGGATACAACTAACTTGAAGGGGGAGTGAAAGATGAGGATCATTATTAGGAGGAGGAAAGACAAATAGCTCAAATAGTTTTAGAGAGATTGAGTTTCAGAAAGCAGGAGGACATCCAGTCAGAGATGGAAGAAAGGCAAGCAGTGACACGTTGCAGGACGTCAGGGGAGAGGTCCGGGGAGGAGAGATATATCTGGATGTCATCAGCATACAGGTGGTAGTAGAATCCAAATGGGGTAATACGTTTGCCAAAAGAGGCAGTATAAAGAGAAAATAGAATGGGACCAAGGATAGAGGGGAGGAGGTATCATTAGAAAAGGAGACACTGAATGAGCGTTGGGAGAGATCAGAGCAAAACCACGAGAGGACAGAGTCACAGAGTCCAAGTGATTGAAGAGTTTAAAGTAGGAGAGCATGATCAACGTTGTCAAAGGCAGCAGAGAGGTCGAGAAGAATTATTATGGATTCAATAGTGTGTTTCTTTAAAGGACAATTTTTTAAAACCTTTTTCTTTCTGTTCCTTTAATTTTAACTATTGTAAAATAAATCCTATTTGTTACATTTATTGCTCCTGTAATTAACATTTTATTGTTTGTATGTTTTGCAAAATAAGCATGGGTAAGTTTTATTTAACCGTTTTAAAAATACTGTAATACTTTGAGTGATGTTTGTTCTTTTATTCTGTTTTGCTTTGTATATGTGGCATTTTTATAGGACTCTCCTCTTATGTAAACTCCTCTTATGTGAGTGCAAACAAGGAAACACTCTGTGTGGGAACCAGGTTTAGATGATAATACCCTTAACACACACACAGTAGAGTATAGTGCAGCACTAAACAAGCTTACCCATACAACATATTATTATTATTATTATTCTCATATGTAACCGAAAAGACAAAATGCAAAGAAAAACATAATGGTACAGTATCGTTGATGTAAACTTATATATACAATATAAAGTAAAAGAATCAATGCTCACAAGTCGAGAGCCTTTTGAACGCTATGGCTCTGAACATATTCGCTTTCTGTGCCTTTAAGGTAGCAACAGTAACCTTCTTGTTAATCCCCTTCACAAGCTCTGGTGTGGAATATACACATAGGAGACACCAACAAAGCGACAAGGATAGTGCAGATGATTTTTGCTAATATTCACAACTTTAAGTTGAAAATGAAAGTTGCTCACCTGGTTTTTGGAGACCATAAGTGACTGGCTCCAAGTTTGTACACCTACTTGCCAATATTAGGAGTGGCAAGGGGCCCCCTTTAAATGTAGATAGATATGGAACAGATGGTCCAAGAGGACTTAGTAGTATATATATATATATATGTCTTTTTTACATATTTTTATATTTTTGTGAATCACTTTTAATAAAAAAAAGATCCATTTTATAGAATACTGAGAGGGTAGTGGATGCATGGAATAGCCTTCCAGCTGAAGTGGTAGAGGTTAACACAGTAAAGGAGTTTAAGCATGCGTGGGATAGGCATAAGGCTATCCTAACTATAAGATAAGGCCAGGGACTAATGAAAGTATTTAGAAAATTGGGCAGACTAGATGGGCTGAATAGAGATGTCCCGAATAGTTCGCTGGCGAATAGTTCCTGGCGAACATAGCTTGTTCTCATTCGCCACGGCGGGCCATCATATGCGATGTTCGGTCCGCCCCCTATTCGTCATCATTGAGTAAACTTTGACCCTGTACCTCACAGTCAGCAGACGCATTCCAGCCAATCAGCAGCAGACCCTCCCTCCCAGACCCTCCCACCTCCTGGACAGCATCCATTTTAGATTCATTCGGAAGCTGCATTCTTAGTGAGAGGAGGGACAGTGTAGCTGCTGCTGATTTAATAGGGAAATCGATAGCTAGGCTAGTGTATTCAGTGTCCACTACAGTCCTGAAGGACTCATTTGATCTCTGCTGTAAGGACAGCACCCCAAAAAGCCCTTTTTAGGGCTAGAACATCAGTCTGTTTTTTTTTCAGGGCCTGCCAGGGCACACTGTCACACCAGTGCAATTCATATCTGGTGTAACAGTAGTGTACATAAAAAAAAACTAGAAATTTGACTGTGAAATAATAGCAGTCAGTTTCCTTCACACGTGTGCGTTTCAGGGCCTGCCAGAGCACAGTGTCACACCAGTGCAACTCATATCTTGTGTAACAGTAGTGTACATTTAAAAAAACAAAATTTTTGACTGTAATAGATTGAATAGCAGTTAGTTGTCTGCAAGCGTGTGTCAGGCCTACAGCGTCTACTCTGCCAACTTCTGCCAGTGCACAGTGCCACTCATATCTGTTGTCACAGTAGCTTGCACGCATAGTACCACTAATCGAAAAAAAAATGACAGGCAGAGGCAGGCCACCCCGCAGGGGCCATCGTGGTCGTGGTGCTGTGATTCCCTTTGGCCCTAGAATAATGCCCAGTGTTCAGAGGCCACGTACCCTGAACTCGAAAAGTTCTGAGGACATAGTTGACTGGCTAACACAGGACACCCAATCTTCTACAGCTTCCGCTCGGAACCTTGACGCACCATCCTCCTCCAGCTTAGCTTCGGGCACCTCTCAAGTTACCACTCGCCCGCCTGCCGCCACCACCAACACTAGCACAACAGCCGCTTCACTTGATCTGTCAGAGGAGTTATTTACACATCAGTTGGAAGAAATGAGTGATGCGCAACCATTATTGCCAGAGGATGTAGATAACAGGGATATGTCTCAGTCAGGCAGCATTACACACATGGACGTACGGTGTGATGATGATGATGTTGTACCCGCTGCTGCTTCCTTTGCTGAGTTGGCAGATACAAGTGAAGCGGTTGATGATGACGATGCGTCCGTGGATGTCACGTGGGTGCCCGCTAGAAGAGAAGAAGAACAGGTTCAGATGGGGAGACAGAGAGGAGGAGGAGACGAGTTGGAAGCAGGGGGAGGTCGTCGCAAGGAGCTAGTGGCACAGTCAGACAGCATGCATCGGCACCCGGGGTCGGCCAGACAGCACGCCAATCAACGCATGCTGTTGCCACCACCAGAATGCCGTCATTGCAGAGCTCAGCAGTGTGGCATTTTTTTGGTGTGTCTGCCTCTGACAACAGCGATGCCATTTGCAACCTGTGCCAAAAGAAACTGAGTCGTGGGAAGTCCAACACCCACCTAGGTACAACTGCTTTGCGAAGGCACATGATCGCACATCACGAACACCTATGGGACATGAGTACAAGCAGCACACAAACTCAAAGCCGCCATCCTCCTCCTGGTCCAGCATCTTCAGCCACGTCAACCACTGCTGTCCTCCTTGCCCCCTCTCAACCATCCACCACTCCGTCTCTCGCCTTGAGCAGTTCCTGCTCATCTGCCCACAGTCAGGTGTCTGTCAAGGACATGTTTGATCGTAAGAAGCCAATGTCACAAAGTCTCCCCCTTGCCCGGCATCTGACAGCTGGCTTGTCTGAACTCTTAGCCCGCCAGCTTTTACCATACAAGCTGGTGGAGTCTGAGGCGTTCCAAAAATTTGTAGCTATTGGGACACCGCAGTGGAAGGTACACGGCCGAAATTTCTTTGCACAAAAGGCCATCCCCAACCTGTACTCGATTGTGCAAAAGGAAGTCATGGCATGTCTGGCACACAGTGTTGGGGCAAGGGTCCATCTGACCACTGATACCTGGTCTGCAAAGCATGGTCAGGGCAGGTATATCACCTACACTGCGCATTGGGTAAACCTGCTGACGGCTGCCAAGCATGGAATGCGTGGCTCTGCAGAGGAGTTGGTGACACTGCCACGACTTGCAGGCAGGCCTGCTGCCACCTCCTCTACTCCTCCTACTCCATCCTCTTCCATAACCTCCTCGGCTGAGTCCTCTTCTGCTGTTGCGTCTTGCTCCACATCAACAGCAGCTCCCCAGGCACTATTCCACATCCCTGATACGGCAGTGTCACGCCGTCTTGCGGTTGACTTGCCTGAAAGCAGAGAGTCACACCGGACCAGCACTCCTGTCCGCCCTGAACGCACAGGTGGATCAGTGGCTGACTCCGCACCAACTGGAGATCGGCAAAGTGGTTTGTGACAACGGAAGAAATTTGTTGGCGGCATTGAATTTGGGCAAGTTGGCACATGTGTGTAATCTGATCGTACAACGCTTTGTGCATAAGTACCCAGGCTTACAGGACATCCTGAAGCAGGCCAGGAAGGTGTGTGGCCATTTCAGGCGTTCCTACATGGCCATGGCGCACTTTTCAGATATCCAGCGGCGAAACAACATGCCAGTGAGGCACTTGATTTGCGACAGCCCGACACGTTGGAATTCAACACTCCTAATGTTCGACCGCCTGCTCCAACAAGAAAAAGCCATTAACGACTATTTGTATGACCGGGGTGCTAGGACAGCCTCTGCGGAGCTGGGATTTTTTTTGCCACGTTACTGGACGCTCATGCGCAATGCCTGTAGGCTCATGCGTCCTTTTGAGGAGGTGACAAACCTAGTAAGTCGCACCGAAGGCACCATCAGCGACATCATACCATTTGTTTTCTTCCTGGAGCGTGCCCTGCGAAGAGTGCTGGATCAGGCCATAGATGAGCGTGAAGAGGAAGAGTTGTGGTCACCATCACCACCAGAAACAGCCTTATCAGCATCGCCTGCTGGACCTGCGGCAACGCTGGAAGAGGATTGTGATGAAGAGGAGTCAGAGGAGGAATGTGGCTTTGAGGAGGAGGAGGAAGACCAACCACAACAGGCATCCCAGGGTGCTCGTTGTCACCTATCTGGTACCTGTGGTGTTGTACGTGGCTGGGGGGAAGAACATACCTTCAGTGAGATCACTGAGGACGAGGAACGGGACATGAGTAGCTCGGCATCCAACCTTGTGCAAATGGGGTCTTTGATGCTGTCGTGCCTGTTGAGGGACCCTCGTATAAAAAGGCTGAAGGAGAACGACCTGTACTGAGTGTCCACGCTACTAGACCCCCGGTATAAGCAGAAAGTGCCTGAAATGTTACCGAATTACGGCAAGTCGGAAAGGATGCAGTAGTTCCAAAATAAATTAAAAAGTATGCTTTACACAGTGTAACGGAACCGCTGGCACCCCGACCGGGTACCCTCCGCTGACGGATGCTCCTAGTGCTTTCCGAGGTCTCCAAGCACTCCACCAGACACCATAACCACTGTAGACTCCCACGAACCGCCGCAGCTTGGTTGGGGACTCGCCACGCTACCCACTCTGGACCCAAGACCAGGGTCTAGCTTCCAGTAGATGGACCTCTCCGAATTCCAGAGAGCAGGCACAGGAACAACTCTTAGCAGAGCTCAGCGATAATACCCTGGGGAGTATAGTGATTATAGCAATCCCCAGAGTGTAGTTCTCCAATCCCCCAAACATGAGCCGAAACTTCATGAAGGTACAAGATGATCTGAGGTGCTAGCACACCCAGTCTGCTTTTATTTCCATCTTACACATAAAAGACCGCCCACAGGGGCGGGGTAAAACAGCCAATAGCATAACGGTTACAACCCACAAGTTCCCTCCCCTCAGATAACCAGTTAACATAATTATTACAGCCAGGGAAAATACAGTTTTTATACATGTGCTATAACTTTAAAACCGTACATCCAATCTTCCCAAAAAACATATATTTAGAATCAGCACACTTTAAACATACACCCTTCCAAAATTCAGCCAAATCCCTCCAGCGGATCAAAAGTTAGCTGGAGGTCCCTTTATGACCGACCGCAAGCACGTTTTCCTGCCCAAAACAGTTCCATAGATTTGGGCTGTGCGGCCGGTCAATTTCATGCGAAAAAACGACTAAGTCCCATTTCGAACGGGACTTAGTCTCTGGAGCTGCAAGTTCCGTATGGAAGAAGGTAAGGGTCAGCGGTGTTCGGTAAAATGTGTAGCCGATTTTAGTTCCACAGAATCTTTAGCATACACCGCTGACCGCATTCGACTGAACAAAGATGGCCGCCGCCACGTGCAATTAACCTGCAGTAACCTCACAGCCTGGGAGGTAAATTGCCTGCATACTTTAGCTTCTGGGTGGTCCGCCTGTGTGGTACTTGGTTCAGTAAGCCCTATTTACTGAACCAAGTGTGGGAAAGCCAGGAACCAGTTATTTTACAGGTCTGGGGACATAGTCTTAAAGGGGCATTGTTCACCAAAGTTACAAGATGTCCCCAGACGGTTCTTAAAGGGCCATACACACACAATAAAAGTTCATACTTTTCAGGGGCCATAGTCTTAAAGGGTATTGTTACCCAAAGTCTCAATATGTCCCCAGACAGTTCTTAAAGGGCCAGCAGCAGTACAATAAAATACCATTCACTGTGCTTAAAGGGCCAGCAGTCGCACAATAAAATACAATATGCCCAAATATAGTTCTCTAAACGTACCAATTTTCAAGGGGCCATAGTCAGCAGGTAGGAGGCGGGCAAGCAGGCTTCTCCAATGCCCAGTGGTGAGGTTGGTTTCGTCACACACAGCGTATAAGGGTGATGTCACAGCACAACGGGAATCTAACAGGGGAAGAGGTGAAAGTAATCCTCCTCCTCCCACGACCACGCCGGCAAGGACAGGACGCTTTACAGACGTGTTGTTGATGGAGGACATACAGAACTTTTTAAGTCCTACGCATCGCCACAGCCCTTCGGGGTCCACCCTCAGAGAACGACTCGACCGACAGGTAGCAGACTACCTCGCCTTAACTGCAGATATCGACACTCTGAGGAGCAATGAACCCCTTGACTACTGGGTGTGCAGGCTTGACCTGTGGCCTGAGCTATCCCAATTTGCGATAGAACATCTGGCCTGCCCCGCTTTAAGTGTCCTGTCAGAAAGGGCCTTCAGTGCAGCAGGAGGTATTGTCACTGAGAAGAGAAGTCGCCTAGTTCAAAAAAGTCTAGATTACCTCACCTTTATTAAGATGAATGAGGGATGGATCCCGAAGGGACTGACTGTGGGCGATACATTTGACTAAAAAAGGCCTGATGAGGGGGACGTAACAGGGATTAAACTGATAAGAATAGTACTACTTAACACACCACTCCTATCTTGTGGCACATAAGATCACACGCGCAGTGCCCCAAATTTGAAGTAGGAGGACCAACCAAGCATCTTTTTCCATCTCCCGGTTCCTAAAATCGATGCCATATACACGTCCCCTGATAGGGGACGTAACAGGGATTAAACTGATAGGAATAGTACTACTTAACACACCTTATAAAAACGCAGAGAGGCGCAATGCAGAGAGAGGAGTCTGAAGAAGAGGAGTCAGAGGAGGATGGTGGCTTTGAGGAGGTGGAAGACCAAACACAGCAGGCGTCCCAGGGGGCTTGTTGTCACCTTTCGGGGACCCTTGGTGTTGTACGTGGCTGGGTGGAGGAAGAAACCTTCAATGACATCAGTGAGGACAAGGAACGGGACATGGCTAGCTTGGTATCCAACCTTGTGCAAATGGGGAGTTTGCGGTTGTGCAAATGGACTGTTTGCGGTTGTTTGTGGTGCGTTAAACGGGGAGTTTGGTCTGTCACTGTGAAGCGGGCGTAACCCTTACACTACCTGATCGATACAACATCATACCTGATGTTTTAAAGCACGTTATTCCAAACAATTTAGGAATGTTAGGTGATTTATGCCCTTTATGGATTAAAACCAGACTCTGCATCAACTATGTAATTTTCCATGGGAGTTTTGCCATGGATCCCCCTCCGGCATGCCACAGTCCAGGTGTTAGTCCCCTTGAAACAACTTTTCCATCACTATTGTGGCCAGAAAGAGTCCCTGTGGGTTTTAAAATTCGCCTGCCTATTGAAGTCTATGGCGGTTGGCCCGGTTCGCCCTTTCGCGAACATTTGCAGAATTCGCGTTCGCCGTTCGCGAACGGAAAATTTTATGTTCACGACATCTCTAGGGCTGAATGGTTCTTATCTGCCGTCACATTCTATGTTTCTATGTTTCTATGAATATTTACCACATTAAGCCAAATATCTTTACCCTGAAAACTGTACTGTATAACCGATATATTATGGGCAATTACAAATTAAATTGGAAGAAAATGTGTTTATCTTAATAAGAGAGGTATAACAAACTAACACATTTTATGTTTTGTCTCCCTTTTTTCCTTTTCTGAGTGATTATGATATTTTCTGATAAATGTCTTGAAGATACTAATTTTACATTTCCCTATAGTGAGGTACAACTTGTTTATTATATATATATATATATATATATATATATATATATATACACCGTATATACTCGAGTATAAGCCGAGCCGAATATAAGACGAGGCCCCTAATTTTACCCCAAAAAACTGGGAAAACGTATTGACTCGAGTATAAGACTAGGGTGGGAAATGCAGCAGCTACTGGTAAATTTCTAAATAAAATTAGATCCTAAAAAAATTATATTAATTGAATATTTATTTACAGTGTGTGTGTGTGTGTGAATGCAGTGTGTGTGTATATATTCAGTGTGTGTGTATGAGTGCAGTGTGTGTGTATGAGTGCAGTATGTGTGTATGAGTGCAGTGTGTGTGTATGAATGCAGTGTGTGTATGAGTGCAGTGTGTGTATGAATGCAGTGTGTGTATGAATGCAGTGTGTGTATGAGTGCAGTGTGTGTATGAGTTCAGTGTGTGTATGAGTGCAGTGTGTGTATGAGTGCAGTGTGTGTATGAGTGGAGTGTGTGTATGAGTGCAGTGTGTGTATGAGTGCAGTGTGTGTATGAGTGCAGTGTGTGTATGAATGCAGTGTGTGTATGAGTGCAGTGTGTGTATGAATGCAGTGTGTGTGTGTGTGTGTGTGTGATACAGAGTGTGATGCAGAGCCTTGGTGGGGGGTGGGCATTTTTATTATTTTATTATTATTATAATATTAATAGTTTTTTTGTTATATTATTTTGTTAATTATTATTATGTTTTATTTTATTATTTTATTTATTTTATTATTATTATTATTATTTTCGTCCCCCCTCCCTGCTTGATACATGGCAGGGAGGGGGGCTCTCCTTCCCTGGTGGTCCAGTGGCATTGGCAGTTCAGTGGGGGGAGGAGGGGGGCTGGCAGAGAGTTTTCTTACCTCTCCTGCAGCTCCTGTCAGCTCCCTCCTCCGCACCGGTCCGTGCAGCACCTCTGTCAGCTCACACTGTAAGTCTCACGAGAGCCGCACTATCACCCCGCGGCTCTCGCGAGACTTTCAGTGGGAGCTGACAGAGGTGCTGAACGGACCGCCGCGGAGGAGGAGGCAGCTGACAGGAGCTGCAAGAGAGGTAATTAACAGCTCTGCAGCCCCCACAGCCCCCTGTCTGTATTATGGCAATGTAAATTGCCATAATACAGACAGTGACTCGAGTATAAGACGAGTTGGGGTTTTTCAGCACAAAACATGTGCTGAAAAACTCTTCTTATACTCGAGTATATACGGTAATATATTTTCTCTTTGTGGATTATCTATAAAAGTGCCTTTTTTTGGCACAAGGACCAAATTGAAATTGTGTTTTATTTATATATGGTACTACATTAACACACAGGATGATGTGATCTGGAGTCTTTTTTGTCAATACGAATAGGGATTGGGGAGTCACATGAGAGCCGAGTGAAGTCACTCCCAGCCGTTCGTATAGACAAACAGACTATCCTACAGAGCAAGGAATCAATTGAAACTATGACTTCCAGTGTTCGTGTAAGCAAACAAATGAATACACGAAACAGCTGAACAACCACACTCCCTTCGCCGAACGAGCAATCTGATTGGACGAATAGAGGAGGAACATGCCGATTGAAAAACCCTGCACAGCGGACGGAACGCTTCTCGGACACCAGGAGGACTGAGATATTGTATATTTATATACTTTTTAACTGTTTTGTTTTTATCTCCCTAATATAGTATCTTTTATTTACTCTTAATCCCTCTCTACATACCTCAAAACAGAATGCACATGTCATGGTTGATTATACATTTCCTACCTGTTCAATGTTACATTTTGTATATATTGTGTATTAATATTGTTTTTGTATTTTATTGTACCCTAATGTAACAATGCAATGATTTGTGGAGTTTAGGCTTAGGGAAGATTCTAAATTCTGCGGGAGGTCGTTCCACAATTGTGGCGCTCTGCAGGAGAAGGAGGTCGGGCTGCTTTCTTTTTGTATTGAGGTAGACTAAATAAAGTGTTGGTATTGGATCGGAGGTTATAGGAGGTAGGAACAGCCGAGGAGAGCATTTTGTTTAGGTAGGGTGAGAGTTTCCCAGAAAAGCTGTTAAACACGAGGCTGGAAAGATGAAGGGTGCGTCTTGATTCCAGCGACAGCCAGTTTAGTTCTTTTAGCATGTCACAATGGTGGGTCCTGTAATTACATTGTAGCACAAATCGGCAGAACGAGTTATACAATGTATTGAGTTTATTAATGTGGGATTGTGATGCAGATGCATATACTACATCCCCATAATCAATGATTGGCATCAGCGTTTGCTGTACAATCTTTTCCTTTACTGTAGGGCTTAGGCAGGATTTGTTTCGGTACAGGGCACCTAGTTTTGGATAAAGCTTAGATGCAAGTTTTTCTATGTGGAGGCCAAAAGATAGATTGGGGTCTAACAACATACCCAAGTATTTGAAAGAGTGGACTGCGGCCATTGTGCTATTTGAATTCGTTTTTATGGATAGGTGGGAATTGTGTAATTTGTGTAATTTAGGTACTGTTCCAAAGATCATTGTGACAGTTTTGTCAGTGTTTAGGAAGAGTTTGTTTTTTGCGATCCACTTTTCTACCTCTGTAAACGGGTCTTGGAGCACAGCCTCAAGCTGCGGTAGATCGGATTTGCTCGCATAGATTACTGTGTCGTCTGCGTACATTTGAGGATTTGCAGACATTAGGCAGATCATTTATAAATAATGTAAACAGTAGGGGGCCGAGAATGGAACCTTGGGGAACACCACATGTGACTGGGAGAGGGAGGGAGTCCCTGTCAGAAATGGACACATATTGCGAGCGATCCGATACATACGATCGAAACCAGGTTAGCGAACAATCACCAATACCTGAGTTTGAGTTTGTGCAGTAGAATGTTGTGGTCTACTGTGTCAAAGACCTTTGCAAAATCAAGGAAAATAGCTCCAGTTAGGTCTCCTTGTTCCATGCCAGTTTGGATGTCAATGCAAACTTTTAAGAGGGCAGTTGTAGTGGGGTGATTCTGGCGAAAGCCCGATTGATCAGGGGTCAGATAGTTTGATTGTTGGTAGTACTCACATAGTTGCGTATGGACACATTTTTCGAAGATTTTTGACAATACCGGGAGCAATGATATGATAGAAACCAAAGTAGTGTCACCACATTTATGGATAGGCACTACTCTTGCAGTCTTCCAAAGTTTGGGTATGTATCCAGACACCAAGGATTCGTTAATTAGAGTTGCGATGGGTTTAGCAATTGCTGGCGCCCTGAGCTTCGACAGCATTGCTGGGATTTAATCAGGTCCAGACTGGTTTTTCATTTTTAGATTATTTAGGTGTTTTTTAATGACACTAATAGATACAGGTCTAAAAATGAACTGGTCTATATTGGGCCTTTCCAAATTTAGTGGGACCTGATCCACATTTGTAGTTTCAGGATGTGTGTAATTTATTAGCTTGGCTATTAGGGCAGTAGAGCATCTGACAAAATAATTGTTAAAGGCATTTGCTATATCTAAGGGAAGTTGCAGGGTTTGGTTATCCACTTTGACAATGGAGGGTTGGGAGTGGATTGGGGGAGTTTGTAATTTATTTATGACTTTCCAAAAGTTTCTAAGGTTTGATAGGTTATTGTTCAGATTTTCACAGAAATATTGGGCCTTGGCCAATTTTGTTTGTTTTGTGCATATATTTCGCCATTGTCTATATGCACAGTGATCGTTCATAGAGCAAGTACGCTTGAACTTTGACTACAAAGAATCCCGAAACTGGTACATTTGGATGAGGTCAGCTGTGATCCAGTTCATATGTGCTCCTTTTACCCTCACCTTACACAGCGGGGCATGCAAATTCCAAATTTGTAGGAGTTCAGACTGAAAGAATTCAACAGCACAGTCTAGATCTGGGATAATGTTTAATCTGTGCCATGGGAGGTTCTTGATGTCATTAAGAAAGGATTCAAGATTACATTTTTTGAAGGACCTGGTGATTTTAACCTTGGGAGAGGATTTAATAGCCTTTATTTTGCACATGCAGTACACTAAACAGTGATCACTGAAACTGTTTGGGAGAACACTGGCCTCTTGGATTATATCAGGAGGAGAAGTGGAGAGAATCCAGTCAAGCAGGGTATGGTTATGGCTTTTAATGTTTATGCAAGTTGGGGAGTAGATTAATTGTGTTAGCTGAAAAGTCTTAAACAGCGTGCAAGAACTATTATTTCTAGTATTGAGCCAATCAATATTAAAATCTCCAAAGACCAACTGTTCACTTTTTGAACTGTTATCTTTGATACATTAAGCACCTTAAATCACACAAAATCTCTCTTTTTGCATAAGTCCTCTTATGTGAGTGTTATTAAAATGTATAGGAACACTAACGGCAGGTTTATTACAATTTAACCCCTTAGTGACCAGACCGTTTTTTTATTTTCTTACCGTTTGGGACCACGGCTGTTTTTACATTTCTGCGGTGTTTGTGTTTAGCTGTAATTTTCCTCTTACTCAATCTGTTACGCATCTACAACCGCCAAAAAACACCCACGCTAAATACCGTATATACTCGAGTATAAGACGAGTTTTTCAGCAAATTTTTTGTGCTGAAAAACTCCCACTCGTCTTATACTCGAGTCAAATGTCTGTATTATGGCAGTTTACATTGCCATAATACAGACAAGGACCGGGGGCTGGCAGAGACCTGTAACTTACCTTTCCTGCAGCTCCTATCAGCTCCCTTCTCTCTCCTCCGGTCCGTGCAGCTCCCAGGTCAGCTCCCTCTGCAAGTCTCGCGAGAGCCGCAGGGTCAGAGCGCTGCCACGGGTTACCGTGGCAACGCTCCGCGCGGCTGCGAGACTTGCAGAGGGAGCTGACTGACACTGCACTCCTACACACACACTGCACACATACACACACACTGCACACATACACACACACTGCACTCCTACACACACACTGCACTCCTACACACACACTGCACACCTACACACACTGCACACATACACACACACTGCACACATACACACACACTGCACTCATACACACTGCACTCATACACACACTGCACACATACACACACACTGCATTCATACACACTGCACTCATACACACACTGCACACATACACACACACTGCATTCATACACACTGCACTCATATACACACACTGCACTCATACACACACTGCACTCATACACACTGTAACGGATCGCCTGGCACCCCGACTGGGCACCTCCGTTAAAGGATGCTCCTAGTGTTTCCTGAGGACTCCAAGCACTCTGGCAGACACCACAATCACTGAATCTGAGAAGCATATAAATCCTCTCAAGCCTCTGAATGCTGTAGACAGTTGAATAGGAACCATACGAATAGGTTTGCACTCCTAGCAGTCAAACTGGAACAGCATGCAATAAATCCTCCCCCAATAATGAGACGACACTTCACTTTGAGGGTTAAGCAGGAACTCTGGACTGGCTCATCCAGCCTGGCTTTTATTTCCATCTCACACATACAGTCCACACCCAGGGGGAGGCATAAAATGACCAATAGTATCACGGGTGCAACCCACACATCCCCTCCCCTTAGTGTGACACATAATCCCATTATGCATACAGTTTAAAATATACTTTTTACACAACTTTCATAACTCTAAAACCATACATCACATTCACATAAAAATACATATCCACAATCAATCAGGGGAACAACATATTAAAAAATGGCATGAATCCGACCAGGGGTTCAAAAGTTACTAAAAGTATCTTTTGTCCCTTACTAGCCGCATGGCAAACCGGTTTAGACAGGTTTTACATAGGCCTCTATCCTGGAGACAAAGAGGGAAGTAATCCAATTATCCATTGGACTCCATTAACCACATGGTTACAGAAAGACATAAAACACTTTAAAATACAGAAAGTTACTTTTTATCCATAACACACAGACATTTCACATATCCCCAGATAGCTGGGATCTGAGCGCACAAGACTACCGAATAGCGCGCAGATCCTATTCACACAGTACAATTGCCATGGAGCTAAAGTCTTTCCCATAGTCTTTCATTATATGAATAGGCTCCATGGTATAGCTATCTGGGTTAACACATTCACATAAAGTCTGGTCCATAGTCCAAAGGCAAGAGGCGGGCAAGCAGCCCCCTCCAAGGACACGTGGCGAGGTCGGTTTCGCCACACACACACACTGCATTCATACACACTGCACTCATATACACACACACTGCACGCATACACACGCACTGCACTCATATACACACTGCATTCATACACACACTGCACTCATACACACACTGCACTCATACACACACTGCACTCATACACACACTGCATTCATACACACACTGCATTCATTCTATACACTGCATTCATTATATACACACTGTAAATAAATATTCAATTAATATAATTTTTTAGGATCTAATTTTATTTAGAAATTTACCAGTAGCTGCTGCATTTCCCACCCTAGTCTTATACTCGAGTCAATACGTTTTCCCAGTTTTTTGGGGTAAAATTAGGGGCCTCGGCTTATATTCGGCTCGGCTTATACTCGAGTATATACGGTAGTTTCTAAATTTTGTCCTGAGTTTAGAAATACCCAATGTTAACATGTTCTTAGCTTTTTTTGGAAAGTTATAGGCCAATAAGTACAAGCAGCACTTTGCTATTTCCAAACCATTTTTTTTTCAAAACTAATGCAAGTTATATTGTAACACTGATATCTGTCAGGAATCCCTAAATAACCCTTCACATGTATATATTTATTAAAAGAAGACAACCTAAGGTATTAAACTTGGGGTATTTTGACTCTTTTCATGCAAACATTTTACCACCAATCTATGCCAAATTAAAAAAAAATTGGTGATTTTTTTGACCCACATAGCAATTTAAGAATACATGTACGGAGAACTTTAAGGGTTACTGCCAAAGAACACCCCAATATGTGTTCAGCAACATCTCCTGAGTACGGGCTAAAAGACCTTATTTGGAGGGTGCGCATTCCAGTTTTCCAACTTGGAATTTTCACAGCTCGTGATCATGCACCCATGTCCTATTTGGGACATTTTTAAAGCTAGCCAACATAACTTTAGCATTCATATTTGTTTGTGTGTTAAAAATACAAAAAAGAATTATGAACGCTAAATTTGGCCAGTGTTTGGGACTAAGTGGCTACTAAAAAAGATTGAACATACCCCATTTGCAATACCTTGGATTGTTTTCTTTTGCAAATGGTATGCCATCATGGGGTTAATTCACATTCAATTAATTCAATGTGAAAAACCAGACGTATATTTGACCCTGTAACTTTCAAAAACACTATAAAACCTGTACATGGGAGGTACTGTTATACTCTGGAGACTTCGCTGAACACAAATATTAGTGTTTCAAAACAGTAAAACGTATCACAATGATATCCCCAGTAAAAGTGCCGTTTGTGTGTGCAAAATGCAGAAAACGTCACTTTCATTGACAATATCGTCGCTGTGATATGTTTTACCATTTTGAAACACTGTTTGTGTTCAGCAATGTCACCCGAGTAAAACAGTACCCCCCATGTACAGGTTTTAGGATGTTTTGGAAAGTTACAGGGTTAAATACAGTGCTAGCAAATTAAATCCTCTGGACTTTCGGCCTGGATTTTCAGGCAGGTCCCGCAAATTGTGTTACATACAAAATATTACATAAATATGCATGTAGAATTTAAATATATATACATATTTATATATTTGAAGTCGACGTGTATTTTTATGAAATTATTTATGTAATTATGTATATGGACATATGTATATTATGTATTATTTTTATTTATATATACATAGGTAATTTCCTTCTAAGTGTATGTTGATATAAATATATATTAATATCAAAATACAGTTAGAATAAAATTACATATATATTTTTTTAAATTATTTTTACATTTTTTATTTATTATTTATTTTTTATAATATTATATATATATATACACACACACACACACACAATATATATATATATATATATATATATATATATATATATAGTTATTATATATATTACATATATACATGTGTAATTTTACTCTAAGTGTATTTTTATATTAATATAAGCATATATTACCGTATTTATCGGCGTATAACACGCACCTCATTTTTAGAAAGAAATTCCAGGAAATTTCCCCCCCTCCCATAGTATTCCCCCCCCCCCCTCATCCCATAGTATTCCCCCCTCATCCCATAGTGTTCCCCCCTCATCCCATAGTGTCCCCCCCTTTCCATAGTATTCTCCCCCCCCTTTCCATAGTATTCCCCCCTCCCATAGTATTCTCCCCCCTCCTCTCCCATAGTATTGCCCCCCATAGTATTTCCCCCCTCCCCTCCCATAGTATTCTCCCCCCCCATAGTATTCTCCCCCTCCCCTCCCATAGTATTCTCCCCCTCCCCTCCCATAGTATTCTCCCCTTCCCCTCCCATAGTATTCTCCCCTTCCCCTCCCATAGTATTCTCCGCCCTCCCCTCCCATAGTATTCTCCCCCCTCCCCTCCCATAGTATTCTCCCCCCTCCCCTCCCATAGTATTCTCCCCCCTCCCCTCCCATAGTATTCTCCCCCCCTCCCATAGTATTCTCCCCCCCTCCCCTCCCATAGTATTCTCCCCTCCTCCCCTCCCATAGTATTCTCCCCTCCTCCCCTCCCATAGTGTATTTACCCCCCTCAGCTCCCATAGTGTACTTCCCCCCCTCCCCTCCCATAGTGTACTTCCCCCCCTCCCCTCCCATAGTGTACTCCCCCCTCCCCTCCCATAGTGTACTTCCCCCCCCCTCCCCTCCCATATTGTACTTCCCCCCCCCTCCCCTCCCATAGTGTACTTCCCCTCCCATAATTACTTACCTGTCCTGAAGCGTGGGCCGGCTTCACAGCGCGCACCGCGGTACAGGAACTTTAATTTCAGGTTCCGGTTTCCGGCGGGACTGAAAGGAAATGTGAACACTATTTGTGCACACTTCCTTTCAGTCCCGCCGGAAACCGGAGCCTGAAATTAAAGTTCCTGTACCGCGGTGCGCGCTGTGAAGCCGGCCCACGTTTCAGGACAGGTAAGTAATTATGGGATATCGGCGTATAACACGCACCCACGATTTTTCCCCTATTTTCAGGGGAAAAAAGTGCGTGTTATACGCCGATAAATACGGTAATAAGAAAACACACTAAGCATGACATTATATTTAGATATAATATATATATACATATATACACACACACACACATTATATATATATATATATATATATATATATGCACATATACATACACTCACTTTTTATTTATTATTTTAAACTTTTATTTTTTACTGTTTTTTTACTTTTTATTACCAGCAGGGCCACTGCCTGTCAGTTCAGGCAGTTCCCCTGCTGGCAGCACTATGGACACCTATTGCGGCCATGTGACCGCTCAAGTTTATTTAAAATGTGTACAGTTAACTATGTATGTAGTTCAGTCTATTGAGTAAGTGGCATATTGTTATTTTTTTTTTTTATTATAACCTATTATAATGCAATATTTGCTGTTATTCCCCTTTCTAATAGCAATGCAGAAAGTGCTTGGTGGAACAATGGAATAATAAATAGAATATATATTATAGCGAAGTAGCTGTAGCCCATGGAACAGCGCAGTCAGGGGAGTGGGCCTTGACAGAGCCAGGAGTAGGCAGGGGAGTAACCAGTTAAAGGGGTGTGGTTATTGGTAAATGGGGGTTGGACTATAGGAGTATATTAAGCGGCCATTTTATGACTAAGGGACATTTTAACTAAACTGACACTTACCTGGTAATTGTTTTTGGCAGGTCTGTGTTGGGTTTTTCTTTTGTCTTGCAGATCATGGCATCAATGGAAGAAATCCTGGAGGGAGTGAGAGCTGCTGTGCGGGATAGAGGACTGGCCTGGCTTCACGAGCAACTGGGGGCTCAGGGTCCCCCCCCTACAACCCCTGCGGCGGCTGCACGGCGTTCCATGAGGAGGGCGAGACCGCCCCAGCGGCTGAGCCCGGGCATGGAGCCCGAAGTCGGCAGACGGAGGAGCCCGTCAGCGGAGTCTGTTGGGGCCCTGGATGAGGTAGCGGGCCCCAGCGGAGTGGATGTACCGCGGCCGGCACCGTCGGTCCGACGCGGTGCTGGCCGGGCGCGGGCAGCAGCTAGGCCGAGGCCTGCCACGCGGTGTGCGCCCCGCCGGGAGGCGGCAGGCGGGACGGTTGCGGCTGGAGCCAGGACCCAGAGCAGATCGGATGGTGGAAGCAGTGAGCGGTTGCGGCCCGGTGAGTCAGGGAATGGCGCTGGGGCTGGGCAGCGGGCGGGGGGCAGAGCGGAGGCCTCTAGTGATCAGGCGGTTCCCCTGATGGCAGGGGGAGCCCCTGGGCAAGGGGACACATCGGGGGCGGCCTCTAGTGGGGCCAGGTTCAGCGCAAGGGACGCAGACGGCGGGTCCGCTCAGCCAGGTACATTGGGGCCGGTGGGGCCCGCGGCTTTAGCAGACAGAAAACGCCAGGATAGACAGGCGGAATCCCCAGTTCGCAAGGCGGCCCAAAAGGGGCCAGGTTCAGCAGGTCGGGATAGCTCCCAGGACTCAGCTCAGGGCAGGGAGACAGGACGGGCTGGGAGAGAGCGGGAGGGCCGCAGGGGCAGCTCCCGGGGACCGAGGGGTCTCTCGCGGAGCCCTAGGCCGCATCGCAGCAGGGAGCAGCACGGCGTCAGTGCCAGGCATGACAGGAGGCAGGCTGACGGGTGGAGGGGTAGAGAGAGGAGCAGGTCTGCAAGCAGGTTTAGCAGAAGGAGATCGGCCTCAAGGGACCGGAGGTGGAGGCAGCGGCGCAGTGCGTCTGGGTCATCAGGCAGGAGCTCGCCAGGTCAGCGGCGCAGTGCTTACGGCCGGGAGGGCCAGGCAGGGAGACGGGATATGGTGCGGAACTACAGGCAGGAACATAAGGAGGTTGGGCGGGTATGTGATCATGTGGACACACTACCCAGGTGTCGTTCTCCTTGCAGGTCTCGCAGCACTACACCCGCGGTCCTGAGGCAGGGCCAGGCTGACGGGAGTCGGCGCCAATTGGATGCTCCGGAGCCAAGCATGGCGGACGGACGGGAAACGAACCCACAGCCTTCTGCGGCTTCGGGCTCAGGCGGTGAGTCAACTGTTACACCACACGCAGGAACACTATTGAATTGCTTAAAATCTTTCTTAGATTCATGGGCGGGTGGGGAAATGGCTTCACCTCAGTTTGGGAGAGTGTGGACGTGTGAGAAAGGCCAGGGGTTACAAGGTAGGGCCGTGGGCCCAACACTGGATAGCGAAGTGGGGTTATCTGTGTCCGAAACTAGTAAGGAGTCGGGGGAAAAGGTAGGTATTGGGGGCGAAATTACCGACGCTGCGCGGCAAAACGTGCACGTGTCTTTTTCGGGCCCATTAGGTTGTCATCTGAAAATGGACATCAAGGAGAAAATTTGGAAGGGTGAGTTTGTGGAGGTTTTTTCCTTGCTCCCGCTGGAGGAGTTCTTAGACATGAAGGAGGAGGACAAGAAGGACGCAAAGAAGGAGGAGGAGGAGAAAAAGCGTAGGTATCGGAAGATTCCTAAAACGTTTGGGAACTGGCTGCGGGCCTTTTGTATCCTGGCCAGCGTGATAGGGGAAAAGTCGCCGGATAAATGCTCCCAATTGTTTTGCTACCTAGATGGGATTGGGGAAGCGTACCGGACCTATGGCGGGGTCGCCTGGTGGCGGTACGACGAGCAATTTCGCCAGAGGTTAGCGGCGAATCCCAGCATGCGGTGGGATCAAATGGACCTTCCCCTCTGGATGCGGCTCATGATGGCGCAAAAGGCTGCGCCCTTTCAAGGGACGGCCGGTGCGGCCCCTGGGGGACCTGCATCGGCCGGGCAAAAGAAAGGCTTCTGTTGGCTCTTTAACGAGGGCCAATGTAAGTGGGGTACGTCGTGCCGGTTTAAGCACGAGTGCTCAGGTTGTGGGGGTGCACACGGAGCCAGCCGGTGTTTTAAGCGAGGTAAGTCTGCGCCAGGAGCGGGAGCCGTTGGAGCGTCGGCCCCCTCCGCTGCCGCGGGGGGCAACCCCGGTGAAAGTAGGCGAGATGCTGCCGTGGCTAAAACAGTACGGTAACCGTCAGGACGCTGAATTCTTATGGCACGGCTTTACGGAGGGTTTTTCAATACCGTTTCAGAGTAGGGATGGGGGGAGGTTATGCAGTAACCTCAAGTCGGTGGGTGAACACCCGGGAGTTGTGAGGGACAAGTTGCTGAAGGAGGTGCAACTGGGTAGGATGGCTGGGCCGTTCGAGGCTCCGCCGCTGCCTGACTTGAGGGTATCCCCGCTGGGGGTAGTCCCCAAGAAGGAGGCGGGTAAGTTTAGGTTGATTCATCATTTATCATTCCCGAAAGGGGCGTCAGTAAATGATGATATCGATGAGGCCCTGTGCTCCGTATCGTATGCATCATTCGACCATGCTGTCGAGTTGGTTCGGAGAGCAGGGCGAGGGGCTTTGATGGCGAAGGTGGATGTGGAGGCAGCATTCCGGCTCCTTCCTATCCACCCAGACTGTCACCATTTGTTAGGGTGCCTTTTTGAGGGTAAGTTTTTCGTGGACCTGTGCCTACCCATGGGTTGCTCCATTTCATGTGCGTATTTTGAAAAGTTTAGCACGTTCCTGGAGTGGGTAGTGCGCAGGGAATCGGGCGGGGGTACGGTGGTCCATTACTTGGACGACTTTCTGTGTGTGGGCCCGGCTGGGTCCGACAGATGTGCCCAAATACTGCGGGTGTTCCAGAGGTTAGCCCAACAGTTTGGGATTCCTCTGGCTGAGGACAAGACAGTGGGCCCGACCGAGTGTCTGAGTTTTTTAGGGCTGGAAATCGACTCGGTCGTGGGGGAATGTAGGCTGTCGGAGGAGAAGTTGATTGTGCTCCGCCAGCAGGTGCACGCGATAAAGGGCGCTAGGAAAGTTACGCTGCGGGGACTGCAGTCCTTGCTCGGCAGCCTTAATTTCGCTTGTAAGGTGATCCCTATGGGAAGAGTTTTTTGTAGATTGCTGGCTAGGGCTACCTGTGGGGTCCGTCTGCCGAGTCATTACATCAGGGTGTCGGTTGGTATGAGAGAGGACTTGGACATATGGGACCGCTTCCTCACTGAGTTTAACGGACGGGTGTTTTTCAGGGATGCGATGAAGGCATCTGGCGAAGCCGGGCTGTTTACGGACGCCTCGGGGAGCGTTGGCTTTGGGGCTTACCTTGGGGGCAAGTGGTGTGCCGAGGTTTGGCCTGAGGCTTGGTCCGAGAGCCCCTTGATTCGGAACCTCGCCTTTTTGGAGCTTTTTCCAGTTGTGGTAGCGGTGTCACTATGGGGCGAGGAGCTCAGGGACAAGAAAGTTATCTTCCATTCTGATAATATGGCAGTGGTACAGGTAATTAACAGTCTATCGGCTTCGTCCCTGCCAGTGGTTAGGTTGTTGCGGCAGCTAGTGCTCTTGTGTATGTCTTGGAACATTGTCTTCCGGGCACGGCACGTGCCGGGCCTGCTGAATGTGGTCGCTGACGCTCTGTCTCGTTCACAGTGGGTGCGGTTCCGGGAAGCAGCGCCGGACGCACAAGCGACAGGGCAGGCATGCCCGGAGGAGATGTGGCGGCTCGGGACGTTGTGCTTGGGCGATACATAAGGAGCTCACTGGCGCCGGGGACTTGGTCCGCTTATACTAAGGTTTGGTGTGAATGGGAGGAAATGTTGTCCCAGGCGGGAGCAGGCGATTCTGCAGCTGGTAGGTTGGACACGCTGTTGTGGCTTCTTTGCAGGTTGGTGGCAGGTGGGTCATCCCCTTCTAGGGTGGAGCGCTACATGTCTGCGTTAGCCTTCCTGTTCAAGTTTAACGGGTGGGAAGACCTGACCAAACATTTCTTGGTAAAGCAAACTTTGAAGGGTTTCAAGAAGGGCAGGAGGTCTGTGGATACGAGGAGGCCTGTGTCCTTTGCCACCCTTCAAGGGTTGGTGGGGTTGTTGAACGAAGTGTGTAGTTCGGCATTTGAAGTAACTTTGTTCTCTGTGGCTTTCGTGTGGGCTTTCTTTGGGGCTTTTCGTATTGGCGAATTGGTGAGCGCCAATAGGTCGGGGGCATCGGGCCTCCGGTATGAGGATGTGGCTATAGAACAGGACAAGGTCGTGATTTGGCTCCGGCGCTCGAAGACGGACGTCTTCGGAAAGGGTAAGAATGTTGTCCTGTCCTCACTACCAGGGTCCCCGGTGTGCCCGGTAGCGTGTGGGGACGTGTTTTTACGGGTTCGCCCGCAGGTTGGTGGTTGCTTCCTGATTCACGAGGATGGGAAGGCGCTGTCGCGCTTTCAGTTCTTGCGAGTCTTCCGCATGGGGTTGACGAGATTGGGCTTGCAGCCCGGACAATTTGGTACGCACTCCTTCCGTATCGGGGCTGCGACTGAGGCGGCGCGTCTCGGGCTGGGGGAGGAGCGGATAAAGCAGATTGGGAGATGGGAATCCATCAGGTTCCGTGCATATGTAAGGCCGGAAAGGTTGGTGTGAATGGAATGTTGTGGATGTGGGAAAAGGGTGCTCTGCCGGTTAACTGAATTTGTTTCCTTTCAGGCTTGGTCGCTTGGCTGGTGGGTCACTCGTTTGTCTACTGGGCGGAGAAGAGGGCCGCAGTTCGGAGACAAGGCACACAACTGGGTTTTCTTCTGGACACAGTGGACCTTCGGTGGTTTGGTTTTAGGGGTTTCAGCTGGCAGAGTATAAGTGGTGAAATTTTTGGGATGTTGTCCAGGGGGTTTGCCCCAGATATACTGTTGATTCACGGTGGGGGCAATGACTTAGGTTTGGTCCCCCAGAAGGTGTTGGTCAGGAGAATGAAGAGGGACCTGGACAGGGTGAGGGCTCTGGTCCCAGGAGTTACAATAGTGTGGTCTGAAATGGTGCCGCGGTTGAACTGGAGGCATGCCAGGGACCCGGCGGCTGTGGCACGTTGCCGTGGTAAAGTAAATAAGGCCATGTCTGTCTTTATTAGGAGAATAGGGGGGGTCCCAGTGAGGCACTTTGAATTGGAGGGCGGGTTGCCCGGTTATTTTAGGCGGGATGGTGTGCACCTGTCTGATGTGGGGTGTGATCTATTAAACTTAGGTTTCCAGGAGGGTATTTCCAAAGCCCTATTTATGTGTGGTGGGGGTCGCTCGAGACATTAAGGGGTCAAGTCTCTTGCTATGGCGGGATAGGGCTTGGGTAATTGGAAGGTAGGAGGAGTATAAATTGGTTAGGCTGGATTAAACTGGAGTGTGAAATGGTTTGTGGGTTCGAGCTCATCGGTGGCTCCGAACCAGGTGGTGTAGGGGGGTCTCGGTACACCCCTACAGTTTAAAAAGTTATGGATATGGGGCCTCTTTGGTAGGCCATATGTTATGTGTTATTGGTTATTTATAATGTTATTTATTGTTATTGGCGGGGTCATTGCCGGGGGTAATTTATGTACGGTGGGGGGTGGAGGTATATTTACTTTTGTGGCAATGACCCCAATTTGTTACCTTGTTTATAATAATAAATAAAGCTGTGGACTTTTTTATTCCAACAGAAATACGGTGTCTGTAAGTTATTGGGGGGTTTGGGGTAAACAGCGCACCTGCCGAATAATCGACTGTGCGCATGTCATGTAGCCCATGGAACAGCGCAGTCAGGGGAGTGGGCCTTGACAGAGCCAGGAGTAGGCAGGGGAGTAACCAGTTAAAGGGGTGTGGTTATTGGTAAATGGGGGTTGGACTATAGGAGTATATTAAGCGGCCATTTTATGACTAAGGGACATTTTAACTAAACTGACACTTACCTGGTAATTGTCCCTCCCACCCTCCCTGTTGTTTTGGAGTTCCCGTTTGGTCACAGCGGCGGGATAGGGCTTGGGTAATTGGAAGGTAGGAGGAGTATAAATTGGTTAGGCTGGATTAAACTGGAGTGTGAAATGGTTTGTGGGTTCGAGCTCATCGGTGGCTCCGAACCAGGTGGTGTAGGGGGGTCTCGGTACACCCCTACAGTTTAAAAAGTTATGGATATGGGGCCTCTTTGGTAGGCCATATGTTATGTGTTATTGGTTATTTATAATGTTATTTATTGTTATTGGCGGGGTCATTGCCGGGGGTAATTTATGTACGGTGGGGGGTGGAGGTATATTTACTTTTGTGGCAATGACCCCAATTTGTTACCTTGTTTATAATAATAAATAAAGCTGTGGACTTTTTTATTCCAACAGAAATACGGTGTCTGTAAGTTATTGGGGGGTTTGGGGTAAACAGCGCACCTGCCGAATAATCGACTGTGCGCATGTCACATCTATTTCTCTAATAATAATAAAACACATCTAGTTCCCAATAATTTTAATACCATAATATCTGCTCTACATGACTAGACTATCACACTAAAAGATCTGTTCACTAAAAGAAGTGAAGTGAGGCGAATTGTTAAGGAATTGCAATATTTAGGCCAAAGTGGTGAACTTGGAAAATGGAGTTGATTTGGGGAATTTTTCCATTTTTGGGGGGGGCTTAGATTTTGCAATTCCCTTTCAAACTCTCCATATATTACGTTAAACTTGGAAGTGTTAGGAATTCTAACTGAATTTAAAAGCGAGAGTTAACACACCTTGCATCCCATGCTGTGCTGCTCCATCCACGGCTGGCCCCAGGTCCTTAGCTGAGATCATTGACATCGAGGCTAGTGCACATGCTTAACAAATTGCAACTCTGTGCTAAATCAGATGATCTCTGAGACCATCTTATGGAAATAGTGGAGGTTTACTCAATTATTGCACAGAAGCATCTCTAGTGGCAGTATGACAGCTAGTAGAGGCAGGCAAAGCTGCTAAGCAACTTTCAGTTCCAACAGAATGGCAACTGCAGGGTTAAAAACGGGGGGAGTGTGTGATCGTGTGTGTCAGATTCACAGACACACACTCACAGATCTACACACACTCCGAAATTCAGGCAGATTCGCACACACAGATTACCATGGATCAAAACTCACAGATTCCCACATACAGATTAAAAACGCGCACACAGATTCACAGACAGGGTCTCCATCAGACTCCCACACTCACAAAAAAATTCAACTGCCCCCTCTTGGCTTGTCATATCAACCCTGGAGGGTGGTTTTCAATTGATCGGGAGATAACTTGATCCTGTGTGCAGTTATTGCTGGATCTCCCTCCTGAGTGGCTTTAATAGAGCAAAAAATTTGATGACATCTCCTTAAAGCTCCACTCAATATATACGTCTTCACGCACTCACAGATACAAACAAAGACACACACTCACACATACTCACAGTTAAATATTTACAGACATACACATTGACAGACGCATACATATAGCCATAGATGCACAAACACATGGAGGTCACACATAGACATGAATGCACAGATACAAACATGCACACTTAAGTATACACAGTTGAACACAACCACACACACTGTCATGTACTGACACACAAAGTCACAGGTACACACAGACAAGCACTGATAGAGAAACAGAGAGACACTAAGACACATATATGGTCACATACACAAACTCACTAAAACAAAAAGTACCGGTACGAGGAAAGGTGGGCAGTTGCAGCCAATTATACACTCCTTATGTCTCCTTTCGTATCTACATAATACTCTAATCTTTTCCTACTTCCTATAGAAATCCATGATTCTCTCTCCCCATCTCTCTAAACTCTTTTATCTCTCTTCTTATTTTCCCTAAGCTCTATTACTCATTACTCTAGTAGTGTGGCTGACAAGAATGCGTTGAAGCTGTATTGTGTTGGTTTGACTAGCTGCTGAAGACCTCAAAACTGTTGGGAGGTACTGTTCCAAATTTCAGAGCAACAGTATCTATTTTTAAGATACTGTCCCACCATCACGATTTAGTTCAGTGGTTCCCACACGTGTCCTCGGGGCAGCACAGCATGAGTGCATAATTAGACACTGTTCTGTTTTACTGGCACTAGAACCATGCACAGAACGCTACCATTTTGAGGGAGGCCCAGCCAGGTGCCCCTAAAGTCACTCTTAATGCCTGTGGCTCAATTTATAATATATGCATCAGCCATCCAAACATTTCTATAGATGGAATTACACAGAGACAGAGTTCTAGAACTGCAAAATGTAGGTGACAATAACTGGTCAGCATTTCCTTAGAAGAGTGCATTCAGTCATACCGGAAACAGATTTAAATAATTACTATTGATGAGTTTAATGGTACTTATATTATTGACCCTTCAGAAAAGTGAAAGGGTAAATTGATCATGTCACCTGCAATCTTACATTTCTACTGCAGAAAATTAATCAATCGCATGAGCTATTTATCTGGCATTTGGTAGATTTCTTCGGAAATAGTAGCAGCATTTAGAATTCACACGTATAATTCACCCTGATGATAATTAGCCATAAATTATTTGTAGCTTTGAAATGGGTTGAGGGAATATGTTGTAATTCAATAAGGTCCTGTGTCATATTAAACATCCATATAGTTAAACGCGTCAGGCTGCTAGATCAAAAATGATCTATTATTACACATTCGGAAGCTGTATAAATAACTAAACATCTGACTTCATTACAAACCTTAAACAGGACAGATAACCTTTCACTGTGCAATGTTAAAAGCAAAGTTCCCCAATGTTCCTACTGAGCAATCCACATCTGAATTCAGTCATACCACGGCAGAAGTTGTGACATTTTGGCATGGATTTTGAAAATATGGTTTATCATGCAAAAGATAGGTCTTTTATTCAAGGATAGTGATCATATGAAGCCATTTATTATCACATAGTTGTTTGGCTCTTTTTTAAATCATAATGATGGGGGCGGGGCCTGACTGTCATGGAGGAGATGTGTATTGCATGGGCAATCAAAACCTGGCATACACCAG
The DNA here is from genome assembly GCF_036172605.1 of Pelobates fuscus. Lineage (NCBI taxonomy): Eukaryota > Metazoa > Chordata > Amphibia > Anura > Pelobatidae > Pelobates > Pelobates fuscus. The sequence goes on from NC_086320.1 coordinate 29,540,205, forward strand.
CATCGACAGGGACTATACTCTGCTGAAGCGAGTCATAGGGTAAATGGGGTCTATGGTGTGGTAGTTGCAGAGGGTCCTGTTGGCCTTACTTGGCCAACTGTAGAAATACACTCCTGTTTTATTCTTGACCTGCACCACACTATGCTCCGAAAAAAAAAAGGGAAAAAAAAAACAGCCCTCAAGTCGGGGAGCCTCTAACTATCTCTGCTCCATTTACTTGCTCTTGCTAACTGTTACACTGTGTTACACCATATAGCACCCAGGGGTAATTACTACACACAGTATATTTTAAGCCAAACAGATCTTAGGATCCATCTCTTGTATTTTCACTATATACAGCCTGACCTAATATATATTTAGCCAAGCTCATTCGCATTGAAGCCTCACTGTTAATGTTAACACTATACTGACCACCCAGCTTGCATGTCAACCCTATAATTGACAATGATATCCTGAATGACACAACTGACATGCAAGCACACTTAGATGAGGTTCTAGAGACACACTGTTAAATGCAAACTTAGCCTAGCATGTTATATTATTCTTGCAAATGCGCAAGTTGTCTATATGCCACATTTATGTTATATGCAATGAAAACCGCGCTTGTGAAAGCTACTGTGGCTATGCAAGCACTGCTGTAATCTCATGCGCAACAAAAATTTGGCCCTGATCAAAAGTTTACATACCCTTGAATATTTGGCCTTGTTACAGACACGCAAGGTGACACACACAAGTTAAAATGGCAATTAAAGGTAAATTTTTCCACACTTGTGGCTTTTTAAATTGCAATTAGTGTCTGTGTATAAATAGTCAATGAGTTTGTTAGCTATCACGTGGATGCACTGAGAAGGCTAGATACTGAGCCACTAAGCACTAAAGAACTGTCAAAAGACCTGCATTACAAGGTAATGGAACTTTATAAAGATGGAAAAGGATTTACAAAGATATACAAACAACTGAAAATGCCAGTCAGTACTGTTCAATCATTTATTAAGAATTGGAAAATGTAGGGATCTCTTTATACCAAGCCAAGGTCAGGTAGACCTTGAATGCATGAGTTGCCAGAAAGAAGCCTTTACTGTGCCAATGCTGCACAAAAAAGCCCAGTTACAATATGCCCCACAACACCTTGAAACACCCCACAGCTTCTGGCACACTGTAATTTGGAGTGACAAGACCAAAATAGAGCTTTATGGCCACAACCATAAGTGCTATGTTTGGGGAGGGGTTTGGAGAGGGGCCTAAAGAAAAACTAAATAAATAAATACCATCCCCACTGTGAAGCATGGTGATGGATCACTGATGTTTTGGGGTATCTGAGCTCTAAAGGCATGGGTAATCTTAATGACAAGATGAATGCAGCATTTTATCAGAAAATACTGGTAGACAATTTGTATTCTACTGCACAAAGGCTGCACATGGAACGCTTTTGGACTTTCCAGCATGACAATGACCCCAAGCACAAGGCCAAGTTGACCCCCCAGTGGTTACAGTAGAAAAAGGTGAAGGGTCTGGAGTGGCCACCACAGTCTCCTGACCTTAATATCATCGAGCCACTCTGGGGAGATCTCAAACGTGAGGTTCATGCAAGATGACCAAATACTTTGCATGACCTGGAGACATTTTGCCAAGATGATTGGGCAGCTATACCACCTGCAAGAATTAGGGGCCTCATAGACAACTATTACAAAAGACTGCATGGTGTCATTGATGCTAAAGGGGCAATGCATAGTATTAAGAACTAGGGGTATTCAGACTTTTGAACAGGAGTCATTTCATTGTTTTCTTTGTTGCCATGTTTTGTTTTATGATTGTGCTATTCTGTTATAACCTACAGTTGAATATAAACCCCTATATCTTTAAAAATGGTGCATTTATTACTTATTCTCCAAGGGTTTGCAAACTTTTGAGCACAGCTGTATCGCTATTCTTATTCTTCTTCCTTTTCAGGTTTATTGATTAATTCATTGCCCCAAATTCAGCGATGGGTCCAAAGCACTCACGCTATACTACATCTCGCAGTTATCACACGTGCAGTATTCTCTACGTTTATCATTGTATGAGAAGAACCTTAATGTAACATTACATTGTGTATACATCAAACAACTGTTATCCATGTATGTGAGACCTTCTTTAGAGGTCATGAGCGCATGGAAGTTGTAGAACTCCCAGGCACAGGTGTCACAAATGTTATGGGCTTTTTGCGCAGTACCCAAACTGTGTATTTCATGTAATTTTTTTTTTTTTAAAACTCAATAAAAATGTATAGATTGAGTAAAACAAAAAAGGACCTTTTGAAGAAAAACATATGAATAAGATTATGGGAGCAAATACTGCACTTTTTATATATGATCATAATGGGAATAATATAAATAATAGTGAAAAAAAATTGTAAATGAAAGCTTGTTTTAGTTTTTTCTTATAACTAAAAAAAAAATGTTTGTCTGGTAAAAATATAGTAGACAATAAAAATAGTAAATTTTTTGAGTTTTCAGTATACACAGAAAAAACGGTCTTAACAAATAACTGCACATGAGACCGTAAAGATCGTAATAAGTAAATTAACATTGGATATTTTCTTGCATGTTGTTAAGAGACAAAAATCTTTCCAAAATATGTAGAAAGATTTCAAAGGAAATACGGAAATTAACAATAACAATAAAAGTTGTCACTTTAAAGGAACACTTTAGTGTTAGGACTACAAAGCTGTATTGCCAACACTAAAGTGTTCCTCTGCCCCCCTGTCCTCTCCCTCCTTGCACCTGTTCCCCGGGAAAAAGCACTTTTACACTCATGTTATTCCAGCGCCGATGTCCCATGGCACTGCCTCCCTCTCCGCATCCTCCGACATCAGCACCGACGAGGACCCTAATGCACATGTGCGTCAAGAACCACACACGCATTAGGCCTTCCCAACAGGAAAGCATTGAATCGGTTCTTTCCTTTGGTGGCTTTGAAGACACTGGACGTCTCCATGCACAGCTTATAATGACCCTTTCAGGGGTCGAAATGTTGCTATGTCTCACTTGCCCCAATAAACACATTTGAAAATAATTGGAATGCCTGGATTCTCTTTTTACTACTGATGTCTTCATAGACAGCCTGAGGATGTTGAGTATTATTATACGGACGTAGACAGTCATTAGATGCAGGCTTAACCCTGCAATATAAACATTATAGTCTCTCTAAATTTGCAATGTTTTACATTGCAGGCTAAGGGGGACAAGGACTCTGCAACTAGACCACTTCAATAAGATGAAGTGGTCTGGTTGCCTACAGTGTCCCTTTAATAAGATAACCTAATTACATCCCCCTGACTGTCAATCAGACAAATGGTCCTGTTACTTCCTGGTTTGTTTCACTCAGTAGAGCTAAACTCAAGAGGCAGCAATTGGTCAGAGAGGGGAATCTGAAATTGGACAGACACAGGAAGTCCGGGAGGGGCTAAATGGGGATTTGGGGGGCTTGCAAAGGCAGCAGACACAAAATCTGCAGCTTTTGCAAGCCGTTTTTAGATATACACACACACAAGGAAAAAAACATTTGATTTGGGCTGTGGAGTGTTCCTTTAAAGAGGGTTTGTTTTCAATAAAATGAAAGGGAACTTTGTTTTGAAGATCGTGCTCTCCAGAAGTCCTGATAAGTTATTGAACAAAGTCATTTTCATCAAAGGAACAATCCACACACCTTAAGCACTTTTTGTTGGTTTTAGTTGGGCTAATATGTGCAATTTTGGAAGGGTGTGTCCTCTTTTTCACATTTTACAAAAAGTTCAGGTTTCAATAGAAATTGGAACATGTATAAATAAACCTAGGTATGTTGTTGTTTTGCTCATTAGGTCAAACAGATAAAAAATAATAATTTTCAAATGGTGGGCGGTGTCATAAAGAATGATAGGGGGAAGGACCTAGTTTTCCCCACTTATTGGTGGTGTGTGGGGGATCTAAGAATAATTATATAGAGGGGGGTGGACATTTCATTGTCTTCTCCCCTAATAAGTGTCATGGTCCACAACACCCCAGGTGGCTATGGGTCATCCCATTTAGCAAGTAAGTAGCCCCCACCCATTGGCTCATTGGAACTAAATGTAAGGAGCAGGCAGTTGCCCAGACCACCTGCCTTACAAAGATCTCTCAATGATGTCCATAGAATGTTTTGGCTGAGGAAGAAGCAGATGGCTTCTGACTGAAGATAAGAGATCTGCAGTTTTATACAAGCTGTTTTAAGATGTATGCCCAAAGGAAATGCATAATTAAAAGCATGCATGTTTCATTGGGTAGTATATCTACTAAGTTGTTAAATATATATAATATTTTAACTATTTCCCAATGTAGTGTTACTATAAGAACTAAAGTCTCTGAACATGGCATGGGCACTATATTTAGACTGTTTCTCTATAAGAAAATGCTAATATTGTAAAATTGCCTTCTAAATGCATTATATTCCTTATTTTAGTGTCAATGATAATCTAGATATTATATTGTGCAACATAATTGTGACGTTCCGAGAAAACCTAAACCATGTGCAAATCAGACCAATCCCACCCAAAAGGCCAGTGCAGTTTCATAATGCCAGCCTGCTCACTCGGTGCCAGAGACACATCAAACCCAGCCAATTGCATTAGTCTTGGACGGCCTTGTTAGTGATGTGTGGCAATGAAGCAGCAAATAGAATTACAACAACAAAAAATGTGAAAAACTGAGGACCCACAAACCCACAAAAGGGGGCACTGCATTTTCTTTCCAAGGAAAATGATCAAAAACAAAGAACATGAGAATGTACAAAAGCTTAGAGAAACGCAGTAGCTTCCCCTTCGTTAAATCCCCGCTCAGGTCTCAAAATAGTTTTTGTTCACTTGTGCCATTACAGAGAGAACATATTCCGAAGCATATCAGACTGATCCCACTCATAATGGCAGTCCAGAACCGAAAATACGGAGCTGAATTCAGTCCTAAAAAAGAACCACATCCCGTTGGTATCCCTGAGAACCTTTGTCTGCATGTTTCCTTTAGAGTGTGACACAACTTTTTGTAAATGATTCCACTAGTCTCAGTCTATAGTTACTAAAGTGTTCTGTTTTAAAAAGTGTTGAAAGTTACTAAAAGTGGAGCATTCTCCACTTTTAAAATTTGGCATTACTTTTTTCAGATAGAAATCTAAAGAAACGCTGAATCTTGACAAAATTGATGGCAAGATGAAACAATTGGAAAAATTAATCTTGATCAAATTATTTTTTTTTAGTAAATATTCTATAAAGAAAGAATGCATCTATATTTTTCTGTATGTTTTCTTTGAGGGCATATGACAAAAACAGATTGCAATAGCTGCCGACCTGTTGTCTGCAGTCTTTGCACGGCCTCGCCTCTTACCCTGACACGTGAGCGTAAGCCAAGGGTTTATATTGAAATTGGCAGTTGCATGAATGGTCAAAAAATCCAGCAGGTTGAAATGCTTTAAGTGTCTGGATAGTTCTTTATGCATTTTTCTTCTTGTTTATATTTACTAGACTATTGCAGTGGTAGCCTACCTGATTTTCGACTATTCTCACCTCTCCTTGCTATAGTTTCACAATATGCTCCGTAACACTCTACCCAGATATTTCAATGTCACTACCTACATAACCAGGACATGGGGTGTGGACAGTCACCTACAACTTTAGTTAGTTTTGGTTTGTTCTGTTTTATTTTGTTTTGTATTCTAAAATGTTAAGAGAACCAGGACACACCTCGTTTCCTCATCCTTGCAGGGGGTTTTCTGATAATTGCTAGATCCCTACTGTCTTATAAAATGTATAATTGGCTACGGCACAAAAAAGGTTTCAGACCTATTCTTATAACTACAGGCTATGGATTTGTTCTATGCAATGTTTATTTAATGCTGTCTGTGGATTCATACACAATCCTTATATTATGGGTTATTATGGTGTAAGAATTTTAATGGTATAATTAATGATATTTTGTATATTTTATTTGAATACTGTTTCACTTGTCTGCTCAAAAATGAAAAAAATAAAATGTTATGAGAATGTCTTTTAAATAACACCACGTATCATTCAATAGCATTTGTCCTGCAGAGTCTCTGATAGACAAATCCAAATTGTAGAATGTACCTGCCTTTTAATTACTATTTGACTCTTCTTTTCTTTCTAATGCTCCTGTTACGGCTAGAATAGAGCTCATTGTTTACCATCTTTTGTGAGCATTTTGAATGGTGAGACTGGAATAATTGCAATATACATTACTTCTGACTGGCCATAGTGGTCTAATGTTTTGGGAATATGTTGCTAAACATAATCTCCCAGTGTGCTTCTGTATTATGAACTTCTTACCAGTTTTCCTCCCTCTAGCCCTCTAACTGGGAACAAGGGATCCCCATTGGCTGCCATTCTAGCCTATGGCAGTGGAATATAGCTATGCACTATTTCGCACTGTAGAATATTTCATATTATATGGATATTTTTATTATATAGTCCATATATAGGTATGGATGCTGACTGAGTGATATGTAATAGATGGGTATATGTTACATGGCTCTATTTATGAGACTCATGAAATACATATCATTTAACTGTGTACTGACCATGAAAAATAGTTCAAAATGTATATATTATTTTATATATAGTATTCGGATTCGAGTCTCCACCATATCTTCTGGTTGAAGCTTTTAGTCTGAGCCAGCTTATAGAGTGGCTCAGAATCATGTGAGTGATACCAATTATCTACAATAATATATAGTTATCCATGAGTGCTTTTTTTCCTCCTTTTTATTTAATTTTTAGATTCCACTATTGTGTATACAGCTTGAGGTAATCGATTTCATTGTATGCTCTCACTACTTTTTTATTATTGTACATAAAAATTTATATATGCGGGGGGCGGGGCCGGACCGCTGAGCTGGAAGGTCACAAGCAAGAGCAGCTCCTGCAGCGCATCAAAGAATAAACTACTAAAATATGTCTTTCCACTTAAAAACAGACCGACAGCGATGGTACCTAGAGCAAAGGGACTACTGGATCCAGGGAGAGGCTGGCTCGTTGAGCTTCAGTCCCCTGTAGGAGAAACTCTCGTTGCCCCAGTTGGGGCCTTCTCTGGCGGTTAGTGGGGCAGACGGCCGCTGCCCCACTATCCTGCATCACAAAACCCAGCCAGAGGCCCAAACCCGTGCGGACCCGGCCCTGTTCCTCCCCCTATGGACCGGTGGGGGTGATCCCGGTCCTCACCCTGTGGTTGCTAAGCTGCCAAATTGAACTTTTTCAGTAACTATTCTAGCACTTAATGACTTATTTATCATCATTATAATGTAAACACTGCCTTTTCTTTGAAAAGGCATAGATTTTTAAATGAAAAGCCTACAGGGACATATTATAGCCATCAGTACCACTACATTATGCTGTAGTGATTTTGATGACTTTAAATGAGCACTCCAAATACATTGGCACTTTTATAAACGAACGGTAAAACAACTCAATCGCTGCCAATGAGACGACTGGGAAGTTACACACATAATATTATCAACGCTGTAACATACACATGTATATCACTTATACTCCGTCATATCTGTATTCCCCAAGAAGACCCCAAAAAGCTACACTCAATTCCTCGCTAGTGGTTACCCTTAAACTACTTGGCATCTTCAAACCTGGCAGGGGCTGTCATGGAGGAAAATCAAAACTTAAAGCTCAATCTCCTGACACTATCACAGCCACTCCACCACCCTGTCTACCTGGAAACCCAATTGAAGTGATTCACCCTAGAAGCCACAAAAACTGCACTATCAAATCAAGGAAACCTCTTTGTGTGATCCCCATTAGAAGACACACTGTTTCCAAAGTACAGAGCAAAAATTCAGAATCCCAAGACTGTCCTATCAGATCAATCCTGTGCAATGGCAGATCAATAAGAAACAAAACAGCTATTATTGCTGACCTTATTGAAACATGCAAATTATCGTGGATTACAGAATCAGGGCTAGATGAAAATGTGGGGCGTATTCTAGAGGCAGCTATTCCAGGAAATTACAAGGTGTTCCACCGCCTGAGACAAGATCGCAAGGGAGGTGGAGTTATGATCTGTGTGAAATCATCCTTAAATCCCAGACCAATATCAGTCTACAAACACCAATCTTTTAAATGCGTAGCTGCCAGCCTCTCAATAGATTGAGGATTCCGGATACTGTTAATATACAGACCCCTAGGAGATGGGAAGAGATTTCTTCAGGAACTCTCAGATGTTTTGACTGGTTTAATCCTTGAACACCCCAGATGGCTTATATTGGGAGACGTCAACACTTGGATTGGTGACACCCTATCCCTGCTTGGGCAGGATATCCTTAGCTTGATGAGTGCACTCGGCTTCACACAAATCGTCACCACTTCCACCCACAGAAAAGGTCATACACTTGATCTAGGGTTCCAGTCTGGACTAGAAGTGTCACCAGTAACTGTACATCCAGTTGTTTGGTCAGACCACCACTCCATTCACTTCTCCATTGTATCACAATCAGCCAGACCCCAGCCTCAGAACCTGTTCAAACACCGCTCATTAAAAGGGGTGACGCCATTGGATGTAACATCACATATGGATCTAAGTGAACTAATGGACACCTGTGAAGACCCCAGCTCCTTAGTCCAACTCTACAACAACACCATGAGAAATACGCTAGAAAGCATTTGAATCAACACGCATACGCACTGTTAAAAACTACAACAGTGTACTGTAGTTTGATAGCATCACCAGAGAAATGAAGACAACAGGCCGTAAACTCGAAAGAAAGTGGTGCAGGACACATGATGCAGAGGATAAAGTCACTCTTACCAAACATCTAAACAAATATCAATTCAATAAATTCGATAAAATCAATTCGGAAAAAAATCTTAATTTTTATCGCGCAAAATGGTACTCTCCCACAATAGACCCAGGCATGTTTCACACAGTAGAAAGGCTCTGCAAACTAGCATGCATGCATAAACCCATCAACTTTCCTCAGGATAAGTGTGAAGCTTTTGCGATCTTCTTCTGAGACAAGATTTCCTCAATTTGAGCCTCTATCACAGCAGGCCAAACAGTTACACACTAGAACCACTACAATGGAATGCCAGATTGCCCCAGTTTATGGTCCACTTTTACAAATGTGGATATAAAAGGAGTTAAAAGAACATGCAAAAGTTAAACCCTACTACATGTGACTTAGACCCTGCTCCAATTCTTATATTTGCATGCATTGAAACACTCGCCCCAGCCCTCACAAAAATAGTGCAGTGTTCACTAAAAGCTGGAGGCTTCCCAGAATCTCTAAAAAGAACTGTGGTAAAACCACTTCTAAAGAAACCTTTATTAGACCTAGACTGCATGGCTAATTACAGACCAGTATCCAACCTTCCATTTCTGGGGAAAATAATTAAAATAGTGGCAGCTCAACTTACCGTACTCAATCAGAGAGGCACCGTCCTTATAGACTTTTTTTTAAAAAGCTAAAGACCCACCTCTTCCATCAACCATTCAGTCCGCTCAGCTGACCAACTCCTTACTTTTATGTCTTTCTGCTTGTATACTTGTAAAGTGCTTTAAGTCTCACAGGGAGAAAAGCGCTATAAAAATCACTAAGTATTATAAATAATTATGCCTTTCAGACTATAATTCTACACCTGGGGCTATGGAGGCATGGTGGCCACTGATTTTGTTTTTCCAGTGCGTACATTGATGTAATTTAAAGGTTCAGTAGGACCTGTAGTAGGTGATGCTGCTGTAGGAACTGTTACTGGAGGTTCTACAGTAGATGCTGTTGTTGATGGTTCTCCAGTAGATGTAGTAGCCTTGTGGTTTTTTATTAGATGTTATAGTTGGAATTTCTTTTGTAGATGTGGCAGCTTGTGGTTCTACATTAGATGTTGTAGCTGGTGGCCTCAGACTGCTCTGGATGGCTTTGCTATGGTAATGGTAAAAAGATTTTCTTGTCTGGGTCAGGGAATAAGAGGGTGATTTGTAATAGCTGTAGATCCTGCAAGGGACACAAGGGGGGATACGATGACCTAGACAGTAGGAGTTGACAAGGGCACATAGACCCAAAGGAGAAAAAAGACCCATACACAAGGGGCAAACAAGAAGGTATAGACACACTGGGGGGGGGGGGGGGGAAGTGGACATAGACAAAGGGGGAACTATGAGGTGAAGATATAAGGGAGGAGTACAGAGGGAGGGTAGCATCTTCTTCAGCCCTGTCCCTTCCTTCCCCTTATATCTTAAAGCAGTTCTGAGAGTTTGGAGCTGCAGCAAAAAGACAGATTTACTGCTGGACTAGAGGTAATACACTGCATTTCTTTTTTTTTTCTTCTTTTGTTTTTAAATGGTGGTTCCAGAAATCAAATCAATTGTAGAACACTCTGTTTTGTATATAAATGTATTCAGTTTTAATACTGGATATTTCCTTTAACCCCTTAAGGACACATGACACGTGTGACATGTCATGATTCCCTTTTATTCCAGAAGTTTGGTCCTTAAGGGGTTAAAGGGACACTGTAGTCACCAAGGTAACTTTAGCTTAATGAAGCAGTTTGGGTGTATAGATCATGCCCCATGCAATGTCACTGCTCAGTTTTCTGCCATTTAGGAGTTAAATTACTTTGTTTATACAGCCCTAATCACACCTCCCAGCATGTAACGATTAATGCAGACAATCAATATCTAAACTAGTCACTCTTAATAGGGAAAAGCTTAAAAGTAATACGTCACCTATTAATCTATTGTGGACTACATCTAGACTAAGGAAATCATGGCTGGGATTTCTTTTCTAGCCTTAGACTAGAGTTTCAGATTAATCTGGAAAATTCCTGTGCAATACATCCATTCACAGGAGGGGCTTCTGACCCCAAAAAACGGAAGTCCAAGCTTTTAAAATTGTACTTGCATAACTATTTTATGCAAGTGACGTGCACATTTCATACATGTGAGAGTTCAGCTTACCAGACATTAGCCCACTCCGGAGCGCTGGCCAGACACCCAGAGTGTCCTGAGTCCTGCACTTTATATAGAAGATTATGGAACTCTGGACAGTATTCCCAGAATATACCACAACCCAGGATACTGGCGGTTTTTAACGAAATAGCTTTAACAAAGTGATGCTCAATATATATTTATACAATTAGCAATACAGGGGCAGGGACTGTAGTGGGGGATAGGAGCTACATTTGGGGTAAGAACTGTAGTAGGGAGTTAGGGGCTGTAGTAGGGTATAAGGTCTGCAATTGGAAGATTAGGATCTGTAGTAGGGAGTAAGGGGCTCTAGTAGGAAGTTAGAGGATGTAGTAGGGTGTTTATTGGCTTTAGTAGGGCATAAGAGCTGCAATTGGGGGCATAAGAGCTGCAAATGGGGCTGAAGATAAAAAAAATGAAAACTAATTTATACTCCTTTTTCTGAGTTTTACCTTGGGCCAAGTAGGGAGGAAAATCATCCCTGGTTGTCTGAGGACCCAAGTGAGATCAGCAGAGCCTAATACAAGAGGTGGAGCTGAGTTTGAGGGGCAGAGCATTTGGGCCCTGTACGTCCATTGCACACTCCTAAGCTCGGCCATGCATAGGTATCAAGCAATACTGGGGTGTTCCTGGTACCAGCAGGAGATTGACGAGTTAACTAACTATAATCAGAAATAAGTGTTGTTTGCCAAACCGTTTACTGTGAGTTGAAAATGTTAAACAGACAGCCTAATGTAGTGGTTCCTTCAGCAGCATTTCAACGTAAATGCTGCTTTTTTGAGAAAAGGACCTTTCTGGCTGGTTATTCACTCAGACAACCACTAAAGGTAATTCCTGTGTCAATGCATGTCTATGAGGAGATGCTGATTTGTCGCACACGAGCAAAAGCATCTCAGTGCTTTCTTATGAGAAAGCATTGAATTGGTTGCGATCATCAAAATTGATAATCTCAGCTATGGAGGCGGTGTGGTGGAATCTCGGTAAAAATACATTTAGTAGGCCGAGATTACCACGTGGCATGTGTACGTGCATATGCTGACGTATTGATCAGTTGGTTGCACGAGGCAAGATACGATCAGTAGTGTACGGAGCATGTGCAAGAATACAGGATGTAGTATTCCCCTCCTCCATTGTGCTGGACAGGCCATGCGGTCAAGCAGGAAGTTAATTCTTATTTGTATTGATTGGTCAAGAGAATGTGCGGGTGGAGCTTAATATGGGAGGAGTTATGTGCCTATATAAGGAGCCTGCACTATTGTCCGGGGCTCAGAACTTGTTGTATTTTGGTGACATTAGTCCCTCTGAGTCTCGATCGGTGAACCGAATAAAGAATCTCTTCCTTCCTGAAGAAACCTGTGTCCATCTCTCTGTGCTTGGCTTCCGTCAGTTTCTCCGGTATCATTTGGTGCATTGGCCGGGAAGCTCATCGTTCAACGGTAGCTGAGAGGCAGAGGCGTGAGACGGTCTATCTTTGCCCACGTTCTCTACGGCTGCACCCCTGAACTTCTGCGTGGACCTCCCTGCGTCTCGGCGCCACTGGTCTGTTGTCCAGGAGATCATCGGCCTCTACGTAAGAAGTGCTGGGGTGTCCCCGTCGATGAGTGTGAACTCAGGTTCAGGAACGAGGAGGTAAGACGACTGCTGTTTTAGACGGCGGACCCACTAGGGGTATACCGATTGTGCGGTAGGCCCATAAGGGGCTTAAATCTGTGTATGGAATCTGCCCCCTCTGTCGGAGGGAAGGAGCGAAGTCGCACCGCTCAATCGAACGCTCTTTAGTAAGACCGTTTGATTTGGTTTGGAGTCAGGCGGGGTTCTGGTGTAAATAGCCCTAGCCGGACACCGGTGTCTTGTCTAGACTAGCGTTCTAGGGTGTACAATTCGTTCGCTAGGTTGGAGGGACCGGGAGACTAAGCAGACTCTGATGTACATTATCGTTTGCTAGATCTCAACCTATCTTGGCTAAGTGGGAAGGCGTGTAAATTTGGAACCCACTAGACTATTCATAGAGTAGAAAGACTAAAAGGGTTCGGTTGTAAATTCCGCCCTCTAGTTCGCTATATGTGGTGCTTGGGCAGTGTGGCTAACCAAAACGGATGTAGATAGTTTTAGGTAGTCCATCAAGGTACTGGCCAATAGTTTAGTTGGGATTGTATATGTGTTAAAGATTGCTAGTAAAGTGTATATCTTGTTAGATAGCGCGAGCTCAGCCGTCTAGCGAGAGTGTTAATAGTGTGTTGCTGTATCATAGTGCACGGTACCATAACCCTGTATATTTACTGACACTGTATATAAGTACTAATCATTGTCGTCTATTGCATGTTTAACACCATAACCATTAATAATTGTATTGTGACCTTAAATTGTGCTTTGACCTATGCTAACCGTACTGTAACCGCTATTTGTAAAAGACGATGTTACTGGGGTGTGTTATAGACGGGTAATTCATATATAGAGAATTATAGCGTGGGTGACTGTATAGTTTCGCTAAAGGGCATAATATTGATTATTTAGTGACTGGTGTAACAGCTGTGTGTGTACGGGAATTCCCTGAGTGTTTATTGTGTTATTGTGTACGTTTCACTTGGTAACCGTACCACGAGGTGCTGTTGCCGGAAGAAACGGGTGTGACTGTTGAATAGAACGTGTGCATAGTATTCGTTGTCCACGATGCTCCATTGATAAGTATGGGCGCGTCGGAGTCGACGATTTTGGATCCCTTAGGTTGTATGGTAAAGAATTTTAAAAAGGGATTTACAACATGTGATTTTGGGGTTAAAATGTCCCCTGTACGTTTGGTCACTTTGTGCACTAGGGAGTGGCCTACTTTGGTTGCGGCATGGCCGCCACGTGGCAGTTTGGATCCAACTCTGGTACAGCGTGTACACGTGGCTGTATCAGGTAGGCCTGAACTTTACGGACAGTTTCCATATATTGATTGTTGGAGACAGGCCGTAAACGACTCGCCAAGATGGATTCGGATATGCCACGAGGAGCAATGTCGCCTCATGGTGGCCAGGACTTGTTTGTCCACTAGGACTATGGTTAGGCCCATTTTGGACACACCCCCTGAGTCCGAGATCCCTTTGCCACCCCCTTACTTCCCTTTAGAAGGAAGTGATACGAGTACAGGAAGTTCTACACCCCTTCCCCCATTGCCCCCATCCACTTCCGCTTCCTCCTCCAGTGCAGAATCCACCCCCCGTCGTACTAAACCTCCCCTTCCGGAACCAACCCCCGTTAGATCTGAATATCCTGATTTGGCGCCACTTCAAACTTCCGGTCAATCTTCTTCTAGCTCGGCTCGGAACATTCTATTCACCGACCTTTCCCAAAATCAAGCTTCTACATCCTCATGCCTTACCACCCCCCGACCGGAACCCATAACCGACGCCCCTCCACGTAGCCCTATACTAACCCGACAACTGACCGGTACCCAACGACCCAAACATTACCAGATGCCTCTTCGTCTGAATCCTGGGTCAGCCTATCTCGATGCCGCAGGTCAAATGGTATATGCTGACCCAGTCTTCGTATATGTCCCGTTCACGACTACCGATCTCTTGAATTGGAAGACCCACAATTCCTCGTACACTGAGAAACCACAAGCTATGACCGATCTGTTCACCTCGATAGTTCAGACACATAATCCGACATGGGCTGATTGCCAGCAGTTATTAATGACATTGTTCAATAATGAGGAAAGGACCAGGATTAACCAAGCGGCCATTAAAGCGCTAGAGGATGAAGCCCGTGCTTTAAATCAAGCCAATCCAGCAGCATGGGCCGCAACACATTATCCTAACACTGATCCCGACTGGAATGTTAATGGCGCAGATATGGTTCAACTAAAAGCCTATAGAGACGCTATAATTGCTGGCATGAAAGCCGGAGGGAAGAAAGCCATTAATATGTCGAAGACAGTTGAGGTGATTCAGAAAAGTGATGAAGCGCCCAGTGTCTTTTATGACCGATTATTGGAGGCATACCGCTTGTATACCCCCTTTAATCCGGAAGACGCTGATAATTCCCGAATGGTAAACTCCGCCTTTGTCAGCCAAGCTTACGGAGATATTAAGCGCAAGCTACAAAAGTTAGAAGGGTTTGCAGGTATGTCTATCACCCAACTAATGGAGGTAGCGAATAAGGTGTATATGAATAGGGAGTCAGAAAGCAAGAAAGAGGAAGAGCGCAAGATGCGTAAAAAGGCTGATATGCTAGCGGTAGCGATCGCAGGCGTAGATAGACGGGGCCCAGATAGAGGCGACAGTAGGTGGAATAGGGAGCCCTTGAGTAGGAATCAGTGCGCGTATTGTAGAGAAGAAGGGCATTGGAGAAGCGAGTGTCCGCAAAGAGAGCAGTACGAGAGAGACCCACCCAGGGCAGGTTATGGAAACTTTAGAGGCAGAGCGAGAGGTAGAGGAGGCCCCGGAGGGAGCAATGGTAATAGAGGAAATAATGGGAACAGAGGAAGTGTAAGAGAAGACAGGTACTATCCAGCAGCGCAAAGGTCCCGCGATAGAGAAGGTAGGGACTTTGTAGGATTGGCTGACACGTTCATGGAGGACTATTGATACCGACCGGGCTCCATCCCCCTTGGTCGAGCGGAGCCTATGGTCGATGTATCAATAGGGGGAAAAAGGAGTGCGTTCATGATCGACACTGGTGCTGAACATTCGGTGGTGACTAACCTAGTTGCTCCTCCATCTGGAAGAACTATTACTGTAATAAGAGCAACAGGAAGAAGTGCTGCAAAACCGGTTCTTAAAAGTCGACTCTGTACATTGGGAGGCCACGTAGTAAAACATCAATTCCTTTACATGCCTGAATGTCCAGTCCAATTGCTGGGACGTGATATGCTATCCAAATTACAAGCGCAGATTACGTTCCTACCAAATGGAACAACATCCTTAAAGTTTAATGGACCTTCAGGTATTATGACATTATCCGTACCAAAGGAAGAAGAGTGGTGACTTTATACAGCGTTGACTAGCCAAAACCCTAGGAGTGATGAATCCTTATTCAACATACCAGGAGTTTGGGCAGAGAACAACCCACCAGGACTGGCCCGCAATATTCCACCTATTAAAATTGAACTAAAACTTGGGGTTTATCCAGTGAGCCTACGGCAATATCACATCCCGCAGAAGGCTAAGAAGAACATTCAATCTTATCTGGATAAGTTCATACGGTATGGTATCCTAAAATTCTGTACTTCCCCCTGGAACACCCCATTGCTGCCTGTTCAAAAGCCCGGTACAGATGAGTATCGACCTGTGCAGGACTTGAGAGCAGTCAATGATGCGGTTGTTAGCATACATCCAGTTTTACCCAATCCATATAACCTGCTTGCTTTAATTCCGGGCGGGGCAACCTATTTTACAGTTTTAGACCTCAAAGATGCCTTCTTTTGCCTCTGAATTGCCGCAGAAAGCCAATGTATTTTCGCTTTCCAATGGGAAAACGCTGTGACGGGCTCGAAACGCCAAATGACCTGGACAAGACTGCCCCAAGGGTTTAAAAATTCACCTACCCTATTTGGTTCAGCTCTAAGTCAAGATCTACTGGATTTCGAGTCCATCCCAGGAGAGTGTGTATTGTTACAATATGTAGATGACTTGTTGATAGCAGCAGTTACAAAGGAAATATGTCAGCAAGCAACGCACGATCTACTACACATTCTCTGGAAGGCAGGATACAAGGTGTCTAGAAAGAAGGCTCAGTTGTGTTTGCCAACTGTCAAATATCTGGGGTTCCATATCTCTGAAGGTCAAAGAATTATGGGGCCAGAGAGAAAAGAAGCTGTGTGCCAAATACCGATACCCAAGAATAGAAGACAAGTGCGAGAATTCTTGGGGGCAGCAGGCTTCTGTAGGATATGGATTCCCAGCTACGCGATACTGGCAAAACCTCTGTATGCAGCTATCAAAGGTACAGAGCACGACCCCTTCTTATGGACTCAAGAACAGCAAACGGCATTTGAAGATGTGAAGAAGGCTTTGATGAGTGCCCCAGCATTAGGTCTACCTGATCATACACGACCATTCTACCTGTATGTACATGAGCAAAGAAGAATGGCTGTGGGAGTATTGACACAGTACTTGGGATCATGGCAAAGACCTGTTGCCTACATGTCTAAGCAACTGGATGCAGTGGCCAGCGGACTTCCACTTTGTCTAAGAGCCGTAGCTGCAGCCGCCCTGCTAGTAGCTGAAGCCGATAAACTCACTCTGGGTCAAGAACTTTATGTACGAGTTCCACATGCAGTACAGACGTTGTTGGATTACTGTCAGGGTACCTGTGGTCTCTACCTCCGAAAGAGGTAGAGACTTAGCTGTTCCTCCATCCAGACGGTCTGATGGCTCCCTTCCCCGCGGTATATCCGGTCATGCTAGGCCGGCCGCGAGGGAGTGACTGCCTTTTACAGCATCTAGGCAGGAAGTAGTCATCAGGACACTCCCCCGGAACGACCTGTCAGTCAATTGCTGCAGGACCAATCAAGACGCCTCGGAGGCGTGGTTACTGCTCTGAACAGGGTATTTAACAGAGCTTCTTTCATTAGCTCATTGCCCTGTCGTGGTTCTAGCTTGTTCTAGTCACTCAGTGCTTGTGTATTCTATTATCCCTTTTGGTTTTGACCCGGCTTGTTTACCTTACTCTGCTTATCTCTGTTACCCTTTATTCGGCTTGTCTCTCGCTTACCTGTCTTCTGTTACCCTCGACCTCGGCTTGTCTTTGACCATTCTATACTGTACTACTTACGTTAGTCCGGCCATTCTAAGGTCCGGTATACGTATCTGGCTACTGTTTGTACTCTGCGTGTTGGATCCCTGTCCCGATCCTGACATTACGACAGGGCCAATGGATCCTGCAAGTACAAACAGTAAGCTGGCTGCTCCTGATCCTAGGTTTGAAGCCATGGATCACAGAATGGATCAGATGGCGCTTGCGCTACAGGCTCTATTAGCTTGTGCCAATAACCCACCAGAGGAGATACGTAATACCCCTGTTTCTCCTGTCGGTTCAGGTCTAGAGGTAGCCACAGTGGGTGCTTCTTCTCACATTACCCCCCCCAGTACGCTATGGTGGGGCTCCTGAGAAGTGTCGTGGTTTTTTAAACCAAATTAGTATCCACTTTGAATTGCAACCTCGCTCTTATCCTACAGATAGGGCAAAAGTAGGATTTATTATCACCCTACTCATGGAGAAAGCTCTGAGATGGGCCAACCCACTATGGGAGAACGATAACCCATTAGTTTATAACTATAACGCATTTGTAGCTGCTTTTAGAAGAACATTTGACCCTCCAGGTAGAAAGGTTAATGCAGCCAGATTACTGTTGCGCCTGAGACAGGAGAACCGAACACTGGTGGATTATGCACTAGAGTTCAGGTCTCTGGCGGCAGAAATCAAGTGGAATGAGCAGGCGTATATGGATGTATTTTTGAATGGCCTATCTGATGTAATCCTTGATGAGGTTGCTACCAGAGAACTCCCTGAGAATTTAGAGGATTTAATTTCGTTCATCTCTCGTATAGATGAACGTCTAAGAGAGAGACAGAACACTCGAGAGAGGAACCAGAGACCTTCTTTTAGGTTAGCTCCCGCTTTTCCAAGTCCTGACTCCACGGTATCTTTGCTTCCTGAACCTATGCAGATAGGGTATACCCGCCTCTCTGAGGAGGAAAGACAGCACAGGAGAAGAGAGGGTTTGTGTATGTACTGTGGGGCCAAGGGTCATTTACTCTCGAACTGTTCTAACCGCCCGGGAAACGCTCGCACCTAAGTCTCTTTAGAGGACAGGCCTTGGGTGTTTCTATTTTGTCCTCTACTCCTAATTATAAAGATCACAGGCTTCTGCTACCAGTTTCCTTAACTTGGGGGAAGGAAGTAGTAAGGGCTATGGCATTGATAGATTCCGGTGCTGCTGAGAATTTTATCGACCAAGCCTTTGCTAGTAAGAACAATTTCCCATCCCAGCTAACGGAGACACCTTTGGCCGTTGAGGCCATAGATGGTAGACCACTACTAGACCCTGTTATCTTTCGTGAGACCATACCTATTGATTTAAATGTTGGTATCCTACACGTGGAGAATTTATCTCTTATGCTCATTTCGTCTCCTTCCGTTCCCATAGTTCTGGGGTACCCATGGTTGAAAAAACATAACCCTATTATCGATTGGGAGTTAGGAGAGATACTCTCGTGGGGCCAGGGCTGCCAGGATCGGTGTTTGTGCAAGGTTTCTCCATTAGCTAATATTAACATACCGGAGAATCCTACTCAGTCCACAGAAAGACAAATACCAGACCTTTACCTAGACTTAAGGGCAGTGTTTGACAAGAAGAATGCCGATTCTTTGCCTCCACACAGGTCATTTGACTGTAAGATTAAGCTTCTACCCGGCACTATGCCTCCGAGGGGCCATGTATATCCTTTGTCTGTTCAGGAAAACTCGGTTCTAGAGGAGTATATTCGGGAGAATTTAGAAAAGGGATTCATCAGGAGGTCTTCTTCTCCGGCCGGGGCTGGGTTCTTTTTCATTAAGAAGAAGGATGGCACGCTGAGACCATGTATCGATTACCGAGGCTTGAATAAAATAACTGTCAGAAATGCCTATCCTATCCCACTAATTACCGAGTTATTTGATCGTCTTAAGGGCTCCAAAATCTTCACCAAGTTAGATCTCAGAGGGGCTTACAATTTGGTGAGAATCCAGCAAGGTCACGAGTGGATGACGGCATTCAATACCCGGTATGGCCATTACGAATACACTGTTATGCCATTTGGACTATGCAATGCGCCTGCAGTATTTCAAGATTTGATTAATGAGGTACTTAGGGAGTTTCAGCATGATTGTGTTATTGTTTACCTGGACGACATACTAATACACTCTAAGGAGATTGAGACTCACCATAGACAGGTCAGAAAGGTATTACACAAGCTGCTGCAACATGGCCTATATTGCAAATTGGAGAAGTGCAGTTTTGATCAGTCTCAGGTAGACTTTCTTGGATACGTGATTTCTGGGGAGGGTTTTAAAATGGATCCTGTAAAACTCCAATCTATTTTAGACTGGCCCTTGCCAAAAGGACTCAAAGCTATCCAAAGGTTTATTGGTTTTTCCAACTACTATAGGCGCTTCATTAAAGGATACTCCTCTATCATTGCGCCTATTACCAATATGACCAAACAAGGGGCTGATACTAAGTTCTGGTCTAAGGAAGCTCTTGGTGCTTTCAAGACTCTCAAGGAACTTTTTGCCTCGGCTCCCATTCTAGTCCATCCTGATACGACTCTGCCTTTCTTGCTTGAGGTCGATGCCTCTGAGACAGCAGTTGGGGCTGTTCTGTCTCAAAGGTTAGGGGTGGATAAACCGTTACACCCTTGTGGTTTCTTCTCTAAGAAATTTTCTGGGCCTGAGAGCAGATATGACATCTGGGAAAGGGAACTGTTAGCAGTCATTAAAGCCTTAAAGGAGTGGAGACATTTGTTGGAGGGGACCCTACACCCTATTACGATTTTGACGGACCACAAAAACTTGTCCTATATTGGGGAGGCTAAGCGCTTATCCTCTAGACAAGCTCGTTGGTCCTTATTACTGACTCACTTCAATTATGTACTGACTTACAGACCTGGTTCTAAAAACTCTAAAGCCGATGCATTATCTCGCCAATATGAACCTTCTACTGTACCTGAACCAGTTCTTTCTTCTATAGTTTCGAAATGCAATATCATTGCTAATACGAATCTCAGGATTCATTCTCCATTACTGGCCGAGATCATTAAGTTGCAACATCTAGCACCTAAACAGACTCCTGCGGGCCGTCATTTCGTTCCTCCTGCTCTTCAACTGGAACTTTTACAGTGTTTACATAATAGCAAGATGGCGGGACATCCTGGTATTCGCAAAACTTATGCGTTGATCTCTAAGGACTTCTGGTGGCCTGCTTTACGGAGGGATATTGAGGAGTTCATCGCTGCATGTGAAGTTTGTACTAAAACCAAACAACCCCATACGCTTCCATGTGGATTCCTGCACCCCTTGGAGGTTCCAGAAAAACCATGGTCCTGTTTGGCCATGGACTTTATTGTCGATCTACCTATCTCTAAAAGACAGACTGTTATCCTCACCGTGGTTGACAGGTTTACTAAGATGGCACACTTCATTCCCCTGCCTAAACTCCCGTCTTCTCCCGAATTGGCAGAGATATTCGCTAAGGAGATTTTTCGCCTACATGGGATACCCTCTCAAATTGTATCGGACAGAGGCTCCCAATTTGTTTCCCGCTTTTGGAGGTCCTTCTGCTCTCAACTTGGTATTAAATTAAACTTTTCTTCTGCCTATCATCCTCAGTCTAACGGAGCTGCTGAACGTACCAACCAGAAAATTTAACAATATTTACGATGCTTTGTTTCTGAACACCAGGATGATTGGGTCGGTTTGATTCCTTGGGCGGAGTTTGCACACAACAATCTCGTTTGCGATTCTACTCATTCAAGCCCCTTCTTCATGAATTATGGTTTTCATCCGTCTATTCTTCCTTCGGATTCTCCTTCCCAGGAGGTGCCGTCGGTTGATGTTCATGTTGCCAATTTGAGGAAGTTGTGGGATCAAACTCGACAAATCCTTGTGCACAACTCTATGTTGGTTAAGAAACACGCTGATAAACGTAGAAGGGCGGCTCCGGTCTTTGTTCCAGGTGATAGGGTATGGCTGAGCACGAGGAACATCCGTTTAAAAGTGCCATCCATGAAGTTCGCTCCTCGTTATATTGGACCCTACAGGGTGCTGACCCGTATCAATCCAGTTGCGTATCGTTTAGCTCTTCCTAATACCTTACGTATCCCGAACTCGTTTCACGTTTCATTGCTGAAACCACTCATATGTAACAGATTTTCCTCCACAATAGCCCCTCCTCGCTCCGTTCAGGTGGAGGGTCAGGAGGAGTATGAGGTTAACTCTATTATTGATTCTCGAATCTCCCGGGGGAGAGTACAATATCTGGTTGATTGGAAGGGATATGGTCCTGAGGAGAGGAGTTGGGTACTGTCAGGGTACCTGTGGTCTCTACCTCCGAAAGAGGTAGAGACTTAGCTGTTCCTCCATCCAGACGGTCTGATGGCTCCCTTCCCCGCGGTCTATCCGGTCATGCTAGGCCGGCCGCGAGGGAGTGACTGCCTTTTACAGCATCTAGGCAGGAAGTAGTCATCAGGACACTCCCCCGGAACGACCTGTCAGTCAATTGCTGCAGGACCAATCAAGACGCCTCGGAGGCGTGGTTACTGCTCTGAACAGGGTATTTAACAGAGCTTCTGTCATTAGCTCATTGCCCTGTCGTGGTTCTAGCTTGTTCTAGTCACTCAGTGCTTGTGTATTCTATTATCCCTTTTGGTTTTGACCCGGCTTGTTTACCTTACTCTGCTTATCTCTGTTACCCTTGATTCGGCTTGTCTCTCGCTTACCTGTCTTCTGTTACCCTCGACCTCGGCTTGTCTTTGACCATTCTATACTGTACTACTTACGTTAGTCCGGCCATTCTAAGGTCCGGTATACGTATCTGGCTACTGTTTGTACTCTGCGTGTTGGATCCCTGTCCCGATCCTGACATTACGACAGGGCCAATGGATCCTGCGAGTACAAACAGTCAGCTTGCCTCTCCTGATCCTAGGTTTGAAGCCATGGATCACTGAATGGATCAGATGGCGCTTGCGCTACAGGCTCTATTATCTCGTGCCAATAACCCACCAGAGGAGATACGTAATACCCCTGTTTCTCCTGTCGGTTCAGGTCTAGAGGTAGCCACAGTGGGTGCTTCTTCTCACATTACCCCCCCAGTACGCTATGCTGGGGCTCCTGAGAAGTGTTGTGGTTTCTTAAACCAAATTAGTATCCATTTTGAATTGCAACCTCGCTCTTATCCTACAGATAGGGCAAAGGTAGGATTTATTATCACCCTACTTATTGAGAAAGCTCTGAGATGGGCCAACCCATTATGGGAGAACGATAACCCATTAGTTTATAACTATAACGCCTTTGTAGTTGCTTTTAGAAGAACATTTGACCCTCCATGTAGAAAGGTTAATGCAGCCAGATTACTGTTGCGTCTGAGACAGGAGAACCGAACACTGGTGGATTATGCACTAGAGTTCAGGTCTCTGGCGTCAGAGGTCAAGTGGAATGAGCAGGCGTATATGGATGTATTTTTGAATGGCTTATCTGAAGTAATCCTTGATGAGGTTGCTACCAGAGAACTCCCTGAGAATTTAGAGGATTTAATTTCGTTCATCTCTCGTATAGATGAACGTTTAAGAGAGAGACAGAACACTCGAGAGAGGAACCGGAGACCTTCTTTTAGGTTAGCCCCCGCTTTTCCAAGTCCTGACTCCACGGTATCTTTGCTTCCTAAACCTATGCAGATAGGGTATACCCGCCTCTCTGAGGAGGAAAGACAGTACAGGAGAAGAGAGGGTTTGTGTATGTATTGTGGAGTTAAGGGTCATTTACTCTCGAACTGTTCTAACCGCCCGGGAAACGCTTGCACCTAAGTCTCTCTAGAGGACAGGCCTTGGGTGTTTCTATTTTGTCCTCTACTCCTAACTATAAAGATCACAGGCTTCTGCTACCAGTTTCCTTAACTTGCGGGAGGGAAGTAGTAAGGGCTATGGCTTTGATAGATTCCGGTGCTGCTGAGAAGTTTATCGACCAAGCCTTTGCTAGTAAAAACAATTTCCCATCCCAGCTAAGGGAGACACCCTTGGCCGTTGAGGCCATAGATGGTAGACCACTACTAGACCCTGTTATCTTTCGTGAGACCATACCCATTGAGTTAAATGTTGGTATCCTACACGTGGAGAATTTATCTCTTCTGCTCATTTCGTCTCCTTCCGTTCCCATAGTTCTGGGGTACCCATGGTTGAAAGAACATAACCCTATTATTGATTGGGAGTTAGGGGAGATACTCTCGTGGGGCCAGGGCTGCCAGGATCGGTGTTTGTGCAAGGTTTCTCCATTAGCTAATATTAACATACAGGAGAATCCTACTCAGTCCACAGAAAGACAAATACCAGATCTTTACCTAGACTTAAGGGCAGTGTTTGAAAAGAAGAATGCAGATTCTTTGCCGCCACACAGGTCATTTGACTGTAAAATTAAGCTTCTACCCGCGACTATGCCTCCGAGGGGCCATGTATATCCTTTGTCTGTTCAGGAAAACTCGGTTCTAGAGGAGTATATTCAGGAGAATTTAGAAAAGGGATTCATCAGGAGGTCTTCTTCTCCGGCCGGGGCGGGGTTCTTTTTCATTAAGAAGAAGGATGGCACGCTGAGACCTTGTATCGATTACCGAGGCTTGAATAAAATAACTGTCAGAAATGCCTATCCTATCCCACTGATTACCGAGTTATTTGATCGTCTTAAGGGCTCCAAAGTCTTCACCAAGTTAGATCTCAGAGGGGCTTACAATTTGGTGAGAATCCAGCAAGGTCACGAGTGGATGACGGCATTCAATACTCGGTATGGCCATTACGAATACACTGTTATGCCATTTGGACTCTGCAATGCTCCTGCAGTATTTCAAGAGTTGATTAATGAGGTACTTAGGGAGTTTCAGCATGATTGTGTTATTGTTTACCTGGACGACATACTAATACACTCTAAGGAGATTGAGACTCACCATAGACAGGTCAGAAAGGTGTTACACAAACTTCTGCAACATGGTTTATACTGCAAATTGGAAAAGTGCAGTTTTGATCAGTCTCAGGTAGACTTTCTTGGGTACGTGATTTCTGGGGAAGGTTTTAAAGTGGATCCTGGTAAACTCCAATCTATTTTAGACTGGCCCTTGCCCAAAGGACTCAAGGCTATCCAAAGGTTTATTGGTTTTTCCAACTACTATAGGCGCTTCATTAAGGGTTACTCCTCTATCATTGCGCCTATTACCAATATGACCAAACAAGGGGCTGATACTAAGTTCTGGTCTGAGGAAGCTCTTGGTGCTTTTAAGACTCTCAAGGAACTTTTTGCCTCAGCTCCCATTCTAGTTCATCCTGATACGACTCTGCCTTTCTTGCTCGAGGTCGATGCTTCTGAGACAGGAGTTGGGGCTGTTCTGTCTCAAAGGTTAGGGGTGGATAAACCGTTACACCCTTGTGGTTTCTTCTCTAAAAAATTAGCTGGGCCTGAGAGCAGATATGACATCGGGGAGAGGGAACTGTTAGCGGTCATTAAGGCTTTAAAGGAGTGGAGACATTTACTGGAAGGGACACTACACCCTGTTACTATCCTAACGGATCATAAGAACTTGTCTTATATTGGGGAGGCTAAGCGCTTGTCCGCCAGGCAGGCTTGCTGGGCTTTGTTCCTCACTCACTTTAATTATGTACTTACGTATAGACCTGGTTCTAAGAACTCTAAAGCCGATGCTTTGTCTCGTCAATATGAACCATCCACTATAACTGAACCACTTCTGTCCTCCATAGTTCCTAAGGGGAATATCATCGCGAACACGAATCTCAGGATTCACTCTCCATTGCTTTCTGAGATCATGAAGTTTCAGCATTTGGCACCCAAACAGACTCCTGGGGATCGACACTTCGTTCCTGCCGCTCTCCAACTGGAGGTGCTACGCTGTCTCCATAACAGCAAGGTGGCTGGGCATCCTGGCATCCGCAAGACTTATGCGCTGGTCTCTAAAGATTTTTGGTGGCCTGACTTACGCAAGGATATTAAAGAATTCATCGGGGCATGTGAAGTTTGTACCAAGACCAAGCTACCCCATTCGCTTCCATGCGGATTTCTGCACCCTTTAGAGGTTCCTGAAAAGCCTTGGTCCTGCCTGGCAATGGACTTCATTGTTGATTTGCCTATCTCTAAAAAGCAGACTGTCATCCTCACTGTGGTAGACAGATTTACTAAAATGGCTCACTTCATTCCCTTACCTAAACTCCCATCTTCGCCCGAATTAGCGGAGATATTCGCCAGGGAGATTTTCCGTTTGCATGGGATACCTTCCCAAATTGTCTCTGACAGAGGCTCCCAATTTGTTTCCCGTTTTTGGAGATCATTCTGCTCCCAACTAGGCATCAAATTGAATTTCTCCTCTGCATATCATCCTCAGTCCAATGGAGCTGCTGAACGCACTAACCAAAAAGTTGAACAATATCTACGTTGTTTCGTTTCAGAACACCAGGACGATTGGGTCGGTTTGATTCCTTGGGCGGAGTTTGCACACAACAATCTCGTTTGCGATTCTACTCATTCAAGCCCCTTCTTCATGAATTATGGTTTTCATCCGTCTATTCTTCCTTCGGATTCTCCTTCCCAGGGGGTGCCGTCAGTTGATGTTCATGTTGCCAATTTGAGGAAGTTGTGGGATCAAACTCGACAAATCCTTGTGCACAACTCTATGTTGGTTAAGAAACACGCTGATAAACGTAGAAGGGCGGCTCCGGTCTTTGTTCCAGGTGATAGGGTATGGCTGAGCACGAGGAACATCCGTTTAAAAGTGCCATCCATGAAGTTCGCTCCTCGTTATATTGGACCCTACAGGGTGCTGACCCGTATCAATCCAGTTGCGTATCGTTTAGCTCTTCCTAATACCTTACGCATCCCGAACTCGTTTCACGTTTCATTGCTGAAACCACTCATATGTAACAGATTTTCCTCCACAATAGCCCCTCCTCGCTCCGTTCAGGTGGAGGGTCAGGAGGAGTATGAGGTTAACTCTATTATTGATTCTCGAATCTCCCGGGGGAGAGTACAATATCTGGTTGATTGGAAGGGATATGGTCCTGAGGAGAGGAGTTGGGTACCTCAGGAGGATGTTCATGCTCCCCGTCTCCGCAGGGCGTATCACTCTCGCTTCCCATCTCATCCCGATTCATTCCGCCCGGTGGGCGTATCTGAGAGGGGGGGTACTGTCAGGGTACCTTCGGTCTCTACCTCCGAAAGAGGTAGAGACTTAGCTGTTCCTCCATCCAGACGGTCTGATGGCTCCCTTCCCCGCGGTCTATCCGGTCATGCTAGGCCGGCCGCGAGGGAGTGACTGCTTTTTACAGCATCTAGGCAGGAAGTAGTCATCAGGACACTCCCCCGGAACGACCTGTCAGTCAATTGCTGCAGGACCAATCAAGACGCCTCGGAGGCGTGGTTACTGCTCTGAACAGGGTATTTAACAGAGCTTCTGTCATTAGCTCATTGCCCTGTCGTGGTTCTAGCTTGTTCTAGTCACTCAGTGCTTGTGTATTCTATTATCCCTTTTGGTTTTGACCCGGCTTGTTTACCTTACTCTGCTTATCTCTGTTACCCTTGATTCGGCTTGTCTCTCGCTTACCTGTCTTCTGTTACCCTCGACCTCGGCTTGTCTTTGACCATTCTATACTGTACTACTTACGTTAGTCCGGCCATTCTAAGGTCCGGTATACGTATCTGGCTACTGTTTGTACTCTGCGTGTTGGATCCCTGTCCCGATCCTGACAGGTACCTCAGGAGGATGTTCATGCTCCCCGTCTCCGCAGGGCGTATCACTCTCGCTTCCCATCTCGTCCCGGTTCATTCCGCCCGGTGGGCGTATCTGAGAGGGGGGGTACTGTCAGGGTACCTGTGGTCTCTACCTCCGAAAGAGGTAGAGACTTAGCTGTTCCTCCATCCAGACGGTCTGATGGCTCCCTTCCCCGCGGTCTATCCGGTCATGCTAGGCCGGCCGCGAGGGAGTGACTGCCTTTTACAGCATCTAGGCAGGAAGTAGTCATCAGGACACTCCCCCGGAACGACCTGTCAGTCAATTGCTGCAGGACCAATCAAGACGCCTCGGAGGCGTGGTTACTGCTCTGAACAGGGTATTTAACAGAGCTTCTTTCATTAGCTCATTGCCCTGTCGTGGTTCTAGCTTGTTCTAGTCACTCAGTGCTTGTGTATTCTATTATCCCTTTTGGTTTTGACCCGGCTTGTTTACCTTACTCTGCTTATCTCTGTTACCCTTTATTCGGCTTGTCTCTCGCTTACCTGTCTTCTGTTACCCTCGACCTCGGCTTGTCTTTGACCATTCTATACTGTACTACTTACGTTAGTCCGGCCATTCTAAGGTCCGGTATACGTATCTGGCTACTGTTTGTACTCTGCGTGTTGGATCCCTGTCCCGATCCTGACAATTACAAAGGAAATCATTGGTTTAGTAACAGCCGTATGACCAAGTATCAAGCAATGTTGTGTGAAAACCCAAGAGTGCATTTAGAGACTGTTAATACCTTAAATCCAGCTACCCTTTTGCCACAACCTACTGAAAGTCAACATGATTGTTTGGAAGTGATGGTTGAAGTATTTTCAAGTAGACCAGATCTTCGTGATTTTCCCATCCAGAACCCTGATGTTCAATATTACACCGACGGCAGTAGTTATGTGAAAGAAGGGATCCGCTATGCAGGATATGCAGTAACAACGATAGATAAGGTGATAGAAGCTCGGCCACTGGCAAAAGGAACATCAGCACAAAAGGCAGAATTGATAGCACTGACACGAGCGTTACAATTGGCTGAAGGTTTAAGAGTGAACATCTACACGGACTCCAAGTATGCGTTTTTAACCACTCATGCCCACGGAGCTTTGTATAAAGAAAGAGGACTATTGAATTCAGAAGGCAAAGAAATTAAGTACGCAGCTGAAATCCTACAACTATTGGAAGCAGTGTGGGAGCCGAAAGAAGTCGGTATTATACATTGTCGAGCGCATCTGAGAGG